>NC_088830.1:5683589-6153589 GCF_904066995.2 Poecilia reticulata | reverse complement strand
GCGGTCCATCATGTTCAAAGTGCTGCGCCGTCCTCTTTGGAAAGCAAAGTAGGACAGAAGGTTCACCATTTGTCTCTGTCTCCACTTATCTCACTCATTCTTCTAATCAGTCTGTCATCGCCAACCTTCCCGTTGTCTCCCCTTCACCTCACCCATTCATTTTTTTTTGGATCCCTCTTGTTTTCGACTCCCACCCCGACTCCATCAGTCAGTATGCACCTCCATCTGCTCAGTCACTTCTCAGTGTAAGGTCTACTGCCAGACATTTGACAGCTATATAAATTTTAAATGCGGAGTGCATTTACAACCAGGTAATTAGCCGAAAGGTGCCGCAAAAACTTTCTCGTGACCTTTGATGGCAGATTACCAGAATTGCTAAAACTCTGAGTTAATTTGCAGGAGAGCAGCGACTCACACCTTCAGCAAACCTTCATACGGGGCCAAACTTGATAAGGAACGTGGGAAATTGTTAACGTGATACAGGCTTTTAGACACAAAGTTGCATAGGATGGTAAAGAGATAGGATTTTATTTTCTAATAAGACTATGAAAAGTGTTTCATGCATTTTTCAGCATTGTTAACTAGGCCTGTTCCAATAAATCAATTAATCGCGCAATAAATTAAATAATAATTTTCATTAGCATGATTTATCATTTTTCTTTCTGGATGACAAAACCCTTCAGTCTGGAGCTTTGGTCTCAACTCAACCGTTTTTTTTTGAAGGACAATTTTGGTTAGAGATACTTCAGAATTCATTCTGATTGTTGTTTTGTTGATTTATTTTGGATATTTAAAATGTCTCCCAGTTCCAGTGTTAGATATTCGATATAATTTAACTGTGACAAAGGGATTTTTACCGATTGTTCTCCATCCAGTCCAACCAACTGTGAGCCTTTCTTAAGAAACGTAAGAATCCTGAAAGATTTCAACCGCGTGTATGTTCCTTCTAATGAATAAAATCACAATAAAATACATCGGTTAAAAAAAAAGAAAAAGAAAGTGAAAACATTTGCAAGGTACCGTACGTTGTCATTTTGAGTCTGTAAAAATCTCAACGGTAGACATTGTGAGTAACACGTTCCGATGTTACACGTTCCTCGCTGTGAATAATCGTTGCTGTTTAGAATCATATTGTTACTTATCTCACTATCAAAGCAATGAGGTCTCTGAAAACTTGATTATTAGGATGATAGTGATGCAAGTGAAGCAAGCAGCAGTGTGACTAAATCTTTGTTGCCTGGTAATTGCAGTCTGTGGAGTGACAGAATGAGAACATGGTTTTGTGGTCTTTAGAGGGAGTGCAGGTGGGCTGCGTCTTTGCATATGAAAAGTGTCGGAGGGGGGGAATCTGCAGATTCATCGAGAAAACATTGTGCACGGAACGGAGCAAAGGATGGGATAAAAACGCTTTGCCCAACTTTATGGTTGATGGAAGTTTCCATGTGAAAAAGAAAAACCACATTGGGAAACATGAAAACGGTAACAGAAGACATACGTTAAAGACCTGACCAAGAGGGAGCGGTTGCCTCCTTTGGAGCCAACTTTGACGTCTAGTCTGCCAGAAAGATATCGAAGCTGGCTCAAGAAGGTCAATTAATTAGGCTCTGGGAGGGATGAAGGAGTGGGAGTGTAAGGGTGAGAGTTAAGGGGGGGAAAAAAAATCTCAGCGGGACAAATCAGCTGAGGAACCTGCGGGCGTGGGTGTGAGAGTTCACCGGCTCGCGTGTGTCTTCGTGATTAGTTTATTGCCGAAGCAGTAAAGGAGACCAGTTGGGGAGCAATAACAAACACGAGGGAAATCAAACAGGAGAAACTGCAACTCTCACTAAACATTGCGTTAAGCGGGGTTTGGTGTCTGCTCTCTGTTTGAGCTGCACAGCTGAGAAATAGTAATCATTTTTTTTAAGGCCAAATGGTATTTAACTGCATGGCAGCAGCTGGTGAGAAGAGGAGTTACTCAGTAGTGAAATGAGACAACAGAAGGTTTACTCGGCTGTCTCTGGAGGCACATATAGGCTGCTGGCTTTGGATCAAATCGCTGTGGCTTCTTTTTCTCCATCGCCCGCCTAATCCGGAGCCGTATTTTGTCCCAGGCTTTTAATAAAGAAGGAAACCCCAGAGGGTGTTGATTGAAATGTTGTTTATAACCGTATTACATTCAAACCCAAGAGTTCATTAATCATCCAACCTTTGCTGTCCATTTCTGTATAACTATGTCTCAGAGTTAATCTCTAAAACGAAAACTCCTCGTTTATCTGACGGCTAGAAACTTGAGCAACTCAGAGGGAAAAAGGTGTTTTTTTTGTTGTTTTTTTTAACGAAGTAAACAGCTGCTGCTGTGTGTCTGGGCATCAGAAACACAATTAGGAGCACAAATAATAAAGAACATAAACAGCTTAACTTACAGAAACTAGAAACTCTTTAACCCAATTACATGACAAGACACTTAAGTTGATTCTGCTGTGTGTGAAATTATAAAACAAGTTTACAAGCAACACAAAAAATACAATTTATTTTGAAATGATTTTTCAAGTTTCACAAGTTGAATGCACCCTATATCTGTAGAATATTGAAAAAGGTAAATGTCGCAACAGATTAGCAGTATCTGTACTTTGACATGACATCCAAGATGGGTTGAAAAGAGAAACACAGGCCAATCAGGTTTATTGTGAACATGTGGTTTATTTGTGCTTTCTGCCTATTATCTCTGCTTACATTTAATCAACAATACAGATACTTTCTTTGCCCGATGTGTGCTGAGAAATAGGATCCAACACGGTGCAGTGCCAGTCATCCACCCTGCCTGAGGTCAGAGTTTAAAATGTGCTCGTCTTCTCCTGTGGGGTTATGTGTTCATATTTGTTATCAGTCTCTGCCACTGCATAGCTTTTTATGCTGTCGCTCACCAACTACACCACCATTTTTGAATAAGTCATAAGCCTAAAAAAAAAACAAAAAAAAACATTTCCATATTCTAACAGTGTTCAGAAAATCGAGCTGGTAGAAAGGAGGATGGCTGGAAGGTTGGACCAGTGAGCCCTGAAAGGTATATAAAAGTGAAATACAGAGGACAAAGAGAAGAACTGTAATAAAAAAAAAAGGTGCATGGTTAAATTGGAAAAGAATCAGGTGCAATATGTGGGCAAATCGAGAAAAGGGAATGGTATAGATTTCTTTGTAATGTGTGTGTGCGGAAATGGAGACGCAGAAAATGAGAGGAGAGAAGTTCATGACTGAACGAGCATACACAGCATTTTACTAAAGTCCTTTATATATATGTGTCTTGAGATTTCCTTTCAATATTACCTTATTGGAGCTCAGAGATGTTCAATGTGTGCATCAAATGTCAAAAATTGAGATAATTTACATTTAAAGTGAGTGACACAAAAAGGTGATGTATCAAGAAACCCAGGCCCTGTTTCACAAAAATACTTTAAAATACTTAAATGTGATGAGGAATTTGATTGAGGGCCGGCAATAAGTTAATAAAAATGTCTAAAAATCCTTCTTTTCTGTCGCTTTTGATTTTTAAATGAATGTCACTGGGAGCAAACAGAAATCCATGGAAACTCCGAAGCAGAGAGGATCTCGATACACACGGGAGCCGGAAAATATGCAAAATGCCAAGGTGGTATTCCTCCACGGAGCTCAGTCAATAAAAAATAAAAAATAAATTAAAATCAACCAGCCAGATCATGTTTGTTTACTGTTGAAAATGTCAGTGCCTGTGGCTATAGGCAAACAAACCACGGCGTATAGAGCCACATGCGGCTGAGATTTAATGTTAAATGTTTCTGTGAACGCTTAGGGAAAAATCTCAAATCAGATCAGTAGCTTTTTATCTTTAATTGGAAAGTTTGGGGGTTTTTTTTACTTATGAACGTTAGCTCCCTGCCCTCTTCTTTTATACTAATTTGTCAAAATCAGTCCAAACTAATAAACACTGATTTAAAAAAAAAAATCATAAATGCATGAAGAAAACCTTACATATCACCTCAAAGAGTTAATCAAAAATGTCATCATTAAATCAGTAATGTAAAAATGATCCAAATCACACATAACTCTTACTAATTCTCAGCTCTCTGCTGCCATGTTGTGAATGTTCAACCAGTAATTTGACTGTCCAATTAGAGGCGGTTAGAAAGCTATTCTTTTGACAGAGTGCCAAGATGTAGGACAACCTTACAGCAACTTATTCTTTTTTCTTGTCACTATGGTGAATACTGAGCTGAACATTATTTTTGCCTCTTAATTTCTATATTTCTTGCCAACCGTAATAACGCTACAGCTGATTAGCAAATGTGTCATAAGCAAATTAAAGTTTTCATCTTATTAGAAAGTCACTTCCTTCAAAAGACAATTTTTTCCCCCCTGCATTTAACTTTTTTGGACATCATTGAAAAAGCCTAATTTATTATTAGTATGAGTATTATTTGAGTGTTACTTGAATGTTTGTATTCTCATTTCTGAGCAGGCAGAGAGAAAACATCTATAATCTAAAAGCGTTATCTCCGTTTGCTTTGGCGTTCAGACTAATATTTACCCAACTCTGTGAGTTTCAGGTGGACACAATCATTCCTCACCTCACACCCCTCAGTGTGGAAAAGCTGCACCAGCTGCACCTGTTGACCCGCGCCGCAGCGCAACAGCATCAGCGGGAATCAGGGTCATTATTCTCAGGGAAGCTTAATGGAGAAAGGCACGACTCAAACACCACCTGGGTTAAGAGTTCGGTTTCCCTCTGCGGCCGGCCCGCATTACCATTCTGTAAGCCACTGTGAAATTGGAAGGTCCTCTGGACCAAAACCCGAGACGGACGAGACTCTGGAAGCGCGGTGCAACGGGACAGACAGGGAGGGTTTGGGGGGGGAATGTGCGACGTGGCAGGCGGCACATCTGCGAAATGCAAACGTCGAATCTGGATTTACTTACAATCCACTGGTTACATCAACAAGTGGACAGTGATATTGGTTTGATTTTTGGCTCTAGTTTCCTTTATTTGAAACTGCTAAGACGGAAAAGTAGGTAAAGAGAGACGGAAGACGTGCGGCAAAGGTCATCAGGCCGGGAATCGAACCTGCGACGGCCACGTCAAGGACTGAGGCTTTAACCCCTGCACAGCCACAGCAGCTCCTGCCTGTCATTTTGTTGACTCTGATTTTGTTGCTCGTTATTGTCATGTTTCTGGCCCGTCTGCCTGCTATGTTTCTCTCCTCTGTACTCCTCATCAAGCTCATCTGGTTCACCTGCATGCTGCTGCGCTGGAGCACAATCAGACTCATGCCTTCCACCTGTTCACCAGCAGTTATATTCAGCTCTCAGGCAGGCAGACGGTGCCAGATTTTTGAAAGCCACCGAGTGAGTAGATATCCAGCGTTCTTCCTGACCTGACCACGATCACGAACACATTTTTGACCCTTGGATTTTCCTGCCTTGCCTTGCCCACGTCGGATTCTTCACTGGCTTCTGTTTTCTGGTCTCGACCCTGTTTCTGCCTTTTGACCTCTGCCTCCTGCCTCGCCCTTGGATATTGTCTGCCTGAGATTGCCTGCTAGTACTGGACCCTTTTTCCGTGACCTGACCACTGCTCTTCGCCCAACCCTCAGATACGTTTGTCTGGTCCTGCCTGTCCTAAACCCTGTGCCTCCCAGTCCTGTCCTTCCCTAGGTGTGCCACTTGTCTCTTCCACTGTGCTACCTGGATCCCTCATCCCCCACAACACCAGGAAGGTTAGTGATCTTTTCCCTTACAGACTGTTGGCCTTCCCTTCCTACCTACAACCCTCTAACCTGTTTCTCTGTCCTCAGAGGTTCCTGTTCCTTGCTCGTGGTTCCCCGTCCCTATACCTGGTCCTCAATAAAGACCTTATTGATTTTTACTTTGTGTCTGACTGAAATTTCGGGTCCTCAGGTCTGAACATTACAGTTATGCTGGTTTTGGATGTTATATGGATATTTTCCACCACCTATTTCTATTTTAATCAAAGTTTTTCCACATTTACATGAAACAGTGAATTTCAGTTTGTTTTTCGTCTCTAAAATGTGAAATTATCACAGAAGAAATTAATAAATGTCAAACACCTAACATTTTTGGTCTAGTAGAGAGTGAAAACAACTTGATACACTTGACATAAGACAAAACTAACTTACAAGTAACTTTTCAGAAAGATGTAGGGGCTTCTTTTACATCAATAATTTCTTAATATTGGTGGAAAAGTACTGGTTCAATTGGCAGATTATTTCACTTTTCCCCATGTTGTAAGTGAAATCTATTTTTTTCATCAATATTAAGGAATTATTCACTTAAAACAGTTTCCTATATCTGGTGCAAGATAAAAGTAAACTTTTATCTTGCACCAGACACTAGACAAAAATAATGTGTGTTTTTGCGCTTCATTTAATAATTAATGTTTCATTGAGGAGTAAAGGTCTGCTTGTCCCACATGTCAAATTATAACCTCCTATCAACTTCCTTTATCTTCACAATTATGGGCTACTTTGTTTTTGTATGAAGCCCATTATAAAGGCGTTAGGTTTTGTTGTCGTAACAAGGTAAAATGTGGAAAAGTTCAAAGGTTATGAGCAATTCTGTAAGGCACAGTAGTTCGGTGTCAATCTGTGACTAACCTTTTATTATCCTGCTGAAATGAGCAAATAACACTCAGACGTTCGTTTTCTATCTCTGCTCAGCAGAATATCATCTTTTGTCCTGAATCCAGGTGGTGTGCAGCGGGTTCATTGTTGTTGACGTTTGTTGAAAACAATCGTCCGTATTAGCGGAAATTATCACAGTAAACACAGAGAGCCGTGTGATTAAACTGAAATGGCACAGTGCTAAGGGAAAAAAAACACAGCAATGAGATGAAGCACATTAAAATACCATTGTGGAGAAAAACAAAATGATAATTTTTGTTTTCTAATATACACATACACAGGGCCGTGCAGAGACCACTAAAGGGGCAGGTGCTCAAAAAAAAGGGCACATCTAACTGCATTCTAGGACAGAATATTAACAAAGCCACTCAGCTTTCAGAGTTAATAAACAATGATAAATTACAAAAATGTGAGATATACAATCAAAGCTAAGGAAAACCTCTATATAGAGCATACAACTATGCATATGTAAGATATTTTATTAGTAATCTCTTTCTGCAGGTCTGTTTTGTAATAGGAAAGTATTGCAATATTCAAACCTGCAATTTAGCAAGATATGTAAATCAGAGCTGGACCACCAGACATATTTTGTCTTTACTGAATTACACTATTAAAAATATAAACAAGGGCACAAAGCAACCTTTTAGTGACTGTAATCTATAAAACAAAGAGCTGCCTGTTTGCTGCACTTGCAGTGGAGATGCAGATGGTCCATTCAGGAAGCAGAGCTGCATCAAACTTTAAGGTGGAACTGCAGGAAAAAGAAAAAAAAAGAAAAAAAAAGCAAAAATTGAATTGTTAATGCATATCACCATGAGAAAGGCCTACTGAGTTTTGCTTAAAAACTTTTTTCTCACATGACGTCGTGGGCAGGGCCCAAAATCGCAACAAAATATTTCTGATGTGTGCAAATAAAAGTTTATGTTTGGCAAATAACTTTTTTTTAAGTTCACGAGACAAAAATGAGTTAATTTAGAAAGCAGTTATTTAAACAAAACATTTTGTTTTTAAAAATGAAATCATTACAATTCCAAAAGTTTTGATTACAATTTTATTTTACTTAACTGAGGTAAAAAAAAAATTTCATTGAATAATTGGGAAAAAAATAAACAAATAACTCTGTGAACCAGACCCTAAACTTACTTAAAGTCTGGATTGAGTTTTTTCCCCTTCATAAATGTCACTTTTATTACATTCATTATATCTATCATGGTAATTCAGGGTGAGTTATTTTTTATTCTAAATGAATATCCTTGTTGGACTTTTATTTAAGTGCTATTTTCCTTCAAGATACATTTACCTAACGCTAGAATAAATGAAATGTACATTATGCAGCAAAGGAAATTAGAAGATCTGACACATATCCATTATGGAGATGATCGGTTTTGGACGGGCGATGTGCCCTTATTGCATAATAAATACTAAAGAATGACTGATATCATTAACGATACAGGAAAGAAGCTTTTAGTTATCTTGCTTTGCTAGCAGAATCGTTAGCTAGCAGCTAGCTAGTAGCACAACAACAACAGCCTAATGTCTGTATGATAAAAACACTGAATCGATAGATAAGAACAGTTTCTCCTCACCTGGCTGCCTCCTCCCGCTCAGTAGTTCTTCAGAGAAAGGCAGACGCAGAGGCCTGTCAGTGTCTGTTGTATTTCATTACCTCTCTGCTTAAACCGCGACTCTGAGCTGAAGCAGAAACGATACTTCAACGTTTCTGTTATCTGACAAGTAGCAAGTCTACTGCACTTTATTCACCAAAAACGTTTTTTTTTAATTCACCAAAAACTGTTCTGTAATCTGGAACGTTCGCTACGTTTAGCTCCAGTTAGCCGCTTTATCTCACTGCGGAGAGGCAACTGCGTCATGCGTCACGGGCAAAAGGTCAAAGGTAACAAGGTGACTGGAGGGCTTATTATGTTGTACAAAAAAAACCCAACAAAAAATAATAATAATAATTTTAGTACATGTTATTATGTGTCAGAAGACTGCTTAGAAAATAATAATACCAAAAAAATAAATAAAAATAATAATTTTAAAAAATGACCAAAAGGGCACTTGGGGACAAGGAGCAAAAGAGGCAGGTGCTCAAGCACCCCCAGTCTGCCCCCCCTGCACGTGCCTGCACACACAATAGCCTCTTTCATTTTAGATAAGTTGGTTCTTTCTAATCTGATAATGCGTAGATTGACCGTACATCAGATTAATTTAAACCAAACACTCATTCTGTGAAAACCTAAGAGGCTTTTTAGAGAATATTTGGGAACAATTACCAAGATGAAGACATTAAGGACAGAGCAAGAATTTAAAGTTTTGAACTGTAACTTTCTCATCAATCAACATTCAAGTAGTCAGTGAAAACTTTAAAAGTTTTGGTAAAACCGCAAACTTTCTGAGAAATGATCATCAACCAAAATGATGTTATTAAAGGGGCAGTGTTAAGGAAAATCAACTTCTTTGTCTTGATCCTTTCATGCATGTTTGAGAAATCCTTTAATCTTTAAGCGCCTTGGTGGACCTAGCTCCGCCTTCGAGGATAAAGCTCCTCCTCTCAGTCCACCCAGGCGTTTTGTACAGCTGAACGGTTGCCACGGGAGATTAAAGGATTTCTCAAACATCCATGAAAGAGTCAAAGCAACACTCCAGGTATGTTTATAATGAGGGAATAACATTATAAAAAAGAACTCAAGAAAGTGGATTTTACATAACACTGCCCCTTTAACAGCCATTGTTGAAGGTCCAAAGAGCTGCTCGTGGCTCCGGAGCCACAGGTTGCAGACCTCTGCTCTAAAGCCATGAAGATCCACAACCAGACAGGAGAGTGGCAGTCAGACTTCACTCAGATTTTTCTTCCAGATTCTGACTTGGCTCGGCCACTCCTCTGCCTTTGTCACCGTTTCTCTGAGTCCTCTGAGAGGAATGTCACAGCTTCTAATGGGCACAGATGGTACGACGCCACGAGCCAAGTAATGTGTTAATATGCAAGTCTGTTGCTGAACTCCTTTCAAAGGCATTATGTCAACACGGCGGTTCACCGTTTCTTGACACTCAAAAACAGAAATCATCAAAATTCTATTCAGGGCTGTCTCTTACGTCTGGAATCTGACTCTTAAAGGGGCAGTGTTATGTAGGATCGACTTTTGTTTTAGCTTTAGGTCGTGCCATAATGTCATTCCCTCATCAAAAACAGACCTGGAGTGTCACTTTGATTCTTTCATGCATGTTTGAGAAATCCTTTAATCTCCCATGGCAACCATTCAGCTGGAAGGAACTAGCTCCACCTTCAAGACGAAGCTGTAGTTTCCAAGCTTCTGAACTTCACAGAGCAGCCCTCCCCTGCGACTTCCCCTCTCAGCTCCTTCAGACTAGCCAGCAGCAATTCATTACAACTGTGCGTCTGCTGAATTCATTATAGGAGCTACTTCTCAGAGCAACGCTGGTAAAAATGTCATTAAAGAAGTAATAGAGGAGACATGTTGTGATGACATCCTGAAGGCCGAGTTTCAGAAAGAGCAGGAGTTTCTTAAACAGACAGAGACATTTAAATTACAAAATTACATTTCTTTTAAGCCATATTTGATATATAGAACAATTCTATAACAACTAAAGGGAACATACTTACTTGGTTGTGCAATGAAAAGGATCAATGTGCCTGGAAAACACATAACACTGCCCCTTTAAGACTTAATCCTGCCTTCTAACATCTGAAATCTCAGCAGCGTCTTGTGTTCAGGCGTTCTTCCGTGTAAAGGCTCCGATTCCAGAACGAAGCAATTTATCCCCGGATGTGTGTCATAAAAACTGCGAATAAAAATGTTAAATGTAATTGAACACGCCAACACCTTCACATGACTGACACAAGCTGTTTGTCTATGTCCACCTGACGGTTTGTTAGTCCTGCACTGTAGCAAGATAAGCAAGAGGGAATAAATGATTTGTGTGTGTCCGCGCGTGTGTGTCTTTTTGTGTGTTCCTGGGTAAATGCATGTTTCCTGTCAGCCCATCTGAGAGAACGCCGTGAACCTTTCTGTCACTCTACATCTGCCCACTTGCCACATGCTTGCTAACAAGGACCTAGCTCCTCGCAGGCTAATATTCTACCTGCCCGTCACACAAATAGCCACACACACACACACACACCCATAGCATATAAACTAGGCGGCAGCCAGGCTGCTTTTTGCCGAACTGAGCAGGACTGACTAATCAGCGTGACTCAGATATCTCTGTGGGTCCAAGACCTGGCCGGATGCTTAATGCAGGATGTCAGAAAGTGCCCACACACTCACAAGGAGGTGAAACCTTCCTGGCGCTCCGTGTGTGTGTGAGAGTGTGTGTGCGTCTTCCAACTGTGGTGTCGTTAGAGTCACACTGAGTTTGCCTCTGTCAATAATAGCGTTGAAATAAAGGCGGTGGCGGTGGCGGCTCGGCACGTTTGGCTGTTGCTGCTGCTGTTGTGTTACCATGTGGGCTTAGGTGCTGCAACAGTTAAAACTGTGTCAATGTTAGATATTATCTTCAGCGATGCTCAAAGGACGACGGAGGCTCAGAGAGAATACAGAAAATAAAAGAGCAGAATTGATAAGATGAGAAGAAACTAGAAGGATTTTGTGATCACTTCACTCCTGCACACCTTTGAAGTTTTTGAGATTTTTTTTGTTTTTTAACGGAAAAACTTGGAAGTTTGTTTGGAATAAATTGGGAACAGAATCACTAATATTACATTATACCCATTATGTTCTATAAATCTACAAAAAATAATGTCCAATTATTTTAACTTTCTAAATTATTTTCCTTTTATAATTCATGATGAAGAAGAAACGAGCAGAGACACTATGATTAAAAATATACATGAAATGGTCTTTTTACCATGTGGAACAAGACAACATATGAATAGAAAAATATAGTTGGGAATTGTTAAATTAACACAGAAAATTTAATTAGAAAGAAAATATTACTTAAAATGATGGAGTGACAGTTTGGCCCACCCAATAAAAAACTGCGCTCATATTGGCAATACCACATCAAGTTAAAGCTCAATCTGGCCCTGTCATCTAATGACTCTTACATAAAATTACTTACATTTTGTACGAAATGTTTCAGTAAATAATTTGCTGGATTAAATCAATAACTTTTGGATGACTGATTCCCAAGGATGATAGATTTATTTTTTTGTTTTGGACTTTATAACAGGGCAACCTAAACATATTACACTCACAAGATGGCGACCTAAAAAGTAGTATACTTTCAAGATGGCTGCCTCAATGAGAGTAAAAGAAGCTAGCATGTTGCTATTGCTATTTTAGGAATCCCTTCAAGTCCAACATGTGCTTTTTTTGTGGATGTAGTTCAGCACCAACCAGAGAGATGCCGATCACCCAGGAACAAGCAAAGTTAAAGTAGAGAACGACACCATTTTGTTTTTTTCAGTATTTTCAGTTTGGATTTAAAAAATGCAGACTGAGTTCAGTGGGCACTTTTATCTGAGTGCATGTACGTGACGGATTCTACTTCAGCTTGAAATGCTACATTTAGCAACTTATTACAAATATGGTTAAATAGATATTGCACAAATTGCTTTCAAGGTGATTTATTGGAGAGCGAGCCATAGGCAGCTAAGTAAGGATCGGAAAATAAAATGCTTTTGGCAACGGGAACAAACTTTTTAAAAAAAATGGATTTAGACCTCTAAGCGACTCACGCAGACTATTTAGCATCAGACGAAGACATTATCTGTAACAGCAAGATGTGCACTAATAGCACATCAAACTCTGGGAGATCTTTTTTTTTTCTTCACTACATCAGTTCCAAAATATGAGATTGCATTTCACAGTTGCAGCGCGGCTCTATTCATCTCCATCATAAAGCGGAGGTACGCCACTGAGAAGAGATGAAAACCCTTTAATTTCTCCATATGTTTTCATCCACTGAATTTATTCACTGGAAACATATTTTCACACCAAAAAGCTGTGAGGAAAACTGGATTTTAAACAAAACAGTGAGAAATGTGTACTGGTTTAGGTGAAAAAACAACAACAATGGATCTGATATGAAACTTTTCTCCATTTAAAAATGCTTAAAAATACACTTAATTACATGTTTGCTTTTTATTTTAAAGTTCCTTTAGATTATTTCAAAAGATGAGCACTAAATGAGGTATTTTCAAAAGTGTGCCTTCCTTTCGAGAAGCAGGTGCAGCATCAGCAGAGCACACAGGTTTCCTCTCCCCTCAGTGTGTTTCCATGTGTGCGTCTCTGGCAGGTACAGATGAGTTAGCGGACCAGTAATAAACTATTTAGCACTGAATACTTAGCGAGCTGCACGCTGCTGAGCACACACGCCTGCTGAATATGAATTCACCAAAGCAACAAATATGCCATCTTGCAGTGCTGGAAAAAAAATAAATAAATAAAATTGGTTCTGGGATAAAATATAGTTTCTGTTGATGTTTTTTTAAGAGTTGAAACAGAATTACACAGGTCATAAAAAGCAAAACCGCTGCACACGTGAGGCTAACCTGACCCTTGTGTTTTTCAATTCTCTGACAACTGAAAAACACAAACTCAAGTGAACTTCTGTTTCAACCAGTGTTTCAGCTGTAACAGTTATATCTTTTTTTTCCTGTTTTTTTTTTTTTTTTGGCAAAGATCTCTATGCAGATGGAGCATAAGTCCATGGAAATTCACCTACGTGCAAACCCACACAAAGCTGAGGGAAAAACACCAGTTCATAAATAGAGATGGAAAAAACACCGCCTCGCAAAACAAAAAAAACCCCAAAAAAACATTGGATGTAAATACAGCGAACCACTGGAAACAAATCTTAGCTGTCAAATGTGTTTTTCCCCCCCTGATTAATCAGACAGAGGCGGATGTGTGTGTGTGTGTGTGTTACGGGAAAGCGTGCCTTGAGGTGGAATCGAAGCAACATGGAAGACGTTTTTGTTCTCATCATAAACGCATCAACTACTCAAACATTCCCCCCACCACAGAAATCCCTCGTATTCAATCAAACTGGAGTAATTAATATATGTTTTGTGGGTAGTAGCTGTTCTCTTCACCTCTGATCTTTTCCACTTGCTGAAGCTGTGTGTCAGATTTTTCCAAGAAAAGCTGAAAGAGTTTCTACCCGGTGATGAATGCGATGCGTTTTCTGCTTAATGGAGAGTATTTAATTTGTTCTGAAGAGCTTTATGAACTCCTGTAGATAAAAATAATAACTATCCTCTGTCTAATCAAATGCGCGCCTTCTGGCCACGTTAATGACAGATGTGGGACAAATTCCGCAATCACAGCCAAATTGTAATTAGAATAGTACAAAATTCTCCTAAATGAAGACTGTGTCATCACTTAGAGACCCCCGCTCAACTACTTTACAGCATTACTTACACACTAAAATAAAAATACGCAATCATTTGCAAAATGGTCACTAAACAATCTGAAAAATCATAATGAGTAGGGATGCACCAATAAATCAGCAAGCCGATAAATGTGTGTTTGTATAACAACTTTTGAGCTGAACTCAGCATCTTTTATTTTTTCTATGTTCAGCAACATTTCATACCAAAAAACAAAACAAAAATGGAATCGGCAGATTAGGCTTTTTAAATATTGCAGATCGGCCAGAAAACTGCCATCGGTGCAACTCTAATAACTAGATGAAAAACTCTGGAAATCTAATTTCAGTCTAAACACTGTGATCCAGACTCAAAACGAGAAACAAATATACGACCATTTAAAAACAAACAAAACTGAAATAGTTGTGACTATTGTCACAATAACTGTGTATTTAGTTGTTTGTCTACTTTAAAAATTACCTTTAAATTGTCTTTTTCTTTAAAAGTGGAGCAGCTACAAGCACATTTGGACTGGGTGCATCTGTATCTCATGTGTGTCTGCATGTGTGTGTGTGTGCGTGTGCGTGTGTGTGTATGTGTGTTCGGTGGCTCGGCGCTCGCTGCTGGATTTCAGCACCGTGGACAGATGTCTAAAAAGCTGAGCTCATCTGGCCATGAAGGATTCCAGCACCTTGGACGGAGCCAGCGCCTAATTTAGCCGCGTTGCCGAGGAACCTTTCAAAACATCAGCCTTCGTTTATTCATTCTCTCATCCAACTTTCTTTTCTTCCTTTTTTTTCCTCCTCCTCCTCCTTTGAAGGTTCTTGGCCAGTAAAGCCCATTAGGTGAGATGTGGAAAGACACTTTGGACAGGCTACCAGTCCAACGCAGAGATAACACGGACATGCAGACATTCACAGTCATCCCTGAGGCCGTTTAGGAGGTTCAAGTCGACCTGAGCTGGACCGTTTGGAATGTGGGTAGAATCCAAAAAGAAAAAAAAAAAACACATACTTATTCCTCACACACACGTAAGCAGGCACACCGATCTGTCAGAGTTTGAAGTCGCCACTAATTCAAAGCATAAGTAGCAAACTTTCTAAAGAAATCCAATTGCAGCAAATCTTATGACAACATTTTGGTTCAAGCCAGGTTCTGGTTTCACAAAGAACTAACTAACTAACAAAGAACTAACGTGAAAATATTAGAAAGCTTTATTTCTGTAAAAATCAAAGAAAAATTGCACAGCGAAAGGTGAAAGTTTTTAAAGCAGCTTCATCAAAAAGAAAAAGTTTTGATTTTTTTTTAAGACATTGAAACATTTGCTGTTAAGTACCATTTTGAAAGCTGGATGTTAAGCTGGTTTCTTACCTATTATTCTGCGATCATCACTGCTGCATTAAAATGAAAGAGCGGAAGATAAAAGGTCAAATGCTTTGGGGGGCTACAAAATAAAGAACAAAAAATAACATCTTGTTTACGATCAATACAGTGAACACCTTTCGCATTCCATAACAGAAAAAATATAGATAGATCTGTGTTTTAGTTTTCCTTTTGTTTCTCTCTTTCATGCCTACAGTGTTTAATGTCTCAGAAAACTTGGGAAATTGAACATAAAGTTTATATTTATTTATTTGATTCTGTTTGTTTCATCACAATTAAAATCGTACATACAGACGTATATTCACCGTCGTGTTTTGTGTGTTTGAAGGAGGTTCAAGCAGAGGACAGGAACTTGAGAGTAGAAGGTTTAACAAAAGTTAAAAAAAGAAAACTTGAACCAGGTCGATAGGAAATGGGGCGTGGAATAAGTTACAGGCAAAGGAAGAATCCAAAACAGAAGCAACGAGAAACCAGGAGCATAAAAACTGAGGCAGGGGAGGAAAGTGACAGATGAACTAGAAGAGCCAATTAGAGGTGATGCAGAACATTTGTGACAGAGCAAACTGAAGGAGAGAGACTTATCAAGACAAAGGAAACTGAACTGAAAGGATCTGTGAGTCGATGAAACATAAACAAAAACACTAAGAAATGAAACCTAAGGTTTCATTTTAAGCTGACCTATTATATCTAATCCCACATATTTAGTATTTTTACTTGTGACGTCAATCGATTAAAAATTCGATCATATTAATCACACCAGCCCTGTGATTAATCACGATTAATTGTTATGCCTAACTTTGTGAGTTTGAAACATAAATATGTACGTAGTTGTACATATTTAATTATTAGTTGTTTTTTGGTTTTTTTGTAGCAGGAAGCAGGTGATGTATTCTCCCATTGCTCGACAGTAGCTAGTGGAAACTTACTTCATTAAATACTGTATGTTGCAAGTAGTAGAAAACTTGTTCAAATATATTCAATTCTCAGTGTCCTGCCCCGTTTTGATGCCCTGGGCAATTGCCCAAATCAAAAACCTCCAAAGTGTGCATGTTTTCAATAAGCGTTAAATAAAATGTTTTATTGTCTCAAATCAAACATGTCTGAAGATTCTCAGGTTTTCTGGTTTTTATATTCAGGAAGGTTAAAACAAAGTCATTTTATTTTAAATGTTAATTTTAAAAAATGTCCGTCTCTCGGTTCATTTCCTATTGAGGTTACGCGACGAGGCGCCAGTCGCTTCAACCAGCCGAGCCACCGGTGTAATGCATGATGTAAAATTTTGAGCTCGGACGTGAACACGCATCATAGCGACGTGACACGAGAAAGTTGAAACATCCAGAACTCAGTTGAGTCCAGAACTCAGTGAAACGGCTGTGGATTAGGAAACCTTCTGCAGGACAAGGAGAGGATTCTAGGTCAAAACAGACACTTTGATTAGTCTGCATTATGTAATATTAACATGTTCAAATGTTCAAATTAATCACAGACATTGATGCGTTAGCATTGACAGCCCTAATTTTAAGTTAATTTGGTCAAGTTTGGAAGAAATATAAAATCCTCCACTTGGTCATGAAAAGATGTTTTTTTCCATCTGAAAACCTCTCCAGTTTGAAGTATCTGTGGCTTTTCTTAGCATTGAGCTGATTTAAAACACTCACGATTACAGTGTGTTTGTATGAAATTGCTTCGCTGTCATTGACCTTCTAGACGTTTGAGAAGTTTCCCTGCTTGTGCCACACAAGGCGCGATGCGTTTCAGGACACTCTGAAGTGTTGATCGGTTGAGAAGACTTTTCCTCAGGCACTAAAAGGTCGCCAGGTGCTCGACTAAATCATTAACAGAGTCGGAGAACAGCAATTCCTAAATTATGGCAATGGTCATAATGGAAGATTTTCAAGGATATACAATACAAAAGTTTAGAAAAGCTTTAAAAGGGGCATTTAGACCAAAGGAGGCCACAACTGGGAAATGACAAAGTGAGTAAGGCCATGCTAGCACAGTTCATACAAAAACAAAAAGTCTTAAAATGAACATGAATGATTCTGTTTTTCCGGAAGGGGAGATAAACACACATTTCTGAACCGCAGCTAAACATTCTGTTATCTTTATAGTAGTGAAAAAAAAAATCCAAATCAAAGGTAATCTGGTTGTTTTTGTTTTGTTGTTTTGGAATACAATATATAATTTTTTTGTCTTTTCATAGTCTACTTTTCAATGTGTGTGTGGAATTAAGCTCTAGCTTCAGGACAGCTCATATTGACCACACGTCAATTTTTACCTGCCATAAGGGGAATTTGCCCACACTGTGACAATCAATGACTTGAAGGAATTGTATATTATCGACCAACAACCAACTGTGAAGACGTGTGGCTATGTGACTATGATAAGAACTGTTTACAATCTATCACTCAGGCTTATGATGGTTTGATAAGGCTTATTATCATCTGTCATATTTCATTCTGAGAGACCAAGAGCACAGCATCACAGTCAACAGAATGCATTCCTTCAGTAATTATGCCAATATTTCAAGCAAATATTTCAACTTAAAAGAAAAAAGCTAAATAAAATACAATTCACATTCCACCTTTCATGGATCACGACTGCAAAACTAACTGCACAGAAACATGGGATGGTACTGGTTAGTGCGGGGGAAAAGTGTTGGCCCATTTCCTGATTTCGCATTTTTCACACGGAGCCATGCAGGTTTCTTTTTTTCTCCCTTAATAATAAACATCCTCATTTAAATACTGCATTCTATGTCTACTTGTGTTGTCATTGACCAATATTTAAATTGGTTTGATGTTGTGAGTAACTTCAATGTGACAAACACGCAAAGAAAATAGTAAATCAGTTAGGGGGCAAATACTTTTTCACACCACAGTATAACAGCTTAAAAAGATTTGTTTTTACTTTCTTTTTTATAGAGACTGGTGGAGTCCACACAGTTCTCACATTACATGAGTGATAGTCATGGGGTTGTTGTTAAAAAGGCAATGTTGCCATTAGCCTTCACTTGTAGGTGGCACAATGAGAGGGCCCTGGTCACAAGATCTAAAATGTCTGAGATTTTAGAGTTCTGTACTGGAGAGGATTAGGCTCACTGAAAAGAAAAAAAAATCTGACTTCAATTGCAGAATTTTCACTTTTATTCTCAAATTTCTGACTTTTTTTCCTCAGATTTTTGCATTTAAAGTAAGAATTCTGACTTTAATTCTCATTCATTCCCTTTCATCTCAGTATCCCGCCTTTGATCTTGGAATTGTGCCTTTGATCTCGGAATTCCACCTTTGATCTCAGTATTCCGCCTTTGATCTCAGATTTCTGCCTTTGATCTCAGAATTCTGCCTTTGATCTCGGAATTCTGACATTTTCATCTGATATTTCTTACTTTTTTAAAATCAGAATTCAAGTTTTCATTTCAGAATTTAATTAAATCAATGTAATTTCTATTTGGGATCAATAAAGTATTTTTGAATCTGAATTGAATTTGAATTCTGAAAAAAAGAAAAGTCAAACTTTAGTTATTTTTTTCAGTGGCCCTAATCCTCTTTCATATCTCTGTAAATTAGAACCTAAGGAAGAAAGGAAGGAAGTTACAATGAAATGGCCATACGTGGGTCTTTAAATGATAAAAGTCATAATAAAAATAGTTTAGATCCAAATAGGAATATATGAAAGCAAACATCTTAAACAGTGAGCTGCTGTAACTGGAGGTCAGGCTCCTCCTCTGGACAGTATTTACCTCCTTCATGTGATTATACTGCACATTTTGGTTTCCTTATAGCTGATGTGTTGTCACAGTTGTAAGTGTTTTCCAGTGTTATTTTCTGTGCACTTTGGTAGCCAAGCAACAACATTTTGTTGACAAATTCATGGTGCAAAAGTAATAAAAAAAGATTATGTCAAAGTGTCTAAGTGCAAATCTGCTCTTGTTTTTAATGCATTTTCATGCATTTGAACATAAAAATATTCATTTCTGGCGTGGATGGTGGAATATTACAAACAATTTAATCCTCAAGATGACAATCTTTCCAAGAAACAAACCTGCATTCTAAAGATCTACAGTAGATGTCAGTATTTAGCACATTACATTCCAATATTTTTAGGCAACTTTGAATTCTCACAGATATAGTATTTTGTTGTTTTTTTTTTTACATCGCCACACACGTTTCTCTGTGGTATAACATATTTTATTATCATTTGTTACTGACATTTAGGACATTTAAAACCAGGTTGTTGGATTATCTTTGGTGATCATTCTTTGCAGCCATTAGAAAATATTTAGCGTATTTTCTGATCAATTATTCCTCTGTTATCTTCCACAAATTAACTCCATGCAAGCAGAAATGAAAACAGCTACCAGTTAGTGTTTTTTGTTTTTCCCCTGTGTGTGGCTCAGATTCATTATTGCATCTCGGTGTCACAGCCACACGCTAATAGCAGGCATGACGGTCTGAGTGCCTCTCACCTGTTGATAAATGTGTGAACACACTTCACAGCCTGGCACATTTTGTGTCAAACTGTCACAGTGGCAGACTGCGCTGAATAGGATGTTTACCGCCTTCTCAGCTTTGGTGAAGAACAAAAAAAAAGAAAGAAAGAAAGACAAAAAAAAATAAAAAATGAGGCACCATGTTGAGTCTAATTACCTCAACTGCAGTCCAAACTGTTGAATGAGCCCACAGAGCTCATTATGGCAGGGAGGCAGCAGAAATCAGGCACCATTTTGTGTATCAGAGCGTTAGCTGTGTCAGTGCTGCGTTAATTTCAGCTCAAAGATAAGTAAATTCAGATAACACGCCGCCGTGGTGGATCCATTTCAAAATGTGGTTTTAACTGATTTTGGTCGTGTGTGTTTCATGTTTTTATGGGTGGGGGAAACAACCACTTCGCAGCTCAACGACGTGAAATCAGGAACAAAATGAAGCTAATATTTCAGAGAACTTCAAAATAGCACTAGAAATGTGAACTGTGCATTTCCAGCTGATGTTTCCAGATGTTTGCAGACTCTCACACGAGCCGGCAGCGTTCCGAAATGTGCCGCACAAATCAATGGGAAAGCACAAGGTGAAAACTCAAAACAGACAATTTATGAATGTGGCCGCAAACGGGAGAAGGAACAAAACAAGCCGGAGTGAAAGGAGCGGGAGGGGAGAAAATAAAAAAAATAAAAATGTTGTTAGAGCTCCAGCGAGTGAGACAGCATATGCAGTGTAGATATGGGGGCGGACTTTGGATCTAATGAGGGAATGTTCGGCAGCCTACAGCCACCAGCAGAGGAACATGTAGCTTTTTTATTTATTTATTTTCTGGTATGAAAGCCACCGCAGTCTGCCAGGAAGTACTTCATTTTTTTCTTCACAGTGCGTGTGTTTGTGTAAATACAATAAGCGCAACGAATTGGAACAACCACCCAAAAGAGAAAAGTCTAGTGAGCAAAATTCTTAGTGACAATAGAGAGGAGAGTTTGTGTTGTGAAGATGAGCTTTTGTGAATTTGCTGAAGGTTCAACATTTATTCCAGTATTCTGTGAACCAAACTGAATGTGGGAGAATTTAGCAAAAACTCTAATCTTCTTATAAAACTACAGCCTCATGCTGCATTTAGGTGTTTTTGGACGTTAGAGTGTTAGGGCCACTGTACACAAGTTGTATTAAAACAAGCTGATAGGACATATTGTATGGATGATGATGATGATAAAATGCTATATTTTCTTCATTTTTAAGTTATTTATCCTCCTCTGTTGTAGAGAGAGTCAAACCATCAAAAGGGCTAAAAAATAGTTTATTGAATTAAAAAAAACGTTATCAATCCCAAACGATTCCCAATTAAATGTAAGTCAAATTATTGAAGATATTTCAAAGAGTCATTGTTCATTATGATGGCTGCAAACAGGAAGGATCTTCTGTTGCAGTCTGTATTACAGCGAATTTGAAGGAGCCTCTGACTGAAGACACTCTGTTTTTCTATGATAGTCTCGTTAAAAGAGAATGCTTAGGGTTGGTCATCATTTTTTTGGATTCTATGTAAAATCTGTCTCACATAAGAAGCCTTCGCTAAATGTACATGTATGTGCAGCCATATTGGATTCTAGAGTCAGAGTTTAGAAGTGGGAATTTCAGAATTCCCACTTCGGCATTTTGAACCTGAAACTCAGAGAATCTACTTCAGAGTAGGCATGTCCACAACCCACTGGGTTTCACTTGGCTTTCTTGGATAAATAATGTTTACCAGTGGATATTATGCTCTGAATTTGTCTGCACTGCGAGGTAATTAGAGTTGAAGTGGAAGGTATCTAATTAAATGCAAATCTGTCAGCATGATTAGATTGGTTTGACCTTATAATATATAACAGGACATGAATAGAGTCTCTGTTTTGTAAAATACCTTGAGATAACATTTACTGTGAGATGGCGCTTGTCAAGTGGACTAAATTGAATCTTTCACACAGTTATACAATCATTTCTAGTATGAAGGACCTAAAGCTGCAGCATGTAACTTTTAGAAAAAATATGCTTTGCATATTTGTTAAAATTATAGAGGTATTTCATAATACTAATAATAAGACACATAATCTGTGAAAAAAAAGTAAATCAAGCTCCTCTGTCTTCTAACTGCAGAAATACACCACTCAGTCAGAAACAACCAATCAGAGCAAGGAGGAGGGTCTTAGCGCTGTCAGTTATGTTTGTGTATGAACCGCTCACACCTTCCCCCTTTTCTCTGTGCTACGCTACAGCTGATTCACCACACTGAAAGCTTGCAGAGAATGCTAAGGCTAGTTAGTTTTGCCACAAATGACGGCAGACGAGCAGTATTCCTGTGACAGTACGTTGTTTCTTCGCCATTAGAACATTTAGTAGCGCGTACACGAGCTTCAGTGACAGCGCTAAGGCCCTCCTCCTGACTCTGATTGGTTGTTTCTGACCAGGAGAGGTGCGTTTCTGCAGAAGGCCAAAGGTATTTAAATGTTTTTGATTAAATTCTGAGTGAAGTTCAAAATTTTAAATCCCACAATTTGGCCACTTTAAATTGCAACCTTTTTCTTTAACTTTACAGCTATGAGTAATTGTGAACCCTAACTAAACCAAAGTTACTGCCAGTGACCTCCTGAGATGATAACAAATAGAGTCACAAAGATGCATTTTCTTACTGTGGGAAAAGATTATGATTCGATTATGGCTGAAATCATTGGAGGTAAAAGTTGATATGAATCAGCTCTTTAGCCAGTTTAAATCGACACATGGTCAATGTGAAACGACGAAAGGAAAGTGGCTTTTCACAACACAAAAGCATGAAACGGCAAAGGGCTTCAGGCTTAAAAGACAAAGTGTTTGTCTGCTTTTACTTCGGAACATTTTACTGTCAACATTTCCAACTTTAATCAGAACAGAGCACAAAGAAGAGTTTGCTTTCATCTTTAACTCTTATGCATCATTTCCCATCTTGATGGACAGTGCTGTCAGATCATTTCAAAATAAGATGCAGTTTTGATTCTCATCATGTCGGATCCCGCAGCAGGACACACTCAGGCTCATTTGTGGATGATGGATTTTGCTTTTAAGTAAATGGCAGGAGACTGTTTTGGTCTAACAAGCAGTCAGAATGGGTTTCTGACAAGTGCCTTGGATAAAATAGAGGCACCTTTCAAATCAAAGACAAAACCGCATGAAGACAAACCCGGAGAGGCCTATAAAAAGACATTTTAAAAGGGTATCTGCGAGATAAAATGTGAAGAGGGGGAGATGTGGGGTTTTAAATTGTGCAAACACTCGACATTTATACAGGCAAAGGCGAACTTGGAATATACTGTAGGTTGTGCAAAAGTGCAGGCAGAAGAGTTTATTAAAGCCGGAGCGCGTGACTTTTACAGAAATGCTCTTTTTACATATTTGTTGCAGCTGTTACTTTGACATGACAGTTTGGTGTGAGACAGATAATCCGTGAAAAAAGTCAAGCTAATCTGTCTCCTCACAGTGCTATCTAGAAACAACCAATCAGAGCCAGGAGGAGTGTCTTAGCATTGTCAATCAACCTTGTGTACATGCTGCTCATCCACCTCCCTCTCTGCTACGCTACCACTAGTTCACAACAACATGACCTAAGGCTAAGGCTAGTGAGCCTGGCCAATTATCATGACAGATAAAAGGTTTTCCTGCTGTGGTAAGTAGTTTCTCCACTATTAGCACATTTAGCAGCGCGCTCACAAGGTTGACTGACAGCACTAAAACCCTCCTCCTGGCTCTGATTGGTTGTTTTTGGCCATTGGTGCATTTCTGACAGCAATAGTAGTTTACACTGTCACGACATGGTAGTAGTTTCAACAAATATGTAAAAAACCATATATTTTTTTAAGATAAATACTGCCGGTAAAAACGAACACATGCAATACTAAAATAACTCACTGTTAATAACTTGAAGTTGTCCTCTTACCACACCTGCAAAGCAAAAAGGCAGCAAATCTAATATGCACACATCCAGAATACCTTCACTCAGGTGACTGTATCCTCTACTAGATGGCTATGGCCGCTGAAAAAAAACAAGCAGGCACAAGGTCAACAACCCCACTGACATCTGTCCTTCTTAAGGTTCCGCTGAGCCTTCAAGCTGCCTCATCCCATTCTGCATCTGACACACACACACGCACACACACACACACACACACACACCAGACTCTGATAAGTGTCCGACAGAAGACAACATGGCATTTAATTCGTCCTACAACCTAATTGGTTTAATTGAAAAGCACATCTGAAACAAGGGATGCACCGATCCATTTTTTTCACTCCTGATACCGATACCGATATCTGCCACAAACTTTCTGTCAAATGGTTCAGAAAGAGTAATTAGAAATTTTAAATATAGTGTAAAATTAGTAATAAAGCATGGTGTCGCTCAGAACACATAGCATAGAATTAGACTTAATAGATCTGCCCTTATGGATGGGGGACATTGTTAAGATACCTGATCTAGATTTATTTTAGATATGAGGACCAATACAGATAGTAATATCGGCACATCTTTATCTATAACAATCAGAAACATTGATAAAGTCCTGTGTGAAAACAGATAAACCTTTTTAAACCTATTGAATCAAATACATTTCATATAAACCACAGCTTTTCTCTTTGAAACTTAAATCAAAATTCCAGTCTTAAAAATCAGTTATTTTTTGTTGTTGTTTTTTATCTCTCTCTCTGGCTCCGATATCATCTAATCATCTTAGTATCACGGATGCAGTGAGGCGTTACCATCGCACTACCAGAGCCTCCTGTTTCCAGGTCCTCTCATCACTGGCTCTCTTTTTCAGTCTCGCTTTCTGTCTCCTAATTTACTATTCACTGCATTCCCAAGTTAATTGCCCAAACTGAGAGAAATAAGGTCTGTAACAAAGACGCATGCAGCTGGAGACCGTGAATCCCCTCATGTAGGTGAACCGGTTTACCGCCTGCATTTAACCGCTGTTGTTTTTGACATCTCTTTTTTAAAGAGTTCTGTACAAGACGCCGACATTATGCAAGAACACGGTCTCATGTGAATGTATTGGGCTGAAACGCTGGTGAAGTCACTCGGTCCGTAATCAGGGATTTCTGCTTCTGCCTGCTGTGCAGGGAGACGCAGCAGCGAAGCTCCCAGTGACATTTAAGCGAGGCTTGGCACTGACAGCGTGCCAATAAAACATTGTGACCGTTGTTTTAATTGGAGCCCCCAGATATTTGGTTTGGTTTGTTAGATCTGGTCACTGTATTTGGTTAGGTTAGGGTGATAGGGCGGCTGGAAGTCTCACAAATTTTGATACCTGTAATATTTTCAAGTGGGCATGTTATTCCAGAATTTATTTGCTGAAAGCAAATTATCCATGATCCTTCAACGGTTATTTTCTCACTCATGATAATCCAGTCGACTCGGTTTGATTGGGAAGCAAAGTTGCAACTTTTGTTACATTTTCAGCTGTTGCGGTTTGCTTTCACACTGTACTGAGTCAAACAATTCAAATCAATTCAAAAAACTGCTCCCCTCCTTGCCTGTGGGGGCGCTGCGCCAAGAACCACTGAAAGAAACGACATGAAAATATCTGAAGAGCACAACTTCTTCCTTCACAAAATGTAAATAAAAACGGAGAACCAGTGGTTGTATCTGATGGTAAATATTGGTTGTATTTACCCAGAATGCCCTGCGCTGTAGTCCGTTTCCTGCTTTTAGAGCGGTCTCCAGTCCACTTGCGTCCATATATGCATTTAAAACGTGCCAGAGTTCACTTATACTGAATTGAGATCGAGGTTTTTAGGTGGACCAGAGTTCACGCCTCCACAAGTGAACCGGACTTTAGACCAACGAACCCGAGTTGGGTTAAAGCGGACTACACAGACCCGGTGTGAACGCACGCTACATCTCAACAGCTCACTTGTTGCATTGTGTTTGACAGAAGTTGTTTGTTGCCCATTCTTCTTCTTCTTACCAGCTCAGCCTTTATCATAGTGGGTGGAAATCATCTGTCAGGAGTAATTTTCAAGTCTTGCCACAGACTCTCAACTGTATTCAGGCCTGAACTTTGACTGGGCCGTTCTAAAACGGAGATATTCAATGATCTATGACTGTTCCATTGTAGCTCTGGCTGTGTGTTTAAAATCATTATTCTGCTCGAAGCCTCAACCTCTAACCAAAGTGTTTGGTAGATTCCCTATTTTCTTTCAGGGTTATTCTGTTACGCTCAACTTTGACCTTTTGCCTTTAAAAACCATTGCAGTCCAAACTGAGAGGGGAACAAATGTTTCACGAGTCATTAAAAGCCCAAAACGAGTGTTATATTCACGCCCACGGTACGTGTATGTAAACTTTTGACTTGCACCGTAAAAAAAAATAAATAAAAAAGAAACAATAGCTACTCTGCTTTCTCATTAAAAAAACAGCTGGCTATGTTTGTTTCAAGTAAGCAGTTAAGAGATTATCTTGTTGCCATAACAACAGCTGTGCAACATTTTCATGATATAAAGGCAGAAGGAAACATTGAGGTCTTTCTCCTTTTTTTTTTTTTTTTTTTTTTGGTAGCCGGAAAAGCTTGGGATGATTGATTTCCCTGGCATTTTGTTGCGGAAAATTCCAGCAGCATTTTGGGAACACAGTGTGATGTTTACCTTATTAATGCAGGGCTGAAATCTGACACCATGCAGCTCAGAACAGCTGCTGTGTCTTTAAAAATATGACAAAGACCCAGATTCTTATTTTTTAAAAGATGTTATACTCCTGCATAATGTCTTAGCGCATGTTTGAAAGATGCAGACACACACACGCACACGCACGCACACACACACACACACACACACACACACAAACACCTTAAATAATCTGGCACTTTATTCTGAGTGGTTTGCTTGAAAATGTGTAATTTCAGCTAACACGGTTTTTAGATTAGATTAGATGAAAGTTTAATGAGATCCGTTGTGAATTTGGACATGTGTGGCGGAGAGAAAATAAATAAAATAAGTAAGTGACGATCAGGACAGTGAATTGAAAATGACACGAGGTTGCACGATGAAAAATGCAACAGAATCTACAGAGAAAAAGGAAATCCTGTGGCATCTCATCCCCCACAAGCCCATTCTTGCTCTTCACATCTACCAACCCGTCTGATTAATCTACAGAGATCTTCTCAGGTCCGTGCAGCAAATCACAACCGCAACGGTTTCCTTTTCATTTTCCGAGGTTTCAGGAAACACGGCCATTCTTCCAGCAAACCGAACAAATTTTGTTCTGATGTAGGCGGTGGCATTAAAGAAGACAGTCTCCAAGTTATCTTAAATGCCGATGCTCCGTGGCAGGACGCTTCCTCTAAGTCTGCACTGGCAATGTAAAAGTTGAGGGGGGGAAAAAAAGATAAATGTAGGATTGCAGTGAGCTCTACTTTCACAGAGCTCAGCATGCATTAAAATGATTTTATCCGAAGTAACTTTTAGCTGGAATGAGAACATTTGACCAATTTTATGTTATTTAAGTCGATACAAAAATCAGTGAACAAGAAAGAGACGGATTTTTGGATTTTTTACTTTTTTAAAGGAATGGTTAAAACTAATTAGCATCTTTCATCTGCCGGCTTTTAAAGATGCCTATGGACGTATAATCAATTAAAAATCATACATCGTGCCTGTCTTGTTTCGGGCTCCAGTGAACTCTGCTTGAAATTGTTTTTCTCTGTCCCATTCGCTGAACCAAACTGAGATCTGATGAATAAGGAATGGCTTGTGTTCTTCAGTTACTCAGACTGTAATTATCCTGCACCGTATCGGTCCAAACGCTGGGAGGGCAGCAGTCCTTCAAACAGGAGCGATGTGGACTCAGGACTGTATCACCGTCTCAAGTGCCATTGTGATAAAATGATCATGAAAAACCACGTAGGTCGTTGTTGCATTAATGCTGTTGTTGGAAAACATTTCTATGTGAAACATGTTTCTTTAAGGTGCCACATACTTAAAGAAGTCTGATTTACATACTTTTACTCGTGCAAAATACTTCATTTAATCATATTTTTGAGTGGCCCACTCAGAAATATTTGAGGACACGTAAAAAAAAACAAAAAACTTTTGGACTTTATTGATATGTACTGATGCTCCCGTGGGGAAAATATGGGAGAAAAAGTAAAAATGTATCCTTTTTTTGCGGCCGTATGTCTTGGACACTCGGGTGAAGAGAGGTGCGGAGCTGTCCACTGACCACTACCTGGTGATGAGTTGGCTCTGGTGGTGGGGGAGGAAGCTGGTCAGACCTGGCAGGCCCAAATTCTAATCATGACAAGAAATTTGTCGTGACAAACGATAAAAGATGCGGTAAATGCCCAACCATAAATGTGGCCTAATCAAAATGTGCAGCATGTAGGTCTGAATGAAAGATAAATGTCATACAGCTAAATATTTTTTTATCAGATATAGCATAGTGAGTTTTGTGAAACAGTGGGCATCCTTGATATAAAGTTGACCTAAAAGTTGGTAATATAGATCAGAGCACAACTAGTTGGGTAAATTTAATTATTTTACTTGTGAATTTTAATGATTACTTTACTTTTAAATTGGTCAGCTTTGCCACTTTTGAAACAAAAAATAAATTATTCTGTTCCTTACCGCAACTTTTGTGACATTTTGCCTCCATTTCTCTTACTGGAAGCATAAAAACAAAAATACCCAACCATGACCTTTATGTACAGGCTTTACCTTAAACTCATCTGTGTGGGATGTCTTAAAAAAGTACAGAGATGTAAAACTTCAAACATCAAAGTATCAAAGCCAAATAAAAAACCCTCCCAGCACAGTGGAGCAGGTTTTTTAGAATCCAGTTGAGTCCACACTGTGACTGTCGCTGGCCCGTTGTGCCTGCGGCAAAGACATTTGATAAACATCACTTTAGTATGTGGTGAACTTTAAAGCACCACTTCAGTTTGAGCTGCGGTGTTTCAGGATGTGGAGAGGAACATGTCCAAGGGATGCACGAGGGGTGCACTGGAAGTGCCTCCTGCATATTTGAAAATCTAAGTCGCTGCTTTTTTGAGACCAGCAGACAAAACTAGAACAGAAAAAAACAAAACAAAAAAAAAACAGAGGAGCAGAAAAAAAAATCCCTCCATGTTTCAGAATGATTCATAATCTACTAATTCCATTAGGTGACATTTTTAGCAAGTAATTCCTTTCAAAACAACTAAAAGTATCTTGACTTATTATATTTTGACCTATTTTCATACTAATATCACTATATTTGCTGTAAATTTGTTTTAGGAACAGTAAAAATTGACAAATTTAAGGTTTTTTTCACATTTCAAGTAAAATCAAGAGATAAGCCAGGATTTTGCTGTTGTTGTGTTTTAGAAAACGTGATCTATGGAAGTAAAATAAATTAATATGCCTACTACAAATGGAAAATCTAAGCAATTTATTGTGGACAAACGTTTGATTTACATTTACATCTTTTTAATCTTGTCTTTTCAAAACATTTGACACCATTGTCCAAAGAGCAGAGGACTACAATGCTTCATGTTGTAAAATAAAAAAAGGTTCAAAACAGAACAGCTTTAGAAGAAGTAAGAGCTAAAATAAAGGAGGGAGCTTCCGTCAAAAAGTCTATCAAATATCAAGTCGTTACTAAGGCGACGTCAAATTAAACATCTATTTTTTTTGTACAAGCTGTACTATCAAATACATTCAGACAAGTATTCAATAAACTGCAGAATCAGCCCCATTATTATTCATCTCATCTATCTGTTGTCTGATTTTTCCTCATGTTGCTGCTGAGAGAGTCAAAAAGGTGGTACGACATGCTACTCCACCACTATTGAATGCACTTAGATAATTAACATGTACTGCAATTTCTATTTCAAAGACCCAAATGATCTGTAAAGCAATATACACATTTATAGCCTCTGCCATCTTTGATTAACTTTCAGTTTGACTGTAAAAAGCTACCTGCAGTATACTAATACCTTCGAAGCTTGTTCATTTGTTGAGTGAAAGGGTATTTTCTCAGACAACTGCTGCTCATTGTGAATGCAGAGTAACTACAAAAAGGCCTGTGGCAGCTCTGACTGCCAGGCCCATATTATAACAACTCAACAAGGCTGAAGCTCTTTTTGTCCTGCCCTGAGGCCACCCCTCTTCCTCGCTCTCATATCTCCCTTCCCATCCTGTTTGCATTCATCGGAAAATGCAGCCAAATTGTGTGTTTTCTTTTTTTTTTCTCCCCCAAGTTATCACCACCAGCCACAGTCTCGCTCTTCACAATGGCAAAGAACAAACAGTTGGACGTCTATGAGATTTTCTCTCCCCATTGCGTTGGCGTTATTGTTGCAGACGAACAGTAAAGTTGCCGTTTGAAAGCATCTGTCTCCCAAGCCATCCTGTCTTTCTCGCTATCCATGTCGTGTGTGCTGAGAGACATGTGTCTGAAAAAACGCCCATATTTTAAAAGATAAGGAAAATTACAGATACATACACAAATATATATGCAATGAATTTGTCAATTTGGGATAGCTTAATCTGCAAAAAAAAAAAGTATTCTGTATGTATATATATATATATACATATATATATACATATATATATATATATATATATATATATATATATATATATATATATATATATATATTTTTTTTTTTTTTTTTTTTGTTTTGTTTTTTTGTTTTTGTTTTTTTTTTTGTACAGTGTGCGCATCAGACATTGGACTATCAGGACATTCTGATGAGAAGAGGGCGAACAGAACAAGATGTACAGCTGCTGAACTGATGGTGAAAGAGGCCATGCAGCAGGATGTGTGACCTATGGAAGCTTTAAAGACCAACAGTTAAAATGACCTACAATCTACTTTTGGCACCGTGTTCTAATGTATAAAAGTAGAATTTATTACCATTCCTATAGATTAGATACATGAGGTAACTGAGTGCTAGAGGTCCCAGGGTCAAATCCCGAACGACCCCCCATTTTTTCACAACCTAGATTTGGGATTTTGACAAAAAACAAAAAATAAAAACTGTGAAAAGGACCCAAGGACATGATGATTTATTAATGTTTGCAACATGCAGTACAGCCCCTCTCACTTTTATACAGGACTGAAGCAACAAGTCAGGTGTTAACAATGTGTGACTGCTGCACTCCACCCAATGGAGCCATCGTCACAGTACCCTCTGAAAGTTAACTCTGGATTACACTCACTAGGACCATCACAGAGACCAATCAGATGGATTATCTCATAGCACTGGGATCTTTAGGGTGCCTGGAACCAACATGGAAAGATATGCATCTGGATAGCATCTGTGAAAATGGCTAAAATTAAAAGCTCCAGCCAGTCTTCAGAAGGCTGAACTAAAAGACAGTATAGAGGCAAAGATCATGGCAGCACAGGAACAGGGACTCAGCACAACAGCAATTAAAGTTAGTCTACCACATTAAGCTGGAGACAACATGCAGGTTGTGCAAATAATCCCTCTGAAGCAGTAAAGCACATATCAGCTGGGCATAACATGTTTGTAGGAAAAACATGTATGGTAGACAAATAGATGCAAAAGTGCACTTATGTATAAATGTAAAACTCTTTACCATTCCAAACAAGAGGACATAAAGTTGCCATCCTCAGTATGTGCTGGAGATCCAGCAGGTAAAGTAGGAGGCATCACTGAGTATCTGAGAATGTCGGTGCTATATCCTGTGGGACTACCTGGTTGGAAACCCAACACGATATTTTTTGGTAATTTGAATCAGAGAAGAGGTTCTGGTAGGGGGCTTTATCTAGTCTACTGGATTGTAGCCGCAGCTGACAGCAGTGGGGCTGGGAGAATGCACCTGCTGGTGGTGGACTCTGTTCTTTACTCATTTTTATAAAAGGAACTTCAGAATTTCTTCTTTACATTCCTCTTCCAATGTTTAGAGTACAGTAGCTTGTCATTTAAGCAGGGTCAGGCCTAAACCACTTATATCATTTAGCAAGAGTTTGCCAGACGAGTCTCTAAAGTCGAAAATCGAAACCCAGTCGAAATCTACGACTTTGTCCTTCTCTGTTCAACTCTCATGATTAACTGCAATAGCTTTCTGTTGTCATGTTTGCAATTGTCATGAGACTTAATTTATCCCAGAAGGTAAGTATGACATCACACATACACACACAAAGTCAGTATAAATACTTTTCTTTTTATCTGTTTCTCCCTAGCTGCCATAATTGTGACTTGCTGTCTAGATGTACGCCAGGTGTGTTTATTGATCACACATTTAATTGTCTTCTCTTTGTTCATGACGTTCCACTTCCAGTCCCTATCATGTTGTTGGAGCTCCTAATCTTAACAGTTACTTTTCAAGGTTGAACAAAGCGAAGCGAAGCAAACAACAAAGCAAAATCAAAATGTGTAATCACAGTGAAAAGACTTAAAATAGAGACGGACGCAGCAAAAACGTACAGCCTTCTAAAGGTAGACTGCAGTCTCATATTTCTGCCGTTGTAAATGTAAGCACAGGGCAGTAAGCTGATCATACTTATTTTACTTTATTAGACTATCTCACACATTTTCTTATTTTCTGTGTTCGTTTCTTACATAAACATATTTGACCCATTTTCTCCTAGAATACATCTTGGCATTTCTTTAAACATTTTCTTTTTTTGGTTAATACAAAAAAAATAAAATAAAATAAAAATATTTAAAGTAAAGATTTTCCCTTGAAGAATAAGCCACCAATAAAGTTATGGCTGGCATTAACTGTTTTAACTGGTTTTCTTTATCATAGAAAGTGACACTAGACCAAAGAATCTGCGGGTTGGGCATTTATCGTATCATTTATCGAGATAAATTTCTTATCATGATAAGAAATTTGATTTATTATCACGATAAATTCCAATGAATGATGTTTGAAACCCACCAAAGCCATCCATATTGTCAGGGTTGATAGTTTTACTATTTTCTCCATAGTTTGTTCAATTACAGTATAAATAAATACCAATAAATTTGAAAATAGAGTTACTGTTTTGTAGTTTAGTGGTACAATTATCACACGTCTTTACATGACTGGTGTCCTAAAGGAGCACGATACAAATTTGTTACATTTCTCAAGAGCATTGATTGTGTTTGTGGGACTATAATTGCTGTGACACACAGCAGAAATACACCTCTTTTATTACACCTAAAAGAGATGTAATAAATAGTTCTTATTGTCACTTTTATCATTATAACAATGGTACTGCAAAATATTGTGATAAAACTTTAACTCCATATTGCAGAGCCCAAAGGGAATTGTTTCATTCCACTTCTACTGCATCCCCAATAAGACGTCCTCTGCTTTCTCAGAATAAAGGATTGCTGCAAAGTCTGTAGCCTCTGTCACAAAACACAAAAGTCAGGACTTGGACACTTCTGTCCAGATCTACACAATTTATAAAAGAAAAAAGGAAATAAGGAGAGTTAAGCAAACCAGCCTAAGGTGAACCTCGGGGTAGGGCCGCCCTAAAAAGGCTGGTGTTTGCCTTACTACCAGAGGGTTTTTGAGCCAAGTGGACGAGGGGCGCAACATACAAACCATTTCTCACCATTTTGCACATATTGGAAAAATTGCACAAGAACTGCTCAGACAGACATAAAGCCTCTGGATTTTAGCCAATCCTTGATAACGGTGACCCATGAAAACAGAACAAAATCAATAAAGCATCATACGCCAGAGATGAGTTTTACCGTTCAGCATTGTAGATGCACAGCTCCTGTTTTATGAGTAACATTCTGTATCAACCCTGCTGAGATCCACTCCCAGCATGGGTTGGTTCTGCAGTACCGGCTTAGCTTACCGACACTCACATGTCTCCAGTAATTTACGAGCAGCTTGGTGAGGGGCTCATTTTTTAAGCTTTATGGGGAACTGTTCGGTGAAAATCTACTACAACTTGATGCAATCATCTGGACTTCCTCGGACAATTTTCTGCCAGTCATACATTTTGAATCAAAATTGATTCATTTGAATTTGAGCGGACAGTGGCTGCATATGGATCAGATTTGTTTGTACAGCGGAGCAGTGAGTTGATATCTGGTTACGCTTTGGCTCTCTATGAATGAACTGAAGTGAACTCGAAACCTCTATTTAGGAATCCGAAATACATTTGTAATCTCGGTTGCATCTCTGGCGACGTGTCAGAGTGTGAGCATCACGTCAGACTCCAGGGGACTGCTCATTCGCCTACCGCCCCCAACAGAAGATTTATGAACAAGATGTCTGTGAACTGGGGGCATTTTTAGACCTCTGTCTTCAGACGGCGTCTCATTTCTCAAACCTGACAGCGACAAGGGAGGAGAGGAAACGAGAGGAGGGGAGACAATTTGGCTCTCGTCCCATAGTTAAACAATGGTTTGCCCGAAATTGCAGATAATGCCGCCACTGCTGCTGCTGAAAGTAATGATGATGATGATGACGGAGATGGGCTTAGTGGTTATGGTAGACAAAGAGGAGGAGGTGGTTATTAACACTGAGTCAAGGACACAGAGAAGAATTAAAAATATAAAGATGAGGCCAAATTAGACATTGACGATGTTGAGAAGTTGAAAAATTCACACCAGGGTTCGATTTGTTTAGTGGATGTTTTGCGAATTGGCCATTTTTTGTATGTTCCCAAAACTATACTTTTATCAGCTAACATTTTTTTGTTTTTATAGGTGTTTGTTTGCTTGTAAATAACCAGTGTGTATAACTGAATCACAGCAATGATGTCATCGCCCAAATTCTGACAAAGCTATTGACCTTAAACATGTCAGACATGATGGATCAGCTCTAGACAAACGCTCACAGCGACTTTGGTTTCGTTTCAGTAGCCGCACTTCCAAATGTTAAAATTAGAATTTGCTTCATGGAAACATGTCAGTGTTTGGAGAAAGAAAAAAAGGTTTTTCAATAAAGCATTTTTGTGTTAGTTTAAGGTTTATTCTTTCTTTTTTGGGGGGCTGTATTGAAATGTGTGTATTATTTGGTAAAACTGCAATGGAAACACTTGTTGATCACACAAGTCATGCGATCAACAACTTAATGTTACTTCTGGTGGAAATGACGAAGAAGACGACAGGAAGTAGTTTGAGGGTCATGGGGCCCTCAAAATATATATATATGAGAGAGATGAACAAGAACAAGCTGTACATCCAGAACAAGATGTACAGCTGCTGAACTGATCATAAAAGAGGCCAAAAGTGACACTTTTGGGAGATGTCTGCCTCATTTTCTGTCAGAGACAAACTTCTTGGATGACAGGAAACAAATTCTAAACCAAAGCTCTTTAATTAATTTCAGTTCATTTGTATATTGCCACTTCACAACAAATATTGTCTCGGTGGACTTTACAAAATATGCTCAGGCTATGAATATGCAAGTTTAATTCTAAATACCACACTTTATAGAACAATTAAAAGCAGTTGGAAACAGCGTTTGGTGTGCAGATTTGCGAGCTAAAAGATTAAAACATAATTGTTAAATGTCGGCTTAGTAAATTAGACCTAAGGACTGTGAGCGCAGATCAAATGGTATGGATTTGATTGATTTGACTTGGAGGGTAAATTACTTTTCCCACATCTCTCCAGTGGGTACCACAGCCCACAGGGCTCACAGCTTCCTAAATATGGCCCTGGCGTTTAATGAAAATCACTTCTTTAAAGAGAATCCGTTGAAAAACTGTCCAGTCACGGCATTTCCTGTGAAGCCTGTTCATACTCTGGCACACGTCCCGAAAAGCCTCCCGCTATCCTCCCCTTCGCCCGCACCGGCGGAATGAGTAATGCACGCATCAATCACAACGAAGAGCATAAACGACTTTTTACAACTTGTGGTGTGACTCTGAGGCAGAAATGAAATCCCGATCCCTCAGCGGCCGTGCAGATCTGCACCCGATGCCCACCGGCTCGCTTCAGTCAAATCGCATCAGGCGATGATGAACATTTTCGCGACGGTAATAATCGTCCATGACTAAACACCGTGTGTTTGGCCCCCCGTGGGGGCCCGCCGGGGTAGGAGGTTGCGGGAAGCGGGGGGGTTGAGGAGGGGTGGGGGAGTGAGTGAGAAGGTGCGTTCCCGGCGGCCATCATAGGTCGCCGGCCTTCAGTGCGACGTGATCTTCATCAGTCGGTGAAGATGACAAGTATTAAAAGCGGGGGGCTCCCAGAGCTGTGTGCGTCAGTGCGCATTGGAGAGGCGATAAATCAAATAACTCAGAAAAGCTCTGGTGTAGGGCGCCATCTCTCTCTCTCTCTCTCTCTCTCTCTCTCTCTCTCTCTCCCTCGTTTGATTCATCTTTCCTCCATCTCCACGTCTTTTTGTGTTTCTAACTAGCATCCAATTAAGTTAACGAGTAAAAGCAAACGAACAGAAAAATGGTTTCCATATATTTTTGTTAGTTTTTCTTTCAAACCAAAATCGCTTTGTGGTGGAAATTAAAAACTCAAAACACATTCCCTCGCGCGCGGCATACACACTCACGCACGCGGTATTATTTATTTATTTATTTATTTATTTATTTATTTATTTATTTATTCATTGACAGGCATAGCTGACTGCCGCACACCCTATCACTTTCACCAATCCCGTTCGCAGACCCCGCCGTTGAGATGACAGTGAATAGACGCCCACTACCCACACGCATTCTCACACACACGCACACACACACACCACTACCACCAGCAGCAGCAGCAGCAGCAGCTGCCTCTCTCTGTGTGTAGGGGTGTGTGTGCTTGGCACCGTGCACCAACCTGCTCTGAGCGGATCAGCTCGGAAGCTCCGGATCCACCAACATATGGATCCCACCTAAAAGGTGCTCCTGATCCCGCTCCCTGCTCAACAGCTGTCCGGTCTGCCTCAGCTGCTGCCGCTGTTATGCATCACAACACCGGACCTGCAACAATTACACCCGAATCCCACCACCACGCCTCGCTCCCCTTCCGATCAGCCTCTGGTTCTCCTGTCACTTTGAATGGGGTGCAACCAGCAACCATCTGGGTCAGACGGTCCAAAGCAGCAACTCTATGAGATTCACACTGGACTCGTAGTTACATGCTCTGTTTTTTTGTTTGTTTTTTTTTGTTTTCTCTCTCTCTTTGGATATTTGCAATCCCGACCAACGTGGCAACATGTGACTTAGGTGCGCGTCCCACAAGTGAAGGAACCCTCCCAGCGAGCGTTCAGCTTCAACACACGCACACGCACACGCACACACACGCACACACACACACACACACACACACACACACACACACACACACACACACACACACACACACACACACACACGCAAACTGAAGATATATTACACTTCTCTTACCGCACTAGGAGTCCCGCTCTGGTGATGAAGGAGGAAGGAAAAAGAAGAAGAAGAAGAAGAAGCAGCCCGAAGCTTTACGGTCCGTTCTGCAGCAGCAAAGACGGAGAAAGCGTGAGTGTGATCCCTGGACGTGCGTTCCAGCAGAAAGAGAGAGAGAGAGAGACAGAGAGAGAGAGAGAGAGCTAGTAGGGAGGGGGGGGGGTGCATGCACACAGACACACAGAGTGGGTACGCAAGTAGAAGTGGGGGTGGTTCAGTCCGACAGAGGCAGGCATGATGCTGAATCGGAGCATCAGCTGCTCCAGATGAGTGATAAAAAACCTACAGGGCAACGAGAAGTCTGGGGATTAGAAGAGACGCCGCGAGACACCAGATTTGTTTTATTTACGTCAGAAATGGTATTTTAGAAATGTATGCGAGGTTAAAGTGAAAATAGCAGAACGAGCTCCATTTAAATGCCACAGTAATATTCCCACTGGGGCTTTAGAAGCAGCTGGGGCTCTAAGTGCAGCTCTTAGTTGTATTATTAGGCAACTCTGACGCGGAATGAACGCGGAATGTGTCATTTTAATTCTTTATCAAGAAAATCAAATGGAATCATTGATGGTCACTATATGATTAAAATTGATTTGTGTGACTCAATTGGCGTGATTTGATTATATGTTATGTCTTTTGGTCTTGTAAAGTGCTTTGAGATGACATTTTGTTGCGAGTTAGGAGTAACGGCGTTTGCTTAGAAATAATAGAATTGAACAGTCTCTCAAAACCTCAGATTCTTTAAGGGGTTTATGAATGTTAGAAACAGAAATAGCATGGTCATTAAACTATCGATATCGGTTCGATAATAGGCTAGAGATGTGCCATACTGCGTATTTTGGAGTCGATAACAATTAAATACAGTATCGGTATTTTCTCGGTTTTTCCTTTTATTTAATTGGTTAAATCTTCTAATAAAATTTGGACAAAGTCAATATTTGTCTACAAAATAGTTTGATGACATATTTACGTAACAAACCGAAACAATAGAAAAACAGAGCAGATTTGTGTGTATTTATTTCTAAATAAAGTGCAAAACAATTTACATTTCAGAGCAAGTCAAAATTAAATATTTGTTGAGTTTGGGTTGAGAAACTTTAGTGCAAAAAATTAAATAACATTTTGAAGAAAAACTCTGAAACTATCGTAACAATCTTACTGCGCTAGTGTAAGTGTTAAAAATCTTTAAAACCTGTGAAATATCTTTTTAGTGATTACTTTTAGTGACGGATTAAACGACCAATAACTGGCACAGTCTGATTTCACATCAGCCAATCAGGTTGATTGTCCCGCCCCTTTAACTGCGGTGCTGAGATTTAGCTCAGGTTATGTCTGTCTAACACCAGCTTAGAGCTGACGGTTGTTCCGTAAATTGCTTGTAAGATTTTGTTTAATTCTACAAAGAATCTTGGAAATTGGTAAGACAATGTTTAATATAGTATCGCAGAATTTATAATTCAAAATAGTGAATTTGTTTTTTTTTAAAATTAGATCTCAGAAAGCTTCTCACAGCTGACGCCCGGAAAAATCCCCTGTAGTCATGTAGCATTGAAGCATTGGTGATTAATCGCACGCGCTCAGCTGTTGGCCCAGTAAATTCGCAAAAAATTGGCTAAAATACCTAATAACTGATGAAATTTAATACAAAATAAAATTGTATTGTAAATTTGATATCATTATTATTGTGTATGTTGTATTTTTTCTATGTAATTTTACTTATTTTTCTATTAGTACATGATTTAATATTTCAACATTGTTAATGTGATGGTGCTGTAATGCGCTCTTTTTACTTAGGAACTTTCTGTTCTCTGTAGGTCAGAGCTAATGTGGGTTTCTAATCCACATTCTGAATGTTAAATTTAGTGTTATAGATGTACTTTGGCACTTTTAGATTGAAATGCATTTTTCATTTTACTACATATGAACTAATTTCTTTAGTTTACTGATGTATTGGTAATAGTTAACTGTGATAACTAGAATGATATTGTTGTACAACATGGAAAAACTTGAAAATGGATAAAAGAGCTATTTGAATTGTTGCTTAAGCTTTATTGATATTAGCATCCTGAATTTTAAGATGCTTTACTTTGACCTTGTTCCATGTCAGGTTTTTTTCTTTGTTTTGGTGCACTTTGTTGAGGAATATAATTATGTTAATAGTTAAAAGTTGTGTTAATTCACATTAATTTATGTTTTACTGAAAAGGAATGTGTTATGTTGTGCTGGTTCAACACCAAATAAGGTGTTGTACGAGAAATTCCTGGCAGGCAAGGGACTCAGCCAGAGTCTCTGTTTGGACAGATAAGAACTAACAATCTGACTAATGGTCCTCTGAAGGAGCAGATTTAACTTCCACGAGGTCGGCCCAGAATTCTTGGAACTTCCAACACACACTCAATGTAAAACAGAGCCAGAAGCCAGATTCAGAACGCAATTGGTCAGATCGGTATTGAAGCACCTTTGCTTGTGTCAGTGTCAGCAATGGCCAAGTTTGGTTGGAAAATGAAAAAGGAAACTCCAAAAAGTTTAACAGTTTGGACACGTGAGCGATTCTGAAATTTGCTATGAATGTTGTCCTAATTTGTCACTTAAAAAAATGCAAGGTCCAGCTGTGTTTTTCTGCAGTCTGTAAAAAATTGAAGATTTTGTTTTAAAAACTTAGAAGATTTTGGACAAATTAAAAAGTTCAGTCTCTTCAGGTCTGAACTTGCACCTTTGCCTACAAGTTTCCATCATCACAACTTCAACTTAACATGTCTGGATGCAGCAAATTGAATAACAAGCTTCATTTCTAATCATCTTTTATGGCTTGAGCCGCATTGTTAAGAGTGTCATTGACTGTCTGCTTAACATCTTTAAAGTCAGCAGTCTGTCCTATTATACAGGCCATTACAAAGCTTTTTTGTATTTAAAAGCCTCCTTTATTGACTTTATATCATATTCAATTTTCTCTGAAACCCACTATCGGGCTTTCATAAGCATTTTTTCCATAACCTTCAGAGTTAACAAAAAATAAATATTAGACGTTTCCTATTTTTAATTAAACTACCAGCATAAATTAGCTTTGTAACGATTCTAATTAATGAGGCACAACCTGCAGTTGATATGAGCGGAGAGAATTTGAAGTCGAGAGCCGGCGTCCACTGTAAAGTTGCACATCGTCTCAAAATATTTAACATTACTTTGTATGACTTTCGGTGAAGAGACAGAGAAAAACCACTTTGTACTAAACAACCACGACTTTTTTTTTTTTTTTTTGTAGCTGAAACCACCTACTCTTTGCAGTTGCACTCAGCTTCTTCTCAATCTGGCCACATAGCAGCACAGTTGGGAAGCACACACTCCTCAGAGGGAGTTACCACCGACACACACAGGCACACAGTTACGCCTACTGGGAGGGAGGTTGGGGGAGGAAGTCGAGGGAAGAGACATTTGTGCTGCTGACATCATGGCCGGTCAACTGAGAATGTATTGATTTTGCCGCAGTGTAATTTATGTGTGTGTACTTTTAGGCATGGTTGTGTACAAGGGGAGCAGGAAGTCGCAGATACGCCAGGACTATGCAACACGCCCAGAACGCAATCTTTTTGTCTAGCTCCCAAGCCAAGTGATAAAGCACCCCACTGTGTGAAAGGGGCCTGTGTGGCTCTCTGTATTTTTCTTCTGCAGTTTTCTTCAGAGTTATCACATTCGTGCTGTATGAAACTGCTTCAGTGCAGTTTTTTTATTGTTTTTGTTTTTTTGATTTGCTTACATTTCTGGTCAATTCTGAGGTTCGTTCTGAACTCTGACTGGAAGACTTGTGTTCATGTGGTTTTATCCTAAGCACAACGTGGAATTATTTAAAAAGGTTTTTTTTTAATGTAAAATTGACTTTTTTGAGCCTTACATCATGTTATAATGTTATTCCCTCATCACAAACATAAAAGAGAGTGTTGGTTTGATTCTTTCATGCATGTTTGAGAAATCCTTTAATCTCCCTCGGCAACCATTCGGCATGCCTGAACATGCTCTTCCTTTGAGCCACAGTCACTAGTCGAGCTTCCGCCTCACGCCTCCCCGACTCAGCTCCTCCAGACTAGCGGCAGCAGCAGTTAGCAAACACCTGGTGGAACTGTGCACCTGCTGAGCTCATTATAGGAGCTACTTCTCAGTCCAGCGTTCCAGAGAACAGATGTTAATAGCGTAAGGAGAAGCATTGTTGTGATGAAAGTGGAGTGTCAGGAGGAATAGGAGCTTCTTAAAGAAACAGAGCCCCAATTTCAAGGCGTCAAATTACAAAGTCAGATTTTATGTTTGATATGTAGAGCATATCAAAAGTATCTTCAGGTCTGACTGTTAGAGCATAGCGGCAAAAGAGTGACATCTTGAAAGCACCAAGTCTCAACCATAAAACACCATCGACATGCCACTCAGTTTTTTTGTTTGCTTGTGATGGGAGTGATGCTAAAAAAAAGCCTTTTCTATCATAACTATCACAAAAGTAAGCATGTCTGGTGAGCACTACCAGGACTTTCCTCTCAAGCATGTGCTTTGGTCAAGGATTAGCTTCAGATAGGTGGTGTAAAACTAAATATAGCTTTGTGGAAAACTGCACTTTGTTTACTGTTATATATAGAAGAAGATCTGTGATGCTGTGGGTGCCCGTTTCCCTTCAAATGTCATCTCAGATAAAAATGCAGCAGACTTTACCAGAAAAGTACCAAGTCGTGATCTCTGGGTCACGACTTGGTACCCGGATTGTGACCCAGAGATCAAGACCGTGAACCATGACTTTGCCTAAACGTCATGGCAAAGTCGACAAAGAAACTCAAATGTTCCTCGGCTCTCAGACCTGCTGAAGTTTAAGAAACGAGTGAGCCGTGAATAATCAAAGTTTCCTCTCTCTATTCTTCGACATTGTTCATTTTTTTTTAGGAACATACTGGGTGATGTCATACTGGTGAATGGGGGGGGGCTGTAAAAATGAATAGTTTATTATGATAAAACTCATTTCTGAACATGATTTGTTTTCATCCACTGAACACATCCACTAAACCCAAAGGTTACATATTTGTGAAGTGTGAAATTATGCATCTGCAAGAAAAGATGATTTCATTTGAAACATTTTATGCATCTTTAGCAATCAATTTAGTCATCACTATGATCATAATTACTATTTTATATTGGCAATATACATACAAAAATACAAAAAAAATAAAACTTCATCTTTATAATATTTATTTATTATCATATATTTTATAATAATGCTTATAATAAAGCAATTGTAAAAAGTAAAGACTTGGGCATTGAAGCTTGTATAAAGAGAGATATAAGAAATAATAGGTCAATCACACTTATACTTTACTTCTGTTCAAGATCAGAACCTTCTAGTTCTGGTCTTTCTTCCCTGCAGTTTAAATTTGGTTTTTATTTCAACCTGCCTGGCTCTGAACATAGATAGTTTGTTGTGTAATTGGCTCACATTTGTTTGTTTTAGGTGAGTAATACGGCGAAAGAGAAGCTCAGTGGCCTCTACGGTTCGTCTGAAGAGGGGAAGCAATTTCCCACTGCTTCCTGGCAGAGGTTGATGAACGATCAAAGAGAGCAGGCCGGGGCTCGGGCGCAAACGCCCACCGATACGGGCTTTATAACGGTAGGTTCAAATGTAAAGGAAAACACATTAGCTATGTTTTTATTGAAGAGTTTAAAAGTAGTTGTCAGAGGTGCAAGATTCAGCACCTGAAGTTGTTTTGACAGTGTTTTCATAGCCACTCCAAAACCTCTCCCAAAACCATCGAAAAATCTCAATGAAAGAAGAAAACACAGTAAATCATTGATACGCAACATTTTTCTGGAATCTGCCGGATGCTCTCTTCCACAGTTTGGGGGTCAAAACCAGCAGAGCTCCGATGGCTCTCAGTTCCACTGAGTCACTTTCTACTCTGTTTTTTCTGCACTGTTAGTATTTCTGTGTTCCTTCTTTTTCGAGGTTGCTGTTACTAACCCGTTCTTGTCTAGTTTGTTAACCGTCACACTGTCTGCTTGGTTAAAGCTTTCACTTGTTTGTCATCTCATGAAGTCATAGACCAGCCATTCTCCACTGAGCTGTTACCTCAGGGCTTGCAGTCTGCACTGGTTCTGTACACTGTTCAAGCAACCTGGTTACGATCTTGACTGAAGGTTCTGTACATTACCTCACAGCTGTTGTGAGCCAAACCTTCCCAGGAGCATCTTTGCTCAGCCATCACCTTGGGTCCTGTGGGTGAGGTAGTCCACCAGCCTCCTGCGCCTACACATTTACCACAAAAAGTGTGTGTGGTTCACAAATCTTTCGGTGTCAGACCAACTAAATAATAGCGGTACACTATGAAGCTGGTTTAAGTCTGGACTTCGACTAGACAATTCTAACGTGAATATTGTTTGATTGAAACCAGTCGATTGTGGACGATGAGAAAATATTGTTGCATTGTGTTCAGAAAGGTCATCCTGCGTTCACAGCCCACAGCCAAATGACAATGCTGCAGATGCCCATCGTCTTCCAGTCCACAGTTAACCAAACTAATGTCTTGGTTAACTGTCTTGGTTAGACAGACAGTAGAATGTGACTTTCTCATGTGATGTTGTGTGGAATCTTCCAAGACACAACTCTGAGTGATTTTCCAATGGATTGTAAACTGATCCATAACTTGGGAAAGGGAGGGACTTTGTTCTGCTACGTACCTATGCGATAATTCCTGTAAATAAATGAGAAATCTTGCATTTTGCAGGCACTGCTGTGTGATTTCAGCCTCTGCAAAGATATTTGTCAATTACTGTAAGGCAGTTATTTTGGGATTATTGGGGCCAAAATTATGTAGTCTTGGACCAACCCATCCCTCAGTCCTCAACGGGGACATCACAGGTTCGAGTCCCAGCCCAATGACCTTTGCCACATGTCTTCCCGCTCTCTCATTTCCCACTTTCCTGTCTAACTCTCTCAAGTAAAGACTGCTAGACCCAATAAAACCTTTGACTAAATAAAATATCGCAGATTGTACCTCTGTCTGTGAGAAAAGTGCTGCTTCCCAGATGACAGGTGAGCATCCAAACAAATGTCAAAGTCTTTTGCTACACTCAATCTTCCTTCAACTGGGACCAGCTTCCCGATCTCTGCTGAGCAAAATTCTCCACAAAGCATGATGCTGTCACTGCCATGTTTCTCAATGAGCGTGGCATGCTTTTCCTCTACGTGCATTATTTTGCATATGGGTTGAAATGTCAACGTCTGTGCCTTCTACCCAGAACACTTTCTTCCATGTTTTCTCTGTCCCTCGAATTCAGACTCCTGTCACCGCTTTCACGCTGTGCCTGCACAGCCATGGAAATCAGTGGTTAGTTCTCGTCTGTTTGCAGTGGAATAACAGCACAAGCCATCAAAAGCAGCTGAAAGGTAATATTATCAGGGGTTTCAGCGCAGACCGAACTACACGACAAGGAGGTGAAATGACTTTTCTCTCTGATTTGCAATTGCCATTACAGACTGTGTTGTGATGAAGTGTTTAACTTCAAAATTTCAGCAAGTCATATCAGCTTATTGCTTTTCTGAACACCTACACGGTGGAGACAATAAACCTGCTAGAAATTAATCAATAATAACTGTTCCATTCCAGTAATACATCATGTTTATCTCCCCAGCATTTTGTTTTAGCGTCTACACTCTTGATGACTCTGCTAATGACATGCAAAACAGGTGATTTCTGTTAACAATAACAGTGCAAAGTGATGGAGGTTAATGCTCTTGGTGGTGAATGTCAACCTGCTATACAGTACAGTGACTCTACCCTAGATATTGTCTCATTCTAAGATGTTTATCCCCCTCCTGTGAATCAGTGCATCTGTGTAATTTGTAGTTATAAACCAACAAACAAACCTGATCACTGGTTATTACTTGGCCCTGACCGTGGGCTACGTTTCCATTTGTTGCCATCCAGTAAATGATTTAATGGTTCTTTTTGAATTTGATTAAGACACCAATGAAAAAACAATCTACGCAAATAGAAACTGTTTTATTATGTTCTGCTCTGCTGTGAAATTGAAGTGCAGACGCTCTGCCAGAGTCACAGGGCGTAAATCACAACTCCGCCGCCCAACAGCAACACAGAGCGTGACAACGTGGAGTCAAGGTTTTGTCATCGTAGCTTTTTTTGTGTCATAGGTGAGTCAATTTTTTTTTTTGCTTTTGAAGCATTGTCCAAGGAATGATTGCTAAACATTTCACTGGCCACTGTACAGGCTGGTTGTCTTTTTCAATAGTTTGAACACCAAATGTACCTCCATATATGCAGCTAACATCTGCCGCCTTCCTTATCTTGGCTGCAACCAATCAAAGCCAAGAAACATAAATGGCGCCTGTGGATTGGCTGCTTTGCAAATGGCAGTCAAGAAGGAGTGAAGTAGCATCATTTCTAGGTATGTCATCTTCACAAGCTGCATTTTCTTCTGAATATTTTAGATATGCTTTACAAAAAAAAGCACTTTTTTTTGTAAAAAGGAAACTTGGTAACACTTTATTTGAAGGGGTGTGCATAAGACTGACATGACACTGTCATAAACATGACATAACTCCTGTCATGAAGTGTCATTCGGTAAATAATGACACTTTTAATGCAAAGTTGCTCTAAAAGTTGCATTGAAAGTCCATTAAAAATGCCAACTTCGCATTAAATTATCATAATTTACAAAATCATGCAAATTTGGCTCTTGTAATGGACTTTTAATGCAACTTTTAGAGCAACTTTGCATAAAAAGTGTCATTATTTACTGAATGACACTTTATGACAATTGTCATAAACATTCATAAAGACTTCTTTATGTTCATGACAGGAGTTATGTCATGTTTATGACAGTGTCATGTCAGTCTTATGCTCACCCCTTCAAATAAAGTGTCACCGGAAACTTTCTGCAAATTAGTTGGAGTTGTGCTATACAGAAAGACAAAACAATTGTAAATAGGAAAACCTGCAAATACTGAACCTGCAAAACAGACAGGAGTCCACTATGTCTGCAGTCCTTTGCTCTTCTGTTTATCCATATACATTTCTCAGACACAAATTAGGACGTTAGAGGCAAGAAATGTTACATCTATGTCTTACGTTATGGCGCAGCGGACAGAAACAGGAATACTTCAGGGAATAATGAAGGTCTCCAAGTTTGATAGACTGTATTTAGCTTCAGAGGCAGAGCTGCTTTGAGATAACCATCCTCTGTCTGTGTGCTCCAGATTTTTGTCTCACATCTTTAGCAGATCTGCTTACCTCCTATGGCTGTCTGTCTCTCTCTCTCTCTCTCTCTCTCTCTCTCTCTCTATTGCTCTCTCTCTCTCTTGCTCTCTCTCTCTCTCTTTTTGTTTTAACGGATTTACCTGGAGCCATCAATTGGATGATCAGATGAGCAATGCTCTCAGATTAATTCTCAGTGTACATTAATCGTCTTTTCCTCCTTCTGTCTATAGATTTGGGCTTCTCTATTTGTTCTCTGAACTATCTGCACATTCTTTTTTTTAATTTATTTTCTTGTCTACCTTGGAGATCGATATCTCCCTTCAATTAGTTAATTCTGCTGCTGATCCAGTTTTGATGCCGTTGGTCTGGAGGATTGTTTTAAGACTTCTTGGTTGTGCCTCTGGCACAAACCTCAGATGTAAGCACTAAAATTGGACTCAAATTACGCTTTTATATTATACTAACCACTATTTGTAGTCAGTTAGCGAGCTGCTTGTAAATCAACAGTCTGTTCAGTTCCTCATTAAGGGTTTCCTTTACTCTGCCTATAAGCTTAAACATGCTCACCGTAAAATGACGTGATTGGTGCAGATTCTATTCTAACATTATTTATCCAAAGTTTGTTACCTTCCTGAAACGCATAAATTAACCTTGGTATTTCTCATCTCACCGGCTTTAGAGTTGGACCTTCTCTCAGGTTCTCAGACGTCTTCATCTCCTTTTCTGAGTCAAGTAGAAATGTGTTCATGACTGGCCAGATTTCATGTCTACTCTAATTCAAATGTTGCTTTAATCTTTAAAGGGAAAGTTGTTCCTGAAGAAGGCCGTATTTGTGTTAGTCCCCCTTCAATTGACGTTCTGTAAAAACGGTTTCTGGCCTCGCTCTCGTGAAACGGTCCTAGACTCTGCCAGTGCTGAGGTTGTCGGACAGACCGCCTGAAGTACAGGAGCCGGGCCTCAACAATCCCATAATGTAGGCAGCTGCTTCAGAAGTGCCAGATTTAGCTAAAGCAGCCAATCTCCTTTATTATTATTGTTCTCTCCCCCCCTCCCCCCTTATTCTCCCTGGTGTCCTGTCAAAGTGGAAGACAATTCTCCACAAATATCCCTAGCAATCTCATTATCTCATCACATGCTCAGCAGGCAAACAGACAGCTTTGTGAATGTTTTTTTTTTTTTTTTCGTCAGTGAGGATTACCGCAGTGCATCGGCACGGGCTTATTGACAAATCTGAGTTAGGCTCTTGAAACATGCGAATAGTATTTATTTCATGTACACTTTCTTGTACGGATGGGATTATTGTCTACGACAGGAGTCAGGCACTTCTGTGCCGGTGTAGTGCAGTACAGTTCAACATGGAAACACAGTACTTTGAAATGAATACGCCTTCAGATATAATCCCAACAAAAGCCGTACCACAGTCTTCTCCGTGTTAATATTGATCACCCATGTTGGGAAAACATTGGGTGGAGTGGAACCATGGAAACCTCACTTTGCCTTTATGTGACTGCTAACAAACGAACGACATTGGATATGTTTATAACTGTATTCACATAGAAAATACTCCTTGGTTAACTGTTTTTTTGTGTGTGTGTGTGTGTGTGTGTGTGTGTGTGTGACTATTTTCTGAATGAATGTATTGATGGATACGGTGGAGCCATTAACTTTTTGTTTCTTCTGTTTTGTTTTTCGCTTGAGAAAATTCTCCCGGCTCGATGCCTCTGTGATCCGTCACGTTACTGTTCTGAGTCGTCGACAGAGATGCCGCTGCCTTTCTCTTTGTTTTACTGTTTCCAGAGAAAGTACTCCTCGTCCAGTAATTCTGCCCTTCCTGTCCTTTCAGCTCCAGCCAGTTGCAGCAAACGGCTGTTCGTTCTGAGCCTTGAGCTGCTTGAGCTCCAGTTTAAAACAAATGCTTCCTTTCCAGTGTGATTGGAGTCGCTGAGCAGCTGCAGTCCACTGGGCGTCCTCAGATAAAAGTTTTTACCATTTGTGCATTACCTAATCAAGTTAATTTGACTCTATTGAAATGTATTTTAGAGTGAGTTAGACCATGTGTAATTTGTTCTAAATATGAATATGTGAATAATTTGTATTGGATTTATTCAAAATTAGAATCTGTGTAACTGGATGAGACTTAGATCTGTCTCTATTTAGAATTCATTGAGAAGCCTTTCTTTTGTGTCCTTTGGCACAATTATTTTAGATTTGCTTTATCTAGAGAAGGGACCACTTTCAGCTCAAGAACTGTCTTCAGATAAACAGGCACCTGCTTTTCACAACTCAGAGATACACCTTCTGCTGGTAGAACAATATTATATGTAAGAAAAAAAATGAGATGCAGGTTGTCTGTGTAGCGGTGACATTGCAATCATTCAGTGGTACAGAGCTTGTTCCTCCCTAATAACCCGCAGAATATATAATTTAAAAACCTTGTGTATGAGAAATATACATATGGATGATCATCCACGTATGTAAGCAATCGTTTGTGTCTGAGTAAACCACACGACACAATCAGGTTTTGTTTAGGTCAAGTTTTTTCGGCAGGTGACAATTGATTATACACAGTGAGAGAAGAATGAAAAAGTTTGGAGGACAGGAAAATGTTTCAGTGCGTGCTTCCTGTCTGGCTTGCCACCTGATTTGCTGGCTGGCTCACTCAATACGAAAGGCTCGAAGAATTGAAATGTGTGCACTGGAAAGGCCCGGGAATACGTAGAGAGAAAGGTACGTCACACTCCTTCCTTAGTTTTTGTTCTCTTGTGATATTGTCAAAAATCACAACCACTCTGCTCCCGCCCTCACATTCGGATGAGTATTTCCTTTTGCCTTTGGACATTAAGAGACAAGTAATAGACCTGTACGACGGGTCCCAAGATGGTATTTTCTCCACCTCGTGTGCAAGTGAGAGCAACGTACCACCATGTTGTCTGCAGAAAATTCATTTGACCGTTTTGAGTGTTTGTACCTTTGCATTGTCATACCCAAACTATTTATTCAGTCCTATTAAAGTTTCACAAGCTTATAGATCTATTATTAGAAATTAATTAAATAAAGAAAACTTGAAATTATCTAGTCATAAAAATACTGAAAATGGTTTTACCAATTCTCCTAAGACCTGGGTGCCCCAAACAGTAACCCTAACCCTAACACAGCTCTGTAGTCTTCACAGCTTACTCATAATGAGTCAAACGTTGCTCTCAAGTCAACCATGTCAATACAAACACTGCTATCATCAACTGTTTGTGTGAGACGAGGGCCCTAGAAGAAGAGGTAAGTGGGAAAGCTGAACCGAGTAACTTGATTTCGACATGAAGCAAAATGTAGTTCACTGGCAAGAAAATGAAAAAGTTCAGACACGGAACAAAACGTACAATAAGTGTAACGAGCGGATCTGACTGAGAACCAAGCGGGAGGTCTGACAAAGGTTCATTACGTACCGGGAACCTTCAAATGAATCTGCCCTAATTATCCCCGACAGTGGAGAAGACATTTAGCGGGACTGGAAAGTCATAAAGCAACATTAAATTACTAATTTTGCCATTTTAGTCACAATACTTTTGAATGAATAATAATTCCCTTCCTTGTCCCTCATTTGGTAAAATTTAAGGGTCTCAGCATCAACATGAAAGTTAAATAGAAAGCAAACAGAAACAGGTTCATTATCAGGCAATGATAATGAACCTAAAACCTAAAATACAGACTGTTACCTGTGAACAGCTGAAATCCACAAATACTTGGAACTCCTCCGCTCCCTCTAAAAAGACTCATAACTGTCTATTTCATTAGATTTTCTAATGAAACCTTTGACAATGAAACCCCCGAAGAGCAGGTTGTCAGTGTATAAAGATGCGGCCATCTTTATGTGAGATGTGCGACACCCTCGCATCTCGGGTCGTGATCATGTCATAAAAGTCCGAGCTTATTCGCAGAAAACGAATACTTGACCAGTGGGGGTAAGAAAAAGGGCACAGCTGAAAAACACCGCGTCAGCTCGGCATGCCCTCCCTCGGTAAATAAAGCTTTAGAAAGATGAGGCGCCGTCTGTCAGATAGACGGATGGCAGGGGTCAATGTTTGGGACTCAGGGACTCCTGAAAGGGCAAGTCATTGACTCGTGCAAGCAGAGAGCTGCAAGTCGAGAAATGAACTGGACTCTCTTTTTGCCACAAATGAGTAGAGCTCAATGGCCTACATCACCACTGGGGTTTACTACACACACACATTTAAGTAAGAGAGAGAGAGGAGGAAAACACACTCACAGAAGGCTTTGATTTTATTTCGCATGGCTCGTGTGGGTAATGAGATTAGATCTAACGAAGCCCAGAGATCCTGGATCGCTTGGATTATTTTTAAAGTGAACAACAGAACTACGATTTATTATATCCAATTTATGAGGGTGGGGCTCAGCAAACACTGCAAAAATGCATACATCTGTCAAAGCAATCTGCTAAAGACAAAGAGAGATTCATTTACGTTTTACAGGAGGAAGAAGTAGTAGTTTACTTATTCACAGCTTTCCTCTTGTTAGTTTCATAACAGTCGGTGTTGAGTTGACAGGGAAAGAGGGAAAAAATATCTGAAAGCACCTCAACCATGCTTTCACAGTTTCTTGAAAATCCTTATTTTTAGGTTATATACGGATCAGAATAAAGGATGTAAAATTTACAGTCTTCTCTTGCGTAACTGCAGAGGTACTTTTTTCCTTCTGGTTTGTTTCTGTGTTCAACACGGCAGTAAGAATTAACCTTCATCTGCACAGAGGAAGCCTCAGCTTTGGGTACGAGATTAAGTAACGTTCTTATTTCATCATTGTTTCAGTGAAAATTAGTGATTTGTGGAGCTGATTTATTTATTTGAGAATTCTGAACTAAATTACAGTTTTTTTACGTTGATTCTGGCGTAATTTAATGATGTTCAGTTTGAGGGGGAGCAAAAGATTTTACCCAGTTTTGCAGAATAAGCTTTGGAACCAATTAGACCGGGTTACAAAGAAATATTGTTTGGAAGTCGTCTTTGTTTTTTCAACTGAATTAGGATTCATTTTTGCGCCGCTAAATCCAAAAAATGACATCTATTTTTCTCAATAAGGTCAGATTTTTTATTCTAATTTGATTTAGTGAAATTTGATCTTCTGACTACATCGATGACATTTTTGTGACATCATCAGTTCATTTCCGTTAATATTTTTCATCCAAAGGTTTTGGGAGAGAAAAAAAAATGTTATTAACTGAATGTCACAAACTTGGATTTCTGTAAGTTGAATAACAAACACTGATAAGAGTAAAGACATGTGAATTGAACATTAATTCTCAGTCTCTTTTATGTCCTCATGGAATCTCTCCCTCTGATCGTCACTCGTTGATCCAGATTCTCAGGAAACCGATCCAGATGTGAGAACAGGTCATGCATTTTGATGCTCATGTTGCTCCGTAGATCAGAAAGTTGACCTGATTGAGCAAAACCAAAGTGATTTTTGGATTCAGTTCATCAAAATGACCCTGATATTTTGTCTGTTTACCAGTGTTATTGTATAAATTCATGTGCCCTTTAACCCCCCAAGTTTACCTTCATGAATCAGAGTAATACAAATGGGTCTAATTATCAAAAATAAGCTCAAGACAGCAATGGAAACTTGTCTTATCACAGAGACCGCTACAGACAAACTACAGCAGCAACATGGAACCTGTTATTATGCCTCCAAAGATTTACATCCTGGTTGAAATTTGACGCCTTGATCAACCAATCCTTTTTTTACTTTGCTTTCTGATATCAAACTCTCTTCCACACAGACTCTTGAGCCTCGAGACATTGCCTTCGTACATGTCCTTCTTCAGCTTTCCATGTCAACTTTTCCAAAGTGAGTAATTAATGCATGTGCTCCGTCAGAAAAGATCTTGTATATGAGGCTGAAAGGAGATAAATAATGTATATTTTTTGTCTAGTTTTTTCTTCAACCCTAATTCTTTGGGTTGAGCAGAGACGTTGCGTTCCATCACGCCGTTCCCCCCCCACCTCAGACTGTCATACAAGCAAATATAGCCAAAATAAAGCACAAATGTTTTCTTTCATTTACATGACTGAGGAGATTGTTAGCTTGTGTGTTTAAATGGATCCAGGTTGTTTTGCTTCTCAGGCTGTTTTAACTTCCTCGTGATCAAAATGATGCCTAAGCCATCTGGATTCATGGATTTATTTTCACTTTATGGTTGCAGAATTATAATGAGTTAGTGTTTCTGCCACCCCAAGACAACTTCACATTTAAATGTGACAGTCATTCAGCACAACTGTGTTTTTGACTTTGAAAGAATAGTTTAGAAGGGAAAAGCAAAACAAAAATCCTCTGCAATAGGGGGATGGTACAAGATTTCTGGAGTGTTATTTACTTAAAGTCAAGTACGCCAGGCTGGACGGTGGGGACTGAGGGAATGGTTTGCACGGGTTGATGAGGCAGAGAGACGGAGATGCAAAGGACATTTAGCAGGTTAGGGTGATCAAGGGGAGGGATGGAAAGGTGCTGACAGGTGCCAAGTGTGTGATGGGAAGATGGAAAGTACTTTGAAGAGCTGCTGAATGAGGAAAATGTGGAGTGGAAGAGGAGACTGTTGTGAATCGTGAAGCCGCTAAGATTAGCGAGGGTGAAGCAAGGCGAGCTTTGAAGAGGATGAAGAGTGGGGGAGAGAGGCAGTTGGTCCTGATGACATACCTGTGGAGGTATGGAAGTGTCTAGGAGAGGTGGCAGTAGAACCTTTGACTAGGCTGTTCAACGAGATTTTGAAGAGTGAGAAGATGTCTGAGGGATAGAGGAAAAGTGTCCTGGTGCTGATTTTTAAGAACAAGGGAGACGTGCAGAACCTTTTCAACTACAGGGGAATAAAGCCAATGAGCCAGGAGGACACCGTGGGAAAGAGTACTCTCAGCTAGGCTTTAGTCAGAAGTGAGTATTTGTGAGTTTTATGCCTAGAAAGAGTAATGCAGATGCAGTTTTTACTTTACAGATGCCAATGGAAAAGTACAGGGAAGGCTAGAGGGAACAGTTGCTGTGAGGGGAGCCATGGTATTGCACGAGGAGATCTGGAGTGGTGAATGATATGTATGGGAGCTGTGAGACAGCAGTGAGGTGTGCTGTAGGAGCGATATGGGGAGCTCAAAGTGGAGGTGACATTGGATCAAGGATCAACTCCGAGCCCCTTCTTGTTTGGTGGACAAATGGTTTTAGAGAGACGTCTCCATTGACTATGGACTTTGCAGATGACATTGTGATTGTGAGAACAGGGGGCAGGTAGACAAAAAGCTGGAGACGTGGAGGCATCTACTGAAAAAGAGAGGCATGAAGAACAGTCACGGCAAGACAGAAGATGTGTGCATAAAGGAGGGTAGAAGTAGAAGTAAAGAAGGTGGAGGACTTTGGTCCAGAGCAATGGAGAGTGTTGAAAAGAGGAGAGTCCTGTTGGTATGGGTGGAGAAAAGTGTCAGGTGTGATGTGTGGTGAGAGTATCAGCAAGAATGAAAGGGAAGGTGTACTTTTCCTCATTGGAAAGAGAACCCTTCCCCTCATCAAGAACTTTTTCCTTTTGAGGGAAGAATCTTCCCAAAGAGGGTTCTTCCTCTTTGCGAGTGAAAAGGATGGACAGCATCAGTATTGAGTACATCAGAGGGACGTCTAATGTAGGACGATTGGAAATAAAGTAAGAGAGGCCAGACTGAGATGGTTTGAACATGTTCAGAGGAGAAACAATGACTGTAATGGTAGAAGTACGCTGAGGCCAAGACAAAGCCCATAAATGAGATTTATCTGTCAGGGTTCCTGTGTGTGTGTGTGTGTTGAGTGTGAGTGATGCATCTTTTCCAGCGAAGATCTTGGTGAGGAACCTGGGCAGCCTACACAGGTGGATCTCATCAGCCCCATCAGTGGTGGGGATAAAGGAGCAGCAGAACCTTCACTCGGTGCTGGATGATTAACGTGCACTGGTAGTCTCTCTAGCCCTCTCCTGTAGTCCACAGTACTAGTTTTTGATCTGTCTCTTCGATATTTTTCCAGTGGTTTTAAAGTCCTTGTGTTTCCGTTTCTAGATCAGTTTCTGGATTCACCTACGGGATCTGTTCCATTGTTGTCTCCTCTCGTGTGGATCACCTGCAAGTCTGCCTGCCTGCTGCTCCCTCCGCACCACTCAATCGCTCCTGGAAGGATCTAGGAGAACTACTTCTCTGTTATTACCAGGAAATAAAACCCTTACCTTTATTTCGGACTTGTTGATTTGCATGTGGGTCAGAAGGTTAAAGCCCACCATGACATTATCAATGTGATGAAAGAGGTTTTATTTGGTGTGAGAGTTTGCAGAGGATAGGACTGAATGAAGACAGATGATTTGCTGTGGCTGCCCCTGAAAGGAGAAAAGGGCTGAAAGAGAAAAAGATTTACTTTCAACCAAATGTTTTCTCATTTTGGGATCTAAACTGCAAAGCAGATAGATACACAATAATGGTGGCAGGAGGAATAAAATTAAGTTTGGTTTGTCTGATTTCAAAACTAAAGTGAGAACATTGAATGTGCTGAATGAAACCAGGGAATATATGTTATTTCATATCTAAACAGCTTCGTAGATGAGTGTAACTTGTTTGATTCGAGCCGAACATTTGAACAAAGCCAGACATTCGGACTCCTCTGCCGAGGGTCACGTTAAATGTCGCCACTGCAAATTTTGATTTAATGTCAAACCGACTTTCTGACTAAAGTATTCCCCACGGAGCCCAAAAACTTTAGGCGAAATAAGGAAATGTCAGTAGCGATCGAGCTCCCTCACTGAAAACAGAAGTTAAAAAACTAATTCCACAGGGGAACAAAGGCAACGCACCTGATGAACGATCAAAGTTAGGAGGACAGTTTTCCTCCAGCTACTCTAAAGCAAATTATCAGACTTGTTCGGTTTTCAGAGTCACGAAGTGGGCTGCTTGAATGTTAAATATTGAAATTGTTTAATGAGTGAGTATATCCGGCAGGAAACCTCCAACTTAAATGACATAATCAGAACATGCTGTCGCACTCTGAGTCTCACACAAGTGTTTCCTCTTAGTTGAAAGTGCGCGCCCTCGTTCCCTCACACACCCACTCCTTGTAACTTACAATGTGCTGCAACCAGCATGAAACAGCTGTAATTTTTTCTTCACTTTAAGTTGCTCCACTTGAAATAACAAAACAGTCTCTTCACCTGTGCTGGGGGACAATAAATGAGTCAACCATTTTTTTTCTTTTTTCTCTCTTATTGTTAAATCTAATGAGATCCTTGCAGGTGGCTAAGAGCACAGAAATCTTGAGGGTTTGGAAGTTATCTGACCTACGTGGAGGAGATATTAAGATGCTGCATCAGCAAAAAAGACAAGAAAAAAAGCACATAAGTAAATAAAATGAATACGGGACAAAGTTAGCCAGGAATAGTAGCACGACTTGGTGTGCAGCTGTTGTTTCGCTGAAAGTGCAAATAATAAGAAAGATGTACATAATTTGAGCAAAGGTTTAAAAATAGTTTCTTAAATTGATTTTATCAGTGGTGTTTTTAAAACTGCAAAACTGCAGGATGTAACTTATATATATACAAATTCTTTTAAGGTATTTGTTAAAACTGTAACTGACAGTTCGGTGTGGCACGGATAATCTATGAAAAAATATATATTTCCACCTCCAGAAACCACCAATCAGAATCAAGAGGAGGGTCTTAGTGCTGTCAATCTAGCTGATGTATGCATCACTCAGTGTGCTAATGGTGGAGAAACAACTTACCACCATCATTGGTGACCATGCTAACTAGCCTTAGCATTCATGGCAGGTTCTGCTACTGAGAAGAAGATGTAGCTTCCTAATGAGTCAGGTGGCAGGATGTGAGCACCACATACACAAGAGTGATTGACAGCAATTAGGAATTCTAAATATAATGTTGGGTTGCTTTCACAAACATGTAAAAGCAACCCAACAACCAATCAGAGCCAACTTCCTGGCTCTGATTGGTTCTTTCTGACTGTTAACTTGTTCAGAGGACAGCGGGAGAACTGGAAGAAGGCAGATTAGCTTGATTTTTTTTTTTCACATATTATCTGTCCAATACCAAACCGTCACAACATAGTAACTGTTTTAACAAATATGTAAAAACATATATATCATTTTTTGAATATAACCTATACACTGTAGCTTTAACATATTACAACATAATATCTGCAAGAAAAATGTCTGCATATTTGCCGACTTGAAGCCCACAGCTGCTTTTGAGGTGAAGTTTTATAAGTAAGCACATTTTCACCTGTTTGAAATTAATCATGATATTTCCAGCAGGGCCTCAATATCCACTGCATTTCCTTCAAAAACAGACATTTTAGTAGAAAATTATGCAGAGGGGAGCAGGCTGGCATTTATTGCTGTTGATATTCAACGACTTCTTGCTGATTGTTGGCTTAATTTAAAAGTGGAGCTCGTGGTTTTGGTGGTGTCCTTATGACTCACGGAAAACAAACTCGGTATTACCCAATTTTTATCTTTTCGTATTTAATTTAATGCAAATGATGACAACAATATTGCCATCATTTGCATGTTTTTACATTTTTATTTCTGTTTTGAATGCTACCCTTTTGGCAGTGCAACTTTTAAAGGTAATGGATTACCCACTGTCATTCGCAAACTCTCACTGTCTGTTTTTTTTCTTTTTTTTTTTTTTTTACCTAAACGCTAAAACTGATTGATAGTAATTAGCTCCATCTAATTCTTTAATCGTCACCAGTTTTCCTTGAGCTGTCTTTTTCCTCCTAATTAATCTCGGCAATGTCATTTTGTGAAATGCAAGGTTATTTTTATGCAAGAAAAAAGAAAAAATAGTTTGAGATGTGTCAATATGGTCCAGTAGTTTTCATAACTTTCAGAGGGATAACTTCACAGCTGCCCCTTGTTGTTGTAAGCTCTGGTATTAAGGAATGAAAAGAGAAAAATACTTTTTTTCAGAAGGAAATGCATGCATTCTTGTCTGGATGTAACACGGTTTAGTTGATTGTTGGCAGAAAGACAAACATAAGGGAAGCTGTATCAGCTATTTCCTGATGTAAGCTTTTATGTATGAATGTATGAATTCATTTGGAAATTGTGCATCACCAGATGACAAAAGTATTTATCCTTTTGTCATCTCTTTTAATTTCTCTTAAAAGCAGAGAAATTTACTTAAAGTCGTATCTAAGTAAAATTAAAATTTTGTTTTACAATCTGTCTAGCTAGACACAGAACTATTTTAATATTTTTACAGTCTAGCTTACCACAGCAGCATCATTGGCCACTTCGTCTTGTGCCTGTACCTTCAGGTGTATGCAGGGTATCACCAGGGTGCATCCTGGTCTGGTTACCAGGACAACACAGAGTCTCTAAATGAACCAGTGGTTTTCGTACCACTACGGACAATTTAGAGACCAATTAACCCAACATGAATGTTTTTGGACGAAGGGAGGAATATCGTCACAAATTAAACATGTAAAAGTAACCCAACTTTAATCTGTTCAGTCGGTGTGATTAGGAGCAGAACAGCCAAATGTAAAATAAATAAAGAAACTGAAACTGATAAAAAAAAATAAATTGCAACAAACATTCTTTCTAATGGTTCAGAAAGTGCAATTAGGAATTCTAAATATAATGTCAATAACCTAATAAAGCACAACGTCGTTTAGAGCACAAATCAAGGAAGTCGAATAGATCCACCCTCATAGATTGGGTGCATTGTCACTGAATCCAGATTAGGGCTGAGCAACGTATCAAGTATTTCGATTTACAAAGGCTGAAATGGTTTTGTTTCTTTGCTGCTGTCGTCTTGTTTATTAAAGGTCTGGAGTTGTCCACAGAAACAGGCAGCGGTCGTTGTTTCATTAGTGAAAACCATCTATGTGTGACCCATGGCTACAATGAAATATTTTAATTTATTCTGATTTTGTATATGTCCTCATAAGAGTTCAGCAAGATTTCAGAAACGTGCACAAGCAATTTCCTATTGCATTCATTTAATCAATTTCACCTCTGATACTTTTAATAATACTTTTATTTCCTCCTCCTCTACGATCATGATCTCACAGGACTTTCCAGCCAGTGAAGAGTTTGAATTTCTTAATTTCTTCGTCTCTCTGTGTGTCCAGACTGACGTCTCTCAACAGCCTCTAATAGAAATACCCAAAAGTGTCACATATGAGCCACCCGACTCGTACTTATTATTGTAAACTGGAGATTTCCCATTCACCCACAGCAGTCATGGAAATTGCATTGTCCTGGTTTGAACGATCAGAAAATGTAAGTAAAGGCTTGAATATGCAGAAGTGATGTTTGTGCAGGCTGCAGTGTCACCCAGCTCAGGCTTCCATCCACAGCGCAGCAGGTCTCATTGTGTCAGCAGAGCTATCACTGCTGTCATCAACCAAGTAGTTGGAGATAATAACAGCCAATTATTCTGCTGTGGTCACAGGTCCATCATGGTTTGGATGGTGTCACGTCTGACAGCTTCACCGCTTGATTTGTCTCCATCTGAGCCAATGAAACTGAGACCTGGAGGAATTTAAACCCCACAGGTAGGACTCTGTTATTTCTATGTTTGGGTTTTGATGTGATTTTTTCAGTACAATATCAAAAGTTTTTTTTGTAACACCATTGTTTGTTTGTTTGTTTTTTATTAGGTAACTGGCAATTTCATCCTACAGTAAATGTGCAGGAGAACTAATTCACTGACGTATTTGAACACTGTGTGTTTCTGTCATATCAAGTGGAGCTGACAGCATTGCAACCAAAGACAGCTCCACTGCTCTACATGAAATGAATTATTAATAGCTTTATGTGTTTACTGTTCTACCTCTTACTTGATTTGTTCTGTGTTTTAGTCTGACTGTGGTTTGTGTTTGTTTTAAATTAGCTTTAAAACAAACTTTTGCAGACCTGAACTATCTTGAATTTTCTTGTGGTAGTACAGTGACGTGTTCGGCGTTTTGCAAAGGTTTTCACGTCCCCATGTTTACGTTGCGTCTCGCTATCGACAGGATTAATTGTGTTTTATTTTGACTACTTCAAAACTTCATTACAGGTGACAAATTTACTCCACATGCCTGATCACACACCTGAAACTTAGTCGTGTTAATAACTCCTGGTTTATAGGCGCTAAAGAAAAATGTGATTCATTTTATTAGGACATATGTTAATTAACATGTCTTTAGAGACATTAATATTTGCTAATAACTAGACCGACGTGTCTCAGTCCAGGTCCTGAGGGCCGCATTCCTTCATGTTTTCGATGCGTCTCTAATCCAACACACCCAGTTCAGACGATTACATTAGCCTCTTAGCATGCCTCTGAGTGCTGCATAAGCTTTCTAATCAGCCACTCATTTCAGTCAGGTGTGTGGCAGGAGGAAAACTCATAAGGCCTGCAGAACAATGGGTCCCAAGGACCGGGGTCAAGATACGCTGAATTAGACCGTCCCCTACCAGGTTGTGCTCTGTGAGGCATTTCCTCACCAACAGATTCACCATTCTTGACTTTTCAGGTCTGTTTTTTTCCTCTTTCATTGCTTCGTTAGTGTTGTTGTTTTTCAGTACCACCTCTTTTTTCTTCTTCTTTTTTTTTTTTTTTTGCAGATTTTGGGTGCAGCTCAGTTTCTTTATGGAGCTGCATTAACTTTGATTTAAAATTGTTGACTGTTGTTTTACTTCTCAAAGCAGCAGAGAAAGTGGAATTTTTCCACATAGCATCACCTGCCAATTAAAGGTTCAGCTGCAGATTTGAGGTTCTCACTTTACCTCCCTCAAAACTTATGCAGGCACGCATACATCTAGGAAAACATGCAGGTGTGTGCACACTCCTAACACCTGAGATATTTACACAAAAACACACACACGCGCCCGTAAGCACAATATCAACATACAGATCTTGGGTTGCGACAAGTTGAGAAAGTCAGTCAGTCTACTGTAATTATCAAATGACCAAATCAGAAAACTATGAATCATCCAATCAAAACTGGCCGTCAGCTGTAAAAAAAAAAAATTACATTTCATTTTGCTAAGAAAATAATCACATGAAGCAACAATGCATTGGAATCACAGGCTGTTTAGGGAAATGAAAATCAACATGCTGCTTATGTTAAGCCATTTGGTCATTTTGCATCTTTGCAATCAAAAGTTATTAAAAAACTAACATTAATAGTGTCAATACACGGATTAAACTGAGTGAATTTAAATAATCGTACCTTCAAACCATGTTGGTGCTGAAGCTCAGTGGGTTGGTAGTGATGCATTTTGTTTCCTGTAACCTTTTACAGTGACTGAATGTTTCCCTCATAGTCTCTATTTGGCACATTTAAAGGTAATTATGTTGAGTTCAGCGAAAGTCAGCTCTTAGAATACTGTGTTGATAAGTAAGTGCATTTCCACTTAAGAGATCAAATCTTGGTAGGTCATCACATTACAAACTCTTTCCCCCCACATGCTGGCAGTTTTCTTTGGCATAAAAGAAAATGTCTGCCAGTTTCAAAGATACGATGACGGAACGCTAAAAATATGTGGGCAGTCTCAAAGTGGTTCCATGGTTTCCGATAACAACATATATATTGAATATCTGCTCATTTTAACTTAAATTACCTGTGAAAAATGTTTTAAAGAGCTTAAAAATAGTGTTATAATAAGAGTTTCACACATGACCGCCAAATAAATCTTTAATCATGATGTCATTCCTCTTTATTACGTTGTTGAGAACATTGCTTGCAAGAGCAGTAACTCTTTAGGCCTCTGCCTGTCCCAACAAGTATTAAGTGTTTCAAACAATTCAAAAGTTGGGTATTTGGGGAGAAAAAAAATTCAATTTACTTCAGTTTTTTATTGATCCAGAAGCTGCTGGGATCCAGCACCAAATAAATGTTTTCTTTTACTTTCTGTAAGTTACATTTTTATAGTTTCTACATACAGCGCCGCCTACATTTATTGCCACTAAGGGTAAATATGAGTCTTCCTCCATTCTACTGGTTCATGACAACAAGTAATCAGCTTCTGAGTCGTGTCATATTTATACACCAGGGAAACAGAGTTATACAGTAAATTAGAGTTTCTGAAAGCTTTTGTCAACTTTTTAAAAGTTAGAATTTAACATGTTTTCCCGTACATTCTTTTTTAAAGCCATTGTTCAACTGGTGAATTTCTTAAAAAACATAAACCCTCCCACAGTCTTAAGAGACAAAGTCAGTTGTATCACACGAGGTTTTCAAAAGTGGGTTTGCACTGACCCGGCGTGCACTATGAAGGGGAATTTTTGTGTGTGGTTTTGGTAACTGACGGTCTGATGGGTCAACCCTTTGTATCCCCAGTTGCCCGACCATGACATCTACCACTATCCAGACTATGGGACGGCTAAGAGGTGACTTTATTTCATTTCAGTGTAAGATTATGCTATGGCAATAGAAGATGAATTTATGTCAAGTTAACATGGTTAACGGGGATAACAGGTTGCCATTAAAAGTATCCAAACCATATTTTAGGAACCTTTCCTGTTTGTATGCTGTTCTATTCTGAAGCTGTGCCTTTCAGCTAAAAATAAAAGAGCTAAGGCTACTTAAACCTGCCTGTTATCTATTGCTGTTTGAATTAATCCAAAAATTGGAGTTGACAGACTCTGAATTGTATTAACTGAAGAACTAAAGCCTAAAGAGTTTAAGACACTCAGTAACAGACAATACCCTCATCTGTTCCAGTGTTGATTCGTTGTCCTCATTCTTCAAAGCAATCCATGTAAATAAAGCATGTTTGGAGAATTTAATTACTCTATTTTTTAGTTAGCTAACTTAAAGTGTAGCCGACAAGCAGGACGAGACCAGAATGTCCAAAAAAAAAAAAAAGACCGCACTCAAATAAGAAGGTACAAACAACTCCATCCATCCTGTAATGCTAATGGATTTTGTCATGCAGCTCTTTGAAGCCATCATCTGCATCATGAAATATTTTATGAGCTCTCAGAAATGCAGTAGCACCAAGTATTCTCACGGTCCATTAATGCCGGCGTGCTGCTGTCATCCCGCCTCGTTCAGCCGGCGAACACCAGACGTTCAAATAGCCGAAACCTTAACTTGCTCCTGCTGCAGGCAGAGAACAACGGGAGGCAGCTCCCGGCTGCGCTCAAGGTTTCTTTACTTAGAGAGAGATATGTAGTGTTTTCATATGCATTTAATGCCCACCACAGAGATGCACTTGAAGTACTAATAATTCAGTGGCTAAGCTGATGGTTTAGTGGCTGCTTATAATTTTGTAAGGGTTTATGTTACTTTTCTAGAGAGAGAGAGAAAAGCAAAGCAATTAAACATGTAACTGCACATCTTTGGGAGGGATGTGAATCAAAGTGTGTCTATCGTTAATTCCATCATGGAACTGACGAGAAAATTAAGTCTGTTACAACAAAATGTAAAGTTTCTGTTTGATCAGCTGTCTGACTCAGACCAGTGTAAAAAGTCATTTCATTTTTATCTCTTAATATTGTCATCTGGGTAAATTTTTTATTTCTTTATTTACCAAATTCTTGTTTTTAAAAGTCATTTAATCTTCTGCTCGTACAACCATCACACCCTTGAAAGAAATAACGGTTCAAATCTGTTCTTAAAGACCCAATTCATTGGTGAATACAGATTTATACTGTTCACCTGCAGTGGAAGATAAAGAGATTTTGAAAATAGCCGAATTTGTACTGTTAACACATTTTCACGGACCGAGAATCCTGTTTGCCCTTTGGCTGCTAATACAGAGAACTTGGGTCAAGTCCTGAGAGGCCATTTCCACTTCTGAAAGAATGACACGCATGAAAAAGACCGAAGAAGAAAAGAAAGACAAGGAGTCCAAATGAACTGATATTGGAGACAGAGAGAGGGAGGGGAGGGGGGGAAGCCTAAGGAAAAGCTGAGCGGAGTGGCTGAAGGTGCCGCTGATTCAGTTAGAGTAAACCCTGCAGGAAACCGCTATCACTCTTCAGACAAAAGCAAAAGGAAGAACAAGGGAGCGAGGGACGGAGAGAAAGATTAACGACAAGCAGAAGCTCTTCAACCAAGTGAAACAGAAGTACGAGATCCACTGGAATAAACGCGCCCTGTTTCTCAAATAGCTTTGTGTTGCGTTGGAATGATAACTTGTACAACCTCGAGGCTCGCCGCTGTAATGCAATCTTACACGCTGCCGCCCACACATGCATACGCTTGCATAAAAATAAAAAATAAAATACTCTGGGTACGCACGATAGGAACTAGGGAAGCTGTGTGGTTTATTGGGTCATTGTGGATTTCTCTCTCTGGATGAAATATGTGTTAATTTGCAAAGTGGCTCGAGGACAGTCAATAGGAAACCTGTGTTTCTCTGCAGAGGAGGAGAGTAAGTAATAAAGCGAGCATAAGAAAAGGAGAACAAGGGAAGATATTCTAAGATATGACTTTTTTTAAACCCTTGAAGGTGGGGCGATGTTGAGAAGTGGGTACATTTCCATAATAAGGGATGAAGGCTGAAAGACCTTTATGGAGCTGTATGACCAAAACCAGGGACAGCAACTCTGAGCGACACATTCAACGTTAAGTTCGCCAATTCATAATTTCTCTTGCCTTGTTAGTATAACCCCAACGAATGACCGCAGGGCTCCAAACGCTAATTAGGTTTTTTATTCCCTATCAAAGCAATCAGCATGGACTGGTATGAGTTTCTGAAAGTGTGATGACCTCGAGTTAAGCTGCACAAAAACATACCATAACTCTTCTGTTTTATTTAAAACAGAAGAGCTGCAATTATTCCCACTCTTGTTTAAAATAATAGAAGACATTGATTGTTAAGAGTTATATTAATGGTAAAACATTCATAAAGTCTAAATCAATCAATCAATCAATCTTTATTCCAGACCAAAAAGGTCCATAAAAAAAGGTAAAAACAAAATAAGAGAAAAATAATAAAATAAAAAAAAAATTTAAAAAAAGTTGGTTACCTCCCAGATATGCTGCGTATAGTTTGCCAACTCTAGTTTTAAAAACAGCACCGTCTTGAAAGTAAAAAGGGTCGCGCTTCTTTATTTTTTATTCCAGTTTTTATGTTTGATCATCTCTGGACCATTTCCAAATCGCCAAATTTCTCTTTCTTGTAGTTGGTGGGGAAAGGTTCAGCAGTCTTCTTTCAGCCGGCATAGAGAAACAACATGTGGGGGAAGGGCAGCGCTGCGTTGCTCAAAGAAAATTGGTCCCTCTGGGACTTTCTCTGGCATCTCATTATGTAGAAGGACTTTGAACCATCAGAACGATAAGATTATCCATCCATCCATCCATCCATTTTCTTGCACCCTTTTTCCCTCAGTGGGGTCGGGAGGGGTGCTGGTGCCCATCTCCAGCCAACGTTTCGGGCGAGAGGCGGGGTACACCCTGGACAGGTCGCCAGTCTGTCGCAGGGCACGATAAGATTATATATATATATATATATATATATATATATATATATATATTTTGTGTTTTTAAAACATAGTTTGCATGTTCTCCCGGTGCCTGCATGGGTTCTCCCGGGGTACTCCAGCTTCCTCTGCACAAAACAATATGGCTGCTGTATAGTCTTTTCTCCCTGCCGTGATCGCCGTGTTGTAAAACTACAAGGCACACCACATGTTATTCTGCAACTGAAGCTGTGTGTGTCTTGAGTGTGTGTGAAGATGAACACACACTCAAGACACACACGTGTGTATATGTAAAAAAAACCAAAAAAAAAAACCAGGATTTGCCATTGAGAACCCTTATTAAATGTAGATCTGCTCATAAGTCACACATGGAACATTCCCCTCCTGTCCCAAATCTCTGCAGTTGTACCTCAGGTAAGGAACGTGTAGTTATTTAGGAAATGCTATGGATCGTTGGTTGACGTTTAGAAGAACATATCAGGCGTATAAACCCTGTCTGTTTGACAGTACGTACTGGTACAGCATGTTGATAGGTGTTAACCTATTGGCACCGTTAGGTGCCGTCACTCGGTCCCGTCGTAAACTAAATGATTGCTAATGATTGTGTGAAGAGGCTTTGTCATTGCAAAGCTGTTCCAACCACTCTCACTGTTACACAACACTTTGGATGCGGATGTTCGTCCTAATAAATGTCATAAACCACTTTTCATTTGAGCGAGACCGTTTGTTTATCTCGCCAGCGCCGTTAAAGTTTGACAAGATCGTCACATTGAAGGATGCTGTGACAGAACAGAACAGAAGCGTCTGCTGGCAGCGATTGGCGGAAAGATCTGACTTAATAAACCGCCGCCCACACGCGGGTCATAAATGGTGCCGGTTGTTCATCCTGTTGTTGAAGCCGTACTGTTGTGTTGTAGACGGTTATGTTCTGGTCAACCAAATGTCTTTCTCCGAGGCTTAATCCTCAGTCCTCTTGGGAGGAGAAGACAAGAACCAGTTGGATAGCAACTGCTTAATCTATCACTCATTCTGGATTACATTCACTTGGACACTGGTGTTGTCTTTGGCCAGGATGTGTTTTGGTAAAGAACAACACCAGGTTTGTAGGACTTTTTGCTTTAACCTGTGTAATATGTACAATAAAAAAAAATTACAATTTTTTTAAAAAACAGTCCCGGAGTTTAAAATTCAAAGATACTTTATTGATCCCAAAGAAAAATGAAATGTTGTAACTCATTAATTCAATGTCTTCAAAGAGTCATTGCTAATAGTGATGGCTGTTGGCATGAAAGATTTCTTGTAGCAGTCTGTGTTACAGTGAATCTGAAGAAGCCTCTGACTGAAGACACTAAGACTGAATAATGAAAATGATCTAGTCCATGCGTGCATGATGATGCCAAACTCTTTATGAGGAAGTAGTGGTGCGACGAATCGTCTCATTAATATTATGGATTTCTTTTTTTTACACCAGTGAAGAAATGAATGCTGCAATATTAAATGATGACATCATTTAACTGAACCAGACCTGTACAGTGGAAAATGCAGTATGATCTACTGCTGCCATTAAATGTGTTTATAGTTTCTTTCCCATAAAGTACGGTGCCTATCTCCAGCGGACATTGGTCAGGAGGCGGTGTACACCCTGGACAGGTCGCCTGTCCTCTTACATAACATCCTTTGATAATACCAAGACTGCCAATTATATTACCATAAAAAAATACAAAGCTTAATTGAGAAACTAGTATTCAGAGGTGTTTTTGTTGGGCAGTGAAACTGAGTGGGGAATACAGAAAGAAACCAGGAATTGGGTCCAGTCAACCGTCATGAGATTTATCGTACAATGTATGACTGTAGATAAATAAGCAAATAGAAATAATGAATCAAACGGAGAACAGGAGGAGGAATGTGGAGATCTGGAGGAATTTTACAGGAGCTCAAAGGGAGGCGATGGTGGGGGGGTAGAGAGGGAGCGGGTCAAGGGGAAAGACGTCTGAAGAAAGGGAGGAAGACAAGAAAGAGGAGTACGAGGGGAATCTCAAGCGCCACTCTCCTGGGTTCAGCCTGTTGTCATAGTAACAGCAGCGAGGCAAGACGAGCGGCAGACAGGCAGATTCCCTCCTTCGTGATCTCAGCCTCTCTTTATGTCTCTCGCCCAGACATTAGTGGACAGCTGATCTCAGTCCCCGGTTGTGCCCGTCTTCTCGTTCCTCCGCTGGTGAAAAAATGGGCCGACAGCGAGGAGACCACCGGCTTCTCCACACACGGACCCCAGGCTTCTCCACACACGGACCCCAACCAGCAGCATATCTGGGTGTTTATCTGTTTTCATTCTTATGCTTTTTGGGGGTTTTTTTCTTTCTCTTCCTTGGAGATTTTATTTATTTATTTTTTAAGTACATAAACATTACAGTCCAACCTTTTCCTACTTAAACGCACGCAGGAGGATTGTTGTTACATGGGAGCCAGTTTGAAATGCTGCTCCTGACTCCATGCTCCACCTCGGCCTCTGCTATGCGAGCCGCTGACTGGAGAAGATCAACAACCAAATAAAACTTTGAGCACCTCAGTTCCATCTTCTTGATTAGGTTGAAAGCCGATGCTCTCATTTTACTGTTGATTTGCTAAAAAATAATAAAATAATAATGGTTTGAATAGAAGCATTTTACCCACCAATGAGGAAATAGTGCTAACGCAGCCCCTTTGATTGTGATGAAATGTTTGGTAATTCAGCAGCTGCTGTTTCCATGAATCATAGAATTGCACAAATTGAAATGATCAAAGTAAATTGGCTTAATGGAAACACACCTATCCAAAAAAAAAAAAAAAACCCTCACGTTTATTCATAAAAAGTTTTTGTGCTATATGCGGTGGTTTTTTTTAGCTGTTTCTAAATAGATGTATTCCAGAAAACTGCAATGGAAAGAGATTTTTGCATCACAAAATGGCCGACTACAATTTCCCCCAAAAGCCGCATGCGTAGCTGCTCCCAAGTATAAAGAGTTTGTCGCTCCAAACGCTGACGTTTCTTCTGATTGGCTGATAGATGATGAGCGCTAGCGCCATGGCTGAATTATGAATACATCTCATGCAACTGTTTACATCTGATGCTGACATGATATTTTACAGCATGAACAAGCTTATACACGAGTGACTTTTATTTCAAATCTTACTTAACGGAAACAGAGAAATTTCGAAAGTTTTTTCAAAGTCAGCAGAATATTGATAAATATTTGTGCACATTTGTGATCAAAGCGCAGCTACTGTAAAGGCCCCGACACGCTTCATCCAAACTGCCCAAATGAGTTCTCATTGATGAACTTACAAAACTTGAAAAATAGGGCCTTGAAAAATTTATCTGTCTTAATATTAATTCAAGATCAATAAAAAGGCATTTTTTATGCAGCAGTGACTCCACTGAGGTGCTAAGTAAGCCCAAGTTTGACAGGGATCTTCAGGTTGATTACATTTATGGATCTGGAGTCTCTCATCTTAATGTTTCTATTGGAGCTGCCTGTGGTGCGTTTGCTGGCACATCAAGCACAACTAAAATGTGGCTATTAAACCAAGTACTGGTACTGATGTGTTGGCAGTATTGGCAGGCACAAAGTCATGCGGAAACATTACATCTGCATTTCCACAAAGCTTTTCTGCTGAGCAAGACATGCTCTAAAACTTCTTGGTGGACAACTGTGTTGACTTCAGACTTGGTTAGATGTGGTAAAGCTCGATGGAGCAACCCCAGCAGATGATACGGCTCCATAAATCATCCCTGCCTGAGGAAATTGCTACACAGGACCTCAAGCTACTTGGAACCTTCACTTTGGCATGGTTTCCACATTGCATGTGGAGTTTCCTTAAAACTGAAAAGAGTATCCTAGAGTCCAGTTTGTGTGTTTTATTTCGCTTTAGTTTTTATATCACTCTTTATTTTTTACTTCCACTAAACAATTCCTTAACACGCTTGAATGTAACATATAGTGAACAACCAAATGCTTTGACATTGCATTGGTCTACCTGTCAATTTTCTTGATTTGTTGATTTCTCATAAGATGTAACTAATCACTAAAATTAACACTAACTGCATCACTCTTCTTTATGAATTGCTTCTGTACGTTGGAATGCTTCCTGTAGGAGTTTAATGAACAAATGAAAACCTAGCCAAACATTTTAATCAAAGACAAGGCCTTCATTTTTTGTTTTGTTTTGCAAATGCAGTTTACTATCATTTTTACCTCTGTTTGAAAGGCAAAACATCACAACACTTTGTCCTTTTCCTATAACCCAATAAAAACAGGAATGAGAAATCCCCACCCCTGAATACAAATGCAAACCAAGTGGAAGAAGAACCAGAATGAGGTTCCTTTTAGTTTGTTTTTTTTCCTTTTCTTTTTTTAGTTGTAAACGATGATTGAAATCGTCTTTGCCATATGGACTCAAGTGGAATCCAGGTGTTAAATGAGACCATTCTGAAGCATCATTTTGTGTCGAGTCTTTTGCTGTTGATGAATTGCCATGTGGTGCTTTATTTCTAAAGCAAATCAGGGCCTTGTATTTAATTATGAAGAAATAAATCTTTAAATGGGCAGTGCCTGTCCATTCATAAAGGTTCCATATTATTATTTGTCTGGCCAGGCTAAGAAGCTTTAGCTCTAAGCCTGCTTGACTAATACCTCTCAGTCACGCGAAAGCTTAAAAAAATAAAAAGCTGTGTTCATCGTGTGACACGAATCAGAACATCTAAGTGCCTCGTACAATGAAGAAGAAAAAAATCATTTGCCCTTGTGTTGATACCCGCAGAAATGGAGCCTCAGAGGCTCTCCAGCAGGTGCTTAATGTAAACCAGCTCAGCAGAAATGAATGAGAACCTCATAAAAATGTCCTCAACGCAGTGGGAAATGGCACGGTAGCTTTCAGAGGCGCTACAGCAGCGACGCTCGATTGGACAAAGTGGATGGGTGTCCAGGTTAAAACCTGAGTCGAACCAAAGCCAATAAAACCCACTGGTATTTGCTTTCGCTGCGTTAGTTTGTGCCTATGAAATCCATCCTGTTTCTGAAATTATTCGTCTCACCGCTTCTCTGAGGTCTGAACTTCACACACATGCATCATTATAATCAAGTCCTTCAGAATAGTTGTGGTTAACTTTTGACACAAAGCGGGATCACTTTGTAGAAACATTTTTCACTGAGTACAGGTGAGTGAAAACTGGGACATTGTTTCACCTTTGGCTCAGGGTGTGTTCAGATGGAGAAAATTAGTTTTTCTTTCAGTAAAGAACAAACCCCATTGTATAATGTACCTGCCTTTCTCATCAATAAACCTGCATTAAGCTGTTTTTGCTCATATTAATCATCCATTTTAAGACATAAATTTCACACTAAGGCAAAACAACATCTGTGAGCAGCCATAAAACAAAATGTGTGCGAAGGTTCTGAAAACTTTTATTATATTGTATTATGTTATATAATACAATATATAACATATTGTATATATTGTATTATATATACAATATATAATACAATATATTGTATTATATGGTTGCATAAAGAGAAAACAATACAACGTGAGGTGACTAAAATAAAAAATACAAAGGAAAATTTAAAAAGTTGTCAACAAAGAAAATCATCAAAGCGCCCCCTGGGGGTTGAAAGACACGACTAAGGCATCTACTTTCTTTTGTAATTTCACTCTTGAACTGGAGCTCAAATAAACGGTTTGTTTTCCTTAGAGGCAGGAGACAAATGCAGGCAGAGGAAACAATCGCAGCCGCTCCTGTTTCAGTCTCAAACATGCTGGAGGAAGCCACCCAATCCCCCCGACCCACCGTTCAAAACGTGCTTGAAGCACATAAGCTCTGGCCGCGGCGCTGACCGCGTTCAGTAGGCGTTTGTTCTGTTTGTGAAACCCACTTGCTGATTCTTGGCGTAAAACGTCGCAATTCAAAACTGAGAAGAGAAGAGTCATCAGTTCAGAATCATTACTGTTTATGATAGTTTGAGCTCAAGAACACAAGAAAATAGTCAGTTTTGGTTGCATTTAATGTGAGACATAACATGTCAAACAACAAACTGCAGATGCTGAAGCAGTTGTTATCAGCTCATATCTGGAAGTTTGCACCAGGGCATAGATATATGGCAAATATTATATATTTAAGCTAAGAAAAACACCAAAAGGCAGTGGACCAAGACCTAAGCCTTGCGGTACACCTATAGTGCTTTTTGAAGCAATGACCTCTTCACACATATGACGACACTTTTTTCACAATATACTAAACTTTTCTTAGAAAAGAAAATCATTAATTGTCTTTTCTGAGTAGAAATATTATGGCTTACAATGTAAAGATTTTAAAATCCAGCCCAGATATTGTTTTCTGATTGTGTGATGAGTTACTCTGTATTTAAGAAACAATTACAAGTCTCTGTATATGACCTCGAAGACATAACATTTGGGTAACCTCATGTGCTCTGTACCAAAGTAATAACCTGATATTACAGATTACAACAGAGTAAGGAAGCTGATCTTAAATCTGTTTAAGAGCAAAAACACTGGCAAAAACCTCTGACAACATTTGGCGAATCAGTTCTGAAATCACAAAGACAGACTATAAAATATGAAGATGTAAAAATACCAATATATGGTGTAGTATATTTTGTGGAGCCAGTGTGACCACTACTTAACATAAGCGGCAAGGATGTTATTTTATGTTAATAAAACTTTCTGGAAAATTCAGGTCAAAGTTGTTGGTTTAGTTTTTCAGAATATCTAAGCGATCGCTGGAGCGTCAAGAAAAGTAAACCCTTTGAAGATCTGAAATTGAGCCCACAATAAACTAGTTTAGTCTTTTAACAGGCTGAAACCCCAAAATACTTTTTTTAATTATTATTATTATTATTGCTAAAGCACAGTGACTGATTATCCTTGAGCAAAGTGGCCACAGACTCAAACAACCCCAGCTCCCCACTGTCCTGTATCTGGATAGCTCAAGTGGTTTTCCACGTTGTCGTCAGGTCCAGATGCGCTGTCATCCCGACAAAAAGGGACACATAACCGACACTTGGCTGGGACGTTTCAGGATGACGGTAGCATCTGTGGGGCTGGAGCGGAGCAGGCGAGCGCCTGCAGGGAAATGGAAAAAATGTCAAGAGAGATTAGCAGGGATGGAAGGGCTGGGAAGGAGACGGAGAATGCGAAGCAATCTGAAGACATGGCAGGAATCGTATCTGTGCGTAGAGAGGACAGCTTCGTGTGCGTTTGTGTGCGACAGGACACACATTTGTGGTTGTCTGTTTTAATGCCTCGCTGGTTTGCTGGTCCACCACCTGCCAGCTTGTTTGCAAGAGAGCATGTGTGTGCGTGTGTAGGTGTGTGTGTGTGTGTGTGTGTGTGTGTGTGTGTTTGTGTGGGTGGGTGTGTGGGTGGGTGTGCCTGCGTGTGTGTGCATGTGTGTGTTCACTGGCGACTGTGCATAAAACTGTTAGTTAGAAATGGAAGAAATCACCTCTGAGTTGCTCATCTGGTACAAAAGCCAGAAAGGTGCACTAACTATTGTTACAAGTGACATTAAATTCAAGATGTCTTAATGAGTTTCGATGGCATTTTAGTTTTATAAAATCAGATCATATTTGGAAGCCTGCAACAAGACGTAGCTATGGAAAATACTTTATATGTAAACTAAAAAAATAATAATCTGAAAGGAAGTGGACCAAGAACTAAGCCCTGAGGTACACCTTTAGTCATTTTTGAAGCAATGATCCCTTCACACATAGTGCAACATTTTTTTCCCCACGTTATGCAATGTACAATTTAACCCCTCTAATCTTTAAGAGAACAAGAGAGGTCATTTCTGAATAGATAAAGCATGGTTTAAGATTTTAAAGATTTTGAAATCCAGCCCAGATACTTTACTGCCATTGAATCAAGAAGCAAATAAAAGTAGGCCTGTCACAATAAATCAATTAATCGCACAATAAATTAAAAGAAATTGAATGCTTTTTTTTTGCTTGATTCGTTTTTCTCTTTTCTCTCTCTTTTTACCAAAAACCGAATTATAAAAGTCTTCAGTTTGGTGCTTTGGGATCAACTATTCCTTTTTTGAAAGATAACTTTGTTTACACAGACTTCATAATTCATTTTTGTTGTTCCTGTTCAAAACAACAATATTATTGTTTATCACAATAAGTTCTGGGACAATTTATCGTCCAGCAAAATTTGTTGTTGTGACAGGTCTAATTACATGTGTCTGCATATGAGTGAAAAGATTTAACAGTTAGGTAATCTCATGTCCTCTATATAAAAGTAAAAATATTTTTGGGATTTTTGACTAGTTTAATATTAAAATTTGACACCCATAAGGATTTCAAGACTATTGCTTCTTCTGAAGCACTTTATTTTTTGCTAGACTTAATTGGTTTTCATTTATTTCCCATTAATGTTTTTTTTGTTTGTTTTTGCTTAGTTAGAGGAAGCAAACTACAGAAAAACAGAGTAGAGACATCTTTATGTTGTAAAGGTATATAAACTTTTAAACAGTGAAAGTGAATCTTATAATGGATATAAGAGAAAAAAATTGTAAGAGGCTGTTTTAATTTCAAATCTAGTATTGATCAGCAGCTACTGCAATTTAAATTTAAATGAGAGGTCATCTTTTTTTTTTGTCGTCCTGGCGACACTTGAGCTTTATCCCATACTTAATTTTAAAGTCAGAACAGTCACATTTGGACACAAAGAACGCCTTTGTGAAAGTAAAGTGCGTAGTGAAGACTCCAGAGTCATCGGTCCATCAGGGCAGACTCCCAGCATCCTGAGCTGGTCTTTTTTAATCGAGGCTGTCTCAGATCTGATACCAGAATGACACTCTGGATTCTATCGCTGACAAAACAATGTGCATCAAGGACAACGGTCATAATGAATCCCCACAACACTTTCTCCCATCTTTTGTCGCCACGGTATGCTTAGCATAAGTTCACAGAAGGCTTTGGCTTATATATGATAAATTTACAATTAAAGTTAAAACTCAGAGAGAAAGGAACGTGAGACGTCGTTTCCCGTTGTTTTGAAGACACATCATTGTGTTCATGAATACCAGAAACCTTCATATCTATACCAGCAGTCGCTTGTGGTGGTCATGATGAAAATTGGTGAGTATTTTCCGGTCAGAGTGTCAATTACTCACCAGATGTTCCTTGAAGCAAACATTGTAATGTTGCAGCTGTTCGGATTGCAAAATACATTAAGTGCCATGTGTTGGAAATCTGTGTAGAACTATAACGCAAAGAAAGAGAGAGATCATAAGCCGATAATAATAAAAAAGAACAAAAACCTCTTGGGGGCCACAAAAATCATGTCGTTCTTAAAAAAAGTTCCAACTGTAAGTGAAATAATCTGCCAGGGAAACAAGATATTTTAATTTATGACATGGGAAAAATTTACTGTTCCGCTGGCAGATTATTTCACTTATAAATAGTATTTTTTTTATCAGTATTAATGCATTATTGACTGAAAATAAGCTAGATATTATTCTGAAAAGCTACTTGTCTGTCAGCTTGTCTTATTTCAAGTGTACAAAGATATTTGCACTAAAAAACAGACCAACAACATTTAGTAGGATTTTTTGTATTTGCAGTGTGAGTGCAGTTTGTGGACTTTTATGGCATTTTGCATGCACATTTTCACATATAAATATGTTTGAATACTTTTACTATATTTATATTGGGTTCTTTTTGCATTCATTGTATTAATATTTACATCTCTCTGCAATTTATCTGTTGGAGATTATTGATTCCACACAATTATTTTGCCATCACTGGGTGTTTTGCTCATGATAACATTGTTTCTAACTTTTAAAAAGATAAATGAAGAGGCAATACTTCAAAACAGGACCTAAATAAACTGAGTTTTAACTCAAGTATCAAATATTACTTTTAAACTGAAGAGCATAATAATAAACTTTGAATTAAAGAATTGCATTGACTTCCCGATTAAGAATGATAATTTTAGAGTAGCTCTTTCTTTAGTAAAAATTAGTAATATTGCTTTGCAAAAAACATCCACATTCCTTGAAATTTTTTTCAATTTTGTCACCGACAAAAGCCACTCAATTAGTAAATTGAGCCTCTAAGCTTTTCTGTTAGTTAAAAATGTTTCTGCTGTTTATTCCTGTGTTTTTTCAGGGGCAACATAAAGAGGCGCTTGCCCAGGGTGTCATTCGAGCAACAAGCCAGCCGCCGCTGGGCTTTATTCGTCACAGCCGCTAAGAGACGAGCCAGGACAAAGTAACAGGCAGTTGAGCTCAACGCCGCTCTGGAGTTGTCAACCAGTGAGCCGGAATGAAATGTTTTCATTTACAACTCTGTTAGCCTTCGCATCCACAAAGCCCCCTCTTCAGAGATTTCTTTTTGTCTGATGAACGAATGGCTGGTGCTTTGACCCCCGTAAACAAAGGAAACAATCGAGGCAAGAAGTTCATCTCAAGTATTCTTTCAAGACCCTCTGATAAAAAGAAATCGGGAGGAAACGGTTTACAGCAGAACGTCGGCTCCTGGTCAAGCATCAGTCACATATAGAAAGCGGCAGAGCGGAGAGGCTAATCCTTGGAAATCCAACAGAGTCTGTTTTTTTTTTTGTATAAAACTCCCCTTGCTTCTGGATTAATTTGAGCTGAAATTAAATCTAAAATTGGCTTGCTCGTTGTATACTTGGCAGCCTCTCGGTGGTAAATGGGGTGGGGAGCGAGGGCAAATAGAATATCAACACACACAGAAAAGCTGTCTGGGTTTTTCTTTTTTTCTCTTTTCAAATTGGTTTTCGCTGAAATAGCACGCGGCAGGGTAACATGACGTGTTACAAGTAATTTCAAGGCAAAATGGTCAATTCAGATATTGTAAACAAGAAGTACAGCAGCATATTTGTGCAGATTTGATAAACGTTGCATTGTACATTTTGCTCGTGTTCCCTCTTCGATCTTGCTTCATTTACATCTGATGTTTCTTTCAGTTTTGCTTTGCTCTCTCTCTCTCTTTTATTTCTTTTTATATTTTCCTACCTACCCATTTACCCCCGTCTTCATTCTTTTTCTCCATTACAAGTCCTTCTCTGGTGTAATTTTTCCATTTTTCTGCATGGCTGTTTCTGTCACTCTGCACCTCGTTGTCTCCTTCGCCCCCCCCCTCTACCCCCCCCTCCACCCCACCATCGAAGCGGCGTAAGAAATCTCTAGAAATCCACTCCCTCCATTTCCCACCTGTCACTGGTGATCAGACTCTGAATCTATCCAATCCTGTGGATCATGCAGGAACTGGCTGTTTGACAAATGCAGACGACGGTATTCGGACCTCCTTCGGCCCACCAGAGCGAGGCCACGTGCTCTCTTATTTACATTCAGTGCGCCTCTGAATCAGGCTTTTCTTTCTCTCTATTAATTAGTGGGTGTTTGTTGGCAGGCTGCTGCCTTTCAGCGGTTGCTGTCAGTGCGCCTCACAGCTGGAGATTTGTGCTTCGTGGGCCTTTCATGATCGGAAGAGAATTCTCCCAGCGCCCTCCGCCATCTGTTTATAGGACTTATCACCATTCCCCAACTGAATCCCTTCCCCCCGTGCCTCCAGCATCACCCTTATTCAGAATCTGTCTTTTCAACCCACTAACAGGTCTCGCTGCTAATCAGAGAAAGTATTTTATCACGGAGGTACTGACGTTTCTGCCATCCTCCTCTGTTCACGGGTCAAAACGACGTGTCACAACTGCAGACGGTTGATCCATGTCCCTCCAGTGTGACTTAACAGACCCAGAGAGAAATGTTTGATTAACCGTAAAGTAAAAAATAAAGTAGTTTCCGAAGTGGAGTCAAAAGAAGAAACTGTCTTGCTCAGAAAGACTAGATAATTGTTGATTCAGACTGTCTGACTTACAACCTTTAGTTAGATTAAAGCTGTGGTATATAACTTTTATGAAAATAGAAAATATGTTTTGTCCATGTTTTTTAAATGTGCTCATGTTGTGACAGTATGAGATGGTACGGTATGGTGGGAAAAAATGATCTGTTCCACCTCCTCCCTACCAATCAGAATTAGGAGGAGGATCTTAGCGCTGTCAATCATCCTCCTGTACGCTGCTCATGTGCTAACGATGTATAAACTATTACAGGAAAACCATTTATCCGTCGCCATCGGTGGCTATGCTAGTTTGTCTTAGCATTCGTGGCAGTTTAGCAAAGAGCAAGCGGGAAGGGATGAACATGGGATAGTTTATTTTTTATTAATACAATATCTAAAAAACTTTTTTGTTTTGTTTTGTTTTTTTATGAAAGCCACATTCTGCAGCTTTAATGCCATAGTAACGACAGAGATTGCCATTATTGAAGGTATTTTTTTCTCTGTTTTTTTGGCAATTCTTAAAGTCACAGATTCAGATTACTGTAGCTATTAAACAATTTGGGAGAGCCTAGTTGATGATGTCTCAGTTGCTGTGAGTTTTAGAAGGTTCATTCACAACATTTAAGTGAAATTTATACGCCAACATAATTTTCAAAGCCACTGTGTTCCTGTGCAACATGTAAAAGCCTAAAAAAATCAAACCCAAATATCAGGATTTTGAAAATAATCATGAAGCTCCAAAAAGTCTACTTCTCCTTGGCTGCCATTGCTTAATGCATGATGCTGTTGTCATCTGATCAAACACATTTGCAATTCAAACCACAGAAAATAGGCAGGTTCTGTGGCTCTGATATGAGTTATGGCTTGAAATCTGCATATAAAACCCGCCGAAACAGAAGGGAAATTATAAAGCTGCCAGTTCAAGCTAAAAAAAAAAAAAGTCTGATTATAGTTTATGAATTCTTTTGGGGACAAAGAACGTGTTTTTTGTAGACGTCAGATCATCCAATGAACCCAACAGTGAAGTGCTCGGCCTTAGTGACCGTTGGTACATTTGCACACTTCACTAAATAGACGGAATAACAAGTAAAGAACATTACGTGGAAATGTTGAGGAAACGTCTGTAAGTAGCCGCTTGGGTTAAAGGTTGAGCACAAATGGTTCTTTCAAACAGACGATCGCTTTAAGCAGGAAGATGAATCAGCTACAAAGTGGCTTAAAAGCCGACTCAGTTACACCAGTTCAGACTAAAGAGCTGAAACCTCTAGCAAACCAAAATTATTCCACTTGTAGGTCATACAGTTTAACAAGAAATTCTACCACAGATCGAGGAAATTTGTGTCTTTGCAAATAGAAATAATTTTAGTAATCCCAGCTGACCTGAAGCACCGATGGAGAAAAACGTTACATCTTTTTATACAGCTCAGTAAACATCTGGTTTCAGCTTGCTCTCTCTCTCTCTCTCTCTCTCTCTCTCTCTCTCTCTCTCACTCTGTGTGTTTATATATATATATATATATATATATATATATATATCTATATATATATATATAGATAGATATAGATATATATATAGGCTGCACAGTGGCGCAGTTGGTAGAGCTGTTGCCTTGCAGCAAGAAGGTTCTGGGTTTGATTCCCTGCCCCGGTCTTTCTGCATGGAGTTTGCATGTTCTCCCTGTGCATACGTGGGTTTTCTCCGGGTACTCCGGTTTCCTCCCACAGTCCAAAAACAAATTGCCCCTAGGTGTGAGTGTGTGTGTGCATGGTTGTGTGTCCTGTGTCTCTGTGTTGCCCTGTGACAGACTGGCGACCTGTCCAGGGTGACCCCGCCTCTCGCCCGGAACGTTAGCTGGAGATGGGCACCAGCAACCCTCCCGACCCCACTGAGGGACAAGGGTGCAAGAAAATGGATGGATTGATGGATATATATATATATATATATTTTTTTTTTACTTTCATTTTCAAGAGAACATCTATCTGGCTTTTGATTTCGTCATACCACTATTTTAAGATCAAATTATCCTGGAAGCAGAATGTTTGTGTTCGATCACGCAGAAGAAACTTGGGATTTTTGTTTGAAAAAAATTAATAAAAAAATAAGTAAATTCACTGATGTCCACGGTTTAGCTTTCAGCTACGCTCTGAGCTGCTGCTTTTGCTTCCTGCTGGGGCTATTTTTTATGGCGTTACAGTTTTCATTTCCCACTTATCTATAATTCAAAATGTTTGTGGAATTGAGTACTGGGTTACTTTTTTAAAAGTCAGACATATCGTTTTTCCTTTGTGTGTGTGCGTGCGTGCGTGCGTGCGTGCGTGCGTGCGTGGGTGTGTGCGTGCGTGCGTGGGTGTGTGCGTGTGCGTGTTTGTCTCATTTTCAATTTAACGAGAAGTCAGAGGAAGGAAAAGATAAATAGTGAAAATGTGAAGAAGAAAAAGCTTAAAGATGCCATGTGTGACTAAATACTGAGAGTTTGTGGGATTGGTGGATTTTTATAATAAGGTTTTGACCAGTTACAGCTCTGTTAAACATGAATTTTAAAAAAACCTACAGCACACACATACTGTAGTATAAAACAGAGCAGAAACTGCCGCCATGATTGCCGTCACCGGCTTGTTTTGGTCTGGAACAAATTCATAGAAAACTGCTTTCATGTTTATCTGCAGCTCTTTCCAGCTCCCAGTAGGTCGAGTCAGACGTCCAGCCTGCCTGACTCTGGGTTTTTCTATTTCTTCAGAAGTCAGTACCAATAATAATAATTTAAAAAGTGGATTGTTTTCCACTTTTTCATATACAAATGAGATTTGTAAGCAATGAAATGAAATTAAATTATGGCTTTTATGGTCATTAAGTGCAGTAAACACTGAGACATTGTATGGTTTTCCTTAGTTTATGCAAAACGCAGTGCCTGTAAAAATGCACACTGCTTTAGATGTTTTAACCTTTTAACACCAGTATTTTAATTTTTATTTATTTTTTGCTGTATAATATTCTGCATAATGTTTTCCTAAAAGGTTGTTGAAAATAATATGTTCTAAATCAACTGAACTGGTTAAATAAAAATAAATAAATAAATAAAAAATACAATTCAATCATAATAAACAAAATTTGGTTATTTGGACCAAAAACTAGTTGGCTCATAAACTGTATTTATTATGTATGCTACCCACTTTGGTAACACTTTATTTGAAGGGGGGTGAATAAGACTGACATGACATTTTCATAAACATGACATAACACCTGTCATGAACATGACATAACATGTCATGAACATGAATAAACCTTCATGAATATTTATGACTGTTGTCATAAAGCGTCATTCGGTAAATTATGACACTTTTAATACAAAGTTGACATTATTCAAAATGTCTTTGTTATGACAGCTTGACATTAACCAAGAAATCATTCCTGTTTAAACTTTACCTTTAATAACATAAAGTTACCTAATAAAGTGCAATCAGTAATACTTTTATAACAAATTTATATCAGTAATGATTTCCTGGTCCGACCCAGAACCAGTACTTCCAGTGGCGCTGCCAACTGAAGAACCATCGGTAGGAAACGATGTGGAAAACGGAGGATCGGACATGTGAGGGGACCGTCTTGAACCGGGCAGGCAGATATAAGGAAGTCAGACGTTCCCATACGGCCGCTCGGGTCAGCCATCCTATCACCCCTGGCAACCTGGAGCGAGTCTTCCTTCCTCACACGGCCACATCGGACTGTTGCTACCACTTGCCAGTATGGACATGTGACACTTTGACAAAATGACCAACTTACATTTTAAGAGAGAGAGTAACAAACCAGACTCTTCATGGTTGTGTTTGTTCGTTCAGTACCAGATGTCTGGAGAGAAACCTCTGGACAGGGCAGAGTGTAGCAGGTTGAGAAACAGCTCTGCATGTAGCCGTTACATGAAGATGTTCAAATGTTTGGTTTTAAGGAGTACCCCCTGAATGCAGAGACATCTATTTATTAATATTCTAACAGTTTGTTAATGGGTCGTTTTAGCCACAGCGGGCAGTTAGAGGACATTTGTGAACTTGATATGGGTCAAAATGAAAAATGAGTCGGACTCTCCTGTGTTAGTCTGTCGTAAAAGAACTGCAACAAAAAAAACATATTGAAGCTGGAGAGCGAAACGCAGGAAATCACTGAACCTAATCAAAATGAAACGTGGATCGATCTCAGCGCTCCAGATGAGTCAGATGATGGGGAGATACTCGCAAGCACCTGCGAGAAGGTCGTGAATTGAGAAACTGGTGCTGGGGGACACATGAGACAAATGTGGATTTTTTTGTCATTACTCTTATTCAAAAACATACAAAAGGAAGCAGTCGAGCAGAGTCCCAGGGTAATGTGGCTGTAAAGAAAACACGGCTGTAGTTTTTCCTCCTGCAGCAAAGATATGAATAAAAGGAGACGGCGAGTAATAAAAGAGCTGGTGCAGATAACAGGAGATGGAAGTGGATAAAACAATTTTTGAGGGGAAAATGATAGGTGTAAAAGAGTGACATTGAAGAAATGATAAAATACACTGGGAATAGATAAATAAATCATATAAACAAGGAGGCGCCTGAACAATGCGAAAGCAAAAGATGCACTTCCAACACATAATCTTTTAAAGTATTGATGAGATTTCCTTGGTAGCGATAAATCCTTGAAAAAAGGGATGGGAACCAGAACAGACGGGCTGAAGAGAGTGGTACCAGGCTGTCAATGCAAAAATCCCTGAAGATTTAATGATTTTTAGAAAATATTCAATTTGGCCTCCTTAGTTTACAGCTACCATGTCTGTTCAATGCAAAATACTTTTGTCATTTTTAGCACATTATGGTTGTTTAGAAAAATATCCTGTCTACGTTTTTATATGGAATAAAGTGCAAAAATCTTTAGTCAGAACAGCAAGGAGTAACAAAAAACCCAGATAAATAAATACAATAACAAGGCTTTCCAAATTTAACTCCACCGTACCAAATTTCACACAGTTAAATGTTTCAGATCTTCTCTAATTTTATTGTCAACGATAATTTGAGAAAACACAAAAGGCAGTTTTCAAGAGATAATTTCATGAATTAAGAGAAAAAAGATGTCTATGGTCATATTTGGATAAATAATTGCCACCCAAGTCAACTACATGTGCAGCGCTTGGTGCTAATCAAGACCATTAAGTGTTTTTGGTGATTGGCAGTTAATCTTTTGCTTTGCTCTGAAGAAATGTTACATTTTCTTGCTTCAATCCATTCAGAAGTGGACTTGCTGGTGAGTTTTAGTTCATTTTAACACCAATAATTTTAATTTGGTTTGAATCAATTTATTAATTTGTAACTTTTTGATGTGTTTCACACATAGAAAACTCCCGAGTGAACCAGTGTTCAGTCTGTTCACAAAACTCATTCTGAGATTCAATTATGGAAAATTGTTTAAGTTCTGAAGCAGCCTCAAACTGTAACACTGCCACCAACATTTTCCTCTCTACTTATGACGTTCTTTCTCTGAAATGCTGTTAGGTTATACATACATTTTTGTCAGAATATTTTTTCTAAACGTTTTGGAGATCTTTGAGGTATTTGTGAGCAAATATAACACAAGCACAAAAGTTATTTTTGGACAGCGGCGTGTCTCTTCTTGGCACTCTCCCATGGATGCGTCTATCTTATTATTGAATCTTTAACAGTGACCTTAACTGAGGCCAGTCAGGTCCACAGCGCTCCATGCATTGTTTTGAGTTACTGTGTGACCTCCTGATTTGTCGATGTGCTCTCAGATTGATTTTGGTTGGCCAGCCGTTCCTAGGAAGGTTCGCCAATATTTCATGCTTGTGAAAAATTGTTCTCACCGGGGTTTGCTAGACTCCCACAGCCTTAGAAATAGTTCTGTAACCCTTCCCAAAATGCCTGGATTTCATTTTGTTTCCTTATCTGTTGTTGAATTCCTATACATCAGCACATAGGGTCTTGCTTTTCCAGACTCTTTTCGCCAACTTAACAATGACAGGCAGGTCTTATTTAAGCAATTTCTTGATTCGAGGGCTTGGCACTAAACAGGCCTTGTTGTGGCTTTTAAAATGTAAGTTTGCCTGTATTTTTTTGGAAAGCTATGACATTTAATTTATGGCATCTAAAAATGTGAAACATGGGTATTTCGTTTTCAAAGGTTACGATAATTGGCCCTTCAATCTTTCCCTTATTACTGTAAGTGTGTCTCTGTGTAGGCTGTGTGATGTATTGGGGGCTTGTCCGGGACGTACAGACACAACACGGCCTGGGATAAGACGAAGTGCCTCTGTTTATCCTACTAGAATTTGATTGGATATTTTATTGTAAAAGTACAAGATTTCTTTTTACAGATGATTAAAAACTTCGTGCCACAAACCTCTACCTCTATACATGTTTTCTGTAGTGCGTGGTAGATACAGCACTTATTGGAATATATGTTTATATTTCTTGTTTTATCTCTTCTGTTTCTCTTAGGTTTGGGTAACAGTTTGTTTACACTGTGTTTATTAAATGATAGAACATTTTAAGTATGGCTTAAGCTTTTCAAAAAACAAACAAAAAAAGACAAGCAGCTTGTTTCCTTTTCTTGTTTGCTGAGTTCATAATGAGACCATCTGTCCAAGTGTAGGCACACTATGGAGAGCCATTTCAGCCAAAATTAAATAAATAAATAAATGGGTGAAATAAATAAAAAATGAGTAAAATAAATCAAAAAATGAAGAAAATGAGTGAAATAAATAAATAATTTGTTAAATAAATAATTTAGCTTTTTCATTAACCCATTTTTTCATTTATTTATTTTTCATATTATCAATTTCTCAATTTCCCTTTTTTCATTAATCCATTTTTCATTTACCCACTTTTCATTAATCTATTTTTCATTTAACCATTTTTTAATTTAGCTTTTTCATTAACCCCATTTTTCATTTCTTTATTTTTCATATTATCAATTTCCCAATTTCTCTTTTTCATTTATCTATTTTTTATTTATCCCTTTATCCATTTACCCATTTTTCATTAATTTATTTGTCAATTAACCACTTTTCAATTTCCCTTTTTTATTAACCCAATTTTTTCATTTATTTATTTTTCAGATTATCAATTTCTCTATTTCTCTTTTTCATTTACCCATTTTTCATTAATCTATTTTTTAATTTAACCATTTTTTGATTTCCTTTTTCCATTAACCCGATTTTCTATTTCCCAGTTTCATTAATCAATTTCTCATATATCCCTTTTTTATTTACCCAATTTTCTTTTATCTATTTTTCATTCAACATTTGTTTGAAAAATCTTTACTTTTCCCATTTTCCAATTCCCCTTATTCATTTAGTATTTCCTTATTTTCTTATTTATCATATTCTATTTCCCCGCAAAACTTAGGAAAAAAATAAATGCAAATGAGGAGAGGCACGTCATCAGGCTACAACTTCCCCAATTGGTTGGTTAGCGTCACACCCATACTTTGCTTCAAGAAAGATGGCGACCTACTAACGGGTTATCAATAAGCTGAAGCTCATTAACTTCATTAGAAAATAGTGTTATTACTCCTGACTTTAGTTCTCGTGTGGCCGCTCAGACAGAACGTGTTTCAGTTGGCGGCTCTCATGGACTCAGAGCTTCACCGTCGGGAGTTTTTATAGTTTGAACGAAGCGGCCGCTGAAGTTGGCTTACGATTGAAGGTTCGGGACACCTTCGTAGCTACCAGCTGTGATCCAACTATAAGGAGCAACTTTACTGTACATCGTAAGTGAACTGCAATATCCAGAGGCAGCTCTATGGAGCATCGAGCTGAAAGAATGAGAGTGGAGAGCCTTGGAGATCTGCATCGGAGGTCATCTTTCAGACATGCACCGCTGCTGTCCGTCCAGGATCCTCCGGTTGCCCAGACGTTGCACAGTAAGCTACTAACTCTGATGTTTGTTTTCCAACTACAGTCATATTTAATCAATAGGGCTCAATTACGATCTCGGAAGGTTTTGAGTTGATCTCGGCAGTAGGTGACAAACTGAACGTCTCCAGGATGTTGAGACCAGCACGTCCTCTGATCCAATACATCTTATTAAGGAAAAAATCAACAAAACGTGTTCAAATTAATGGCCCAACAGGTTGATTAAAGACAGTAAAAAGGTAGGAGAGGTTTCGAGTCGATCGCCTTGTTTTACCTTTGTAAATAGAAAACCTGAATACAGTGACCTTTAGAGAGGGTTCAGAATGGAGAATGGATAAAAGCTGAACTCCTGCTACAATCTTTGCCTCTCTTGGTTACATCCCTGAGGTGTGCCAAGTGTGGCCCACATGCATTTAAAGTAAATATGACTATTAATTTAAGTATTTCTTTGTATGTTTAACTTGCCCACCTTAGTTTCCCTGTTTTTGGTCAACGTGTGCCTCAACATTTGGTTACTGTTCCTTAGAGGTGGACAGAGGACCCACAATTTATCCTCCAGGAATAACAGCAGCACTTCAACATGTTTTTACTCAAAGTAAATCGTAGCTGAATAAGAAATTAAACAAGAGTAAAGAAGCATTTGGTAAAAAGTTTCAGTACCGAGTAACTGATCAAGTTATCAATTATTTCATATCTAAAAAAAATTACACAATTAGAAGGCCCAAAATATTAAGTTCAGTGGAAATTTTGGTATTTTAAAGACAAAATGAAAAATTAGTTTAAATAATAGTGATGCTTCATAATAAAATGACTTGAGTAAAAGTAAAAAGTTCAGCATAGTAAGAGTATTCCTAAAAGTTCATTTGAGTTTCAAAAAGTTACTCAACTATATTTAAGTAAATGTAATTAGTCACTCCTAAACTCTGCCCTTCTGAGGGAACAGGAGAAGGAACTGTTAAGGAAATAAATGAATCTTATTTTGATACTAAACATTGTTTCAATTAACAAATGAATCATAACACCCAGAACATATTCTGTTATGTTTATTCAAGGGTGAAGGAACAGAATGACTGGAGATCCTGGCTGAGAGGGACCAGGGCTGACAGTGAGGAGAACCGTCTGCACTGTGAGCAGCACCAGAACTCCTGATGGGTCTCCTTCAGGAAGAACCAGAGAGATGGCCGACCTCCACAGAGAAGAGTTCACCCAAACATCAGAGGAAAAATGAATGCTGCTCAAACAGAGCAGCCTCTTTTCTTAAACCCAACACACACAGGGTGTTGTGGCCCTGATTAAAAACCTGCTAACTTCAATTTAACTGAAACACAGAACATCCAGAAATGTGATGAACTTCAGCTGTAGAGTGGAAATGACAGTGAGATGAAAACTTTTGTCTATATCACTCTGTTATACAGGACATTAACATTTTACAGTGTTTTCCAGAGCACCTGATACAAACGATAGCATTAGCTCATCCATCAGACATTTACTGAGGCCTGGTGTGACAGAAGGAAACACCTGAAACATGCAGGGCAGACGACCTGAGGACTGACTGGTTAAACTATTTCACTGACGCTTCAGATTGCAGATTTCCAATTGAAGGCGTCCGTAAATGAACACAATCAATATTCAATAAACCAAGCTGGTAAAATAACTGTTAGGGTTGCTATTAAGAACCCAATATGTCATGTTTGTTCATTTCTATGTTGTCGTACATACAAGGTACGACAACGTTTAGCTTCATGTTGAAGAATGTTCAGTGTAATGAAACCAAAAAATAAAACGGGTCCAAAACTTTCAATCTGTATTCTATTTTTGTAGCTTTGTTCTATTAAGATTGTTTCGTTTATTTTAAGCCACAAACAAACGAACCATTTTATTGTCTCTGGGACATGAAAACATGAGATTTGATTAAATTAGAACTTCACATATTAGAAGGAACACAGATTTCATAATAATCAAACAGTTTGTTTATTCAAAACGGTAAAATACAAACGGTTAATGCATATCAATGGTATAAGAACAGACACATTTTTTAAAATGAATGTGTCACCAGTGCATTTGGCCGAGTGTTCCTGCTCCAGAAAGGTGAAGGTCTCTGGTCATCCTGAAGCTGTGAGCCCACTGGGAGTCTGAAGGGAAACACTGAGACCAGAGGCCTGCAGGATGGTCTGCATCTGAAAACATACAAGATGGAAACATTAATGAATGTACTGCACCAAAAAGCTGTACTTTTGACCTGGTGGCGATGGAACCAGTTATGGTAGATCTGAACTTTGGTTTGATGACCTAAATATGAGAAACTTCAGACTGACAGGAGTTAGGTTAAAGCCACATCTTGTGAAGTTGGGATATTTTTCCTCCAACAGGATCCAGAGGAATCGCAACAAACCAGAAGTTGGGCTAGAATTTATTTCAATGTCATTTGTGAATGTCAGCTTCTCATTTTCAACAGTGCAGCATGTGGGCCACACTTGGCACACCTCAGGGATGTAACCAAGAGACGCAAAGATTGTAGCAGGAGTTCAGCTTTTATCCATTCTCCATTCTGAACCCTCACTAAAGGTCACTGTATTCAGGTTGTCTGTTTACAAAGGTAAAACAAGGCGATCGACTCGAAACCACTCCTACCTTTTTACTGTCTTTAATCAACCTGTTGGGCCATTAATTTGAACACGTTTTGTTGATTTTTTCCTTAATAAGATGTATTGGATCAGAGGACGTGCTGGTTTCAACATCCTGGAGACGTTCAGTTTGTCACCTACTGCCGAGATCAACTCAAACCCTCCCACGATTGTAATTGAGCCCTATTGATTAAATATGACTGTAGTTGGAAAACAAACATCAGCGTTAGTAGCTTACTGTGCAACGTCTGGGCAACCGGAGGATCCTGGACGGACAGCAGCGGTGCATGTCTGAAAGATGGCCTCCGACGCAGATCTCCAAGGCTCTCCACTCTCATTCTTTCAGGTCGATGCTCCATAGAGCTGCCTCTGGATATTGCAGTTCACTTACGATGTACAGTAAAGTTGCTCCTTATAGTTGGATCACAGCTGGTAGCTACGAAGGTGTCCCGAACCTTCAATCGTAAGCCAACTTCAGCGGCCGCTTCGTTCAAACTATAAAAACTCCCGACGGTGAAGCTCTGAGTCCATGAGAGCCGCCAACTGAAACACGTTCTGTCTGAGCGGCCACACGAGAACTAAAGTCAGGAGTAATAACACTATTTTCTAATGAAGTTAATGAGCTTCAGCTTATTGATAACCCGTTAGTAGGTCGCCATCTTTCTTGAAGCAAAGTATGGGTGTGACGCTAACCAACCAATTGGGGAAGTTGTAGCCTGATGACGTGCCTCTCCTCATTTGCATTTATTTTTTTCCTAAGTTTTGCGGGGAAATAGAATGTGATAAATAAGAAAATAAGGAAATACTAAATGAATAAGGGGAATTGGAAACTGGGAAAAGTAAAGATTTTTCAAACAAATGTTGAATGAAAAATAGATAAAAGAAAAATGGGTAAATAAAAAGGGATATATGAGAAATTGATTAATGAAACAGAAATAGAAAATTGGGCTAATGGAAAAAGGAAATCAAGAAATGGTTAAATTAAAAAATAGATTAATAAAAAATGGGTAAATAGATAAAGGGATAAATAAAAATGGACAAATGAAAATAGATTAATGAAAATAGATAAATGAAAAAGAGAAATAGAGAAATTGATAATCTGAAAAATAAATAAATGAAAAATTGGGTTAATAAAAAAGGGAAATTGAAAAGTGGTTAATTGAAAAATAAATTTATGAAAAATGGGTAAATGGATAAAGGGATAAATAAAAATAGATTAATGAAAAAGAGAAATTGGGAAATTGATAATATGAAAATAAAGAAATGAAAAATGGGGTTAATGAAAAGCTTAATTAAAAAATGGTTAAATGAAAAATAGATTAATGAAAAGTGGGTAAATGAAAAATGGATTAATGAAAAAAGGGAAATTGAGAAATTGATAATATGAAAAATAAATAAATGAAAAAATGGGTTAATGAAAAAGCTAAATTATTTATTTAACAAATTATTTATTTATTTCACTCATTTTCTTCATTTTTTGATTTATTTTACTCATTTTTTATTTATTTCACCCATTTATTTATTTATTTAATTTTGGCTGAAATGGCTCTCCATAGGCACACAGAGTAAAACAAGTTGTCTAGGTAACAGTGAGAAAACTTTTCCTCAAAACAGTCTTTTGATTTGTACGGACGTCAGAACCGTAGAGAGGAGCAGTGAGTGCAGTGGACTATGCTAACCATGCTAACTTATTTAGTCAAAAGCTTTGATATTTTTCAGGTATTTGATGTTTGTGCTTCAAGCGTGTTCTTCGAAATCTGATAAACTGCAATTAAAAAGAGTAAATTGTGTCATTTAGCAGGTTTACTGATTCTGATTATGTTTGCGGATGCTGGGCAATCAACACAAACCAAAGAAGTAATCATGAGTTTTGCCTTCAGGATTTGGCCAATCAATGTGACCCCTCCTTTTAAGGAGGGAGAAGTTAATATATTGAGCTGATGTTAGGTATTCAGGCAGGTATTCATTAACTTAGGCTGAAAACTATTATTTTCTGATAATCAGGTGGTGCCCCAACTTGGTAAATTTGATCCAAATTAGATCAAATTTATTAAGTCTTTAGCATTTATTAAGTCATCCGTAGTCAATCTTGTTGTTTCATAACACTCTGACATGCAGATGTCTGTCATGGTGAACCAGGACTAGTTGTTCCTCACACAGAGCCTCACAGTAGAAGAGCTACATGTGAGCTCTGCTTATGGCTCGTTTGAACACAACAGATCAGTTGAGAGAGACGGCAAGATGGTGAGTGACAAAACAGGTTCTAAATAGTTAATAACCTACAGAGCCCAGAGTTGTTGTTTTTTTTAATGTCCATTCTTTGAATTCTTTCTTTGTACTTTTCAAAAACAATTTGGGTTCAATGTGCTGCATCGCTGCTTTTTAGTGCCTAGTTAAATGTGGAGCCGTTCAAGAATTAGAGAAAAAGTTTAGCACTAAGGGTGACACTGAAAGATAAGAAGATGTCAAAGATAATCTAAAAGAAGCAAATGTGGACGAAGTTATTGCCATGTGTTGGAAGGACAAGGCTCTGTCTTGTTCAGTAGTGATCTTGAATGTTCTGCCATTGCTGTTTGCAATGAAACATCTTTAATTTCATATATTTATTCAGTAGCTGAATTGACAAATCATGTTAAAATTAGCACTATTTTTCGTTCCAAATGATTGTTCGACCAAATTTTTCGAAGTCTGCTTTTCAGAGATACACACATGCCGGATTTAAACCCCGACAACTGAAAACACTGAAAGTCAAATGTACTTTAAAATTACTTACTAACTACAGGTTTATCCACAAACTCTTTCCCCTGGCAGATGCATTATTAATGTACAAAAATTAAGTCATTTTTTTTGTAATATGCAATATATGTATTGGAGCCAGAACACAATCCAAGAAGAGTTAAGATCTAATGACAAATAAAATGTGCAAGATGAACCACAGAATCTGCAGGATAAACAGGAAGGCGAGAGGCCAGATAGGCAAACTGGGAATACTCCAGAAACAGGAGGTAATGGGTTACCTGGCTGACCAGGAACTCCTCCACTGAGAATCAAACCACAACAAACTTGCTCTGTAGCTGCAGAGGAATACAGATTGTCCATTTACTGGGGACTGTTTGACCCGCAGGACCACAAAGAGAGAGAGAAACTTCAGGTGCTGGAAACCAGACAAGATGATGTCATGGAGTGAGGATGATGTCTCCATGATGATGTCATGGAGAAACTCCAGCAGTCGGGTAAGTCAATGACTTTTACAGGGTGATTACACATGTAGGACATGTGTAATCACATACCAAAGGCATCAACATGCCTTTGGTATCAAGGCATGCCTTTGTTTAGGAAACCTTTTGTTTCCTAAACAAAAGGTTTCCTAAACAAAAGGTTATATTTTGTTTCATAAAAATGAAACCAAAGTGCAAATACCTTTTAAAAAAGGGCCTAAAAGGGAGCCCTGTGGAACTCCACATGTAGGTGAAGATTCACTGATGTGGACTGAGACCCTCCTGCTGGATAAACTGGACAAAAGCAGCCATAGAGAATCGCCTGTTATGCCTACATGCTGTTCAAGGTTTGCCAAATCTCTGAGGATTTTTATGTGTGTTGTGTCTTTATTAGGGGGGGGGAAGAAATCTGCCTAGCTCTCAGTGTCCCCTGTTGGCTCCTCCATCATTTTATTCTTCCTGGGCATCATTTCTTCCTCTCTTGCCCTTTGAAAAGCCCCCATCGATTTAACGTGACGGGCAGAGGAGATGAGAGGCACCGCTCCTCTGACAGCTGTAACACTCTGCTTCCAATTGACCCGGTCCCCTGCTCCCACAGTTAGTCCTGTTTATGGACAGCAGGGGCCATAAATCTACTATAGTTGGGTCAAAGGCAAGCAGTGGGCAGGAAGACACAAACCTCTCACCCCAAAACAGAAGGGCTAAAAGGAAATATGTGCAGACACAACGCATGGGAAGACTTCTTTGAGATGTCACGGATTAGCAGACCACAAAAAACCACAAAAACTCATTGTGAAAATGTATAAAAGAGGAGGGGGAAACATCATGACTGCAGTCTGTGCATTTAAACATTTTGTTGCGGATATGATACGAACATATGGAACTGTAACAGTGCTAAAGCTCGTCTGCACACATTTTAAAGATGCTGATATAAATCCATTCCTAGAGTAGATTAATGAGTGAAGGACTCATTGAGAAGGTTCATGTGTAAACTGAAAGCCATTTATGTTTCAGGGTCCGTCTTATTTAATTGAGCAGAAATCCTTTTAATCGCACATTTTTATTGTGAAATACAAAGTGTCTGTTCTTTTTTGCTTTGTACTGTTATTCTCTGATAAACCCAAATCAAGTCCTTGGTGTCACGTAAGGATAAATTACATGTAGTTTAAATGCATACAGTCAAGGCAGGCCGGAAGTTTCGGTGAATTTTGTGATTCTCGAAGCAACATGCTTCGACTTAGGCATGAATTATATACGCATCACTGCTCGCCATCCTTAGCCTTAACAATAAAATATTAATTTAGTTTCATATGTCAAGCAAACACACACAAAGGGATGAGACAATGAAACTTTATATAATAATCTGGATGTTTCTATAAGCGCAGACGCAAAGATTTGTTTCTCAAATAACTTTCAAACATATCTCAGTCAAACCCATCAGACCAAATCTGATGGGTGAAACCTGAAAAAAACAAATTACCATTAAAGATCTGCACTATTAACTCTTTAGTAAGGAATTGTTTCACTGAAATGCATTCAGAGGAGGTATCTCACTATAACAAGAAAGTTTTTCATTAAAACAAGAAAACTCTCGTGTTAAAGAGATACTAAACTCATTGAAACGTGAAAATATTCTCATTATAGATGCAAAACTTGATGAAATTTGAAAACCGCTATATATATAGAACTAGTTAACACGACAAACTTTCTCATTATTACAAGATACAAAACTCGTTGAAACAAAAAAACTCATTTTAACGAGATGTAACTACTTTCCTCTAACAGGTGATGACTTATGTCTCTTTTTCTTTTTACCCCGTTTCTTCTAGAAAACATCTAAAAAGAAATTGATGCCTATCTTAGTGTTTTGTTACAATGTATCTTATTTACAGAAAAAGATTTTTCGATTTTACTGAGATATGTCTCGTAATAACTTCTTAAAAGTCTTGTTATGATGTGAAAGTTTTCTGAATTGAAGTCCAAGCTCTGGCAGTTAAATGCTTCCATACTTCAACATCTTATTTCCCGCTGATAAATTGTGAAACACACTGAATTAAACAAATGAAGGGGGAAGGGGGGAAACCCATCACTTTTCCCATCAATCGATTTTACATTTCCCATCAACTCAACTTCCTATTTACTCCTCTCAAGTGGGCCTGCATGCTCCCATCCTTATCTCTTAAAGTCACACGCTCATTCACACTCTTTCCAAACTAACTTCCGTCTTCTGCAGGCAAGGTCAGACGCGGACAGCGTTATTTGTATTCATCACGTCTCCATTCACACCAAACAAGCAAACTACGGGCCGGCGAGCCGCAGCAGCAGCAGACGCAGCGCGGTGTCATCACTCTCCTCAGGTGCTCTCCTCATGGCCCCCGCCGTTCATTCCTACCCTAACGCCTGATTGCGTGCATATCATCGTGCGGTTGGTATTCTGAACCCGACCTGTCCGGCTTGATGAGATTTCCCTGCGAACGCGGGCTGCTTTCTTTTCTCAACAGGAGACTGGGAATGTCGGTTGCTCTCATCATCGAGTGTTTTGTTGTCAATGTGAAGGAGGGGAGGCAAGATGGGGGGATGAATTTCAAAAATAAACATGACAATCAGGGATAGAGTGGAAGAGCGTTTTACTCTCGGGCGCTTTTCCGCCTCGAGGTGTTCAGGAATGCGGCTGACGCGTAGCAAACAGAAAGGAAAGGAGGAGGAGGCGGTGGGCAGCGAGACAGATGGAGAGGTGGAGGGAGGAAGGGAGGAAGTGAGAAAATAAAGGAGAGGATGAGAGGTTTGGCCGAGGGAGATGTGAGTCAAGGCGGTTCATTGTGTGCAAGGCTTCATGCTGTAGGTGCAAGGACGATATCTCCTTCAGAACAGTAAACACACCACGACGCCGCATTCGGCTCGGCCCATAACAGGTCGCATTACTTTATTGCTACCCGCATTGATTAATGAACATTGTTGACAATTAGAATCATAATTCACATTTAAAAAAGTAATTTCTGTTGAACTGAAACATTCTTATCCAAAAATCTCTGCCAACAAGTCATGAAAATCTTGGAAAAACAATCACATATTTGTTCCCTTTATTAAGTGCTTACGTTACAATAAAAAGAGACAAAACATTGTTTTTTTGGAGGAGACTTCTTTACAGAGCTTTACGCTGAATATCCAATGCATTCATGAGTTGTGGGAGAACACAGTTTCATCATGTTGAATATTTGGTTCGACCCCAGTTCCTTCTGTGTTCCATGAAAATAAATCATGTTTTTTTTTTTCCTCTGCGCAGAAAAATAAAAGCATCCAAGGAACGATTCTTTCTTTCTACCCAGCAGGGAAAGAGCTTTCTCTCAAGTGACCGGAGGACACCAGCTGGTGGAAGGATACAGGATACAGTGGACAGTTTTAAACCTGCAGAAAGTAAAGAGTCACGTTAACGCCAGCAGGTCTTCAAATATTAGTCCGCAGATTGGCTTCACTTATAACCTGATGGTGATTCAGACCTGTGAGGATCAATCAATCAATCAAATTTTATTTGTATAGCACATTTCAGCAGCATAGTTATGGTAGCTGATCTTATTTCCTGTTATAACCTGAGCCAGTGGGAGCATATAAATACTGAAAAGAAGGGGTCCTAGGATTGAACCTTGGGGTACCCCACATGTGACCTTTGACCTCTCTGATGAGAAGTTTCCGATTGAAACAAAGAAATCCCTGTTCTTTATGTAAGATTCAAACCAGTGGAGCACTGGACCGGAGAGTCCGACCCAACTCTCCAGTCGATTCAGTAAAATGTCGTGGTCAACAGTGTCGAAAGCTGCACTGAGGTCCAACAGAACCAGCACTGTGGTTCTCCCACAGTCTGTATTTATATGGATGTCATTGAACACTTTTACAAGGGCCGTCTCCGTGCTGTGGTGAGCACGAAAACCAGACTGGAAGGAGTCAAAGCGATTCATTATTGTTAGGAAGTTATTTAATTGTTTAAAAACAGCTTTTTCAATAATTTTGCTGATGAATGGGAGGTTGGAGATCGGCCTGTAATTCTGCAGCAGTGATTTGTCCAGATTGTTCTTTTTTATCAGTGGTTTGATAACTGCTGTTTTCAAAGCCTGGGGGTTAAACACCTGAGGAGAGCGATGAGTTCACTATTTGGATCAGATCAATGGCTACGACAGGCAAAACTTTCTTAAAGAAATGTGTGGGTAGGACATCCAGACAGCAGGAACTGGAGCTTAATTGACTTATAATTTCTTCTAGGGCTTTATAATTAAGTAGTTGAAATTTTGTCATTGTTCCTTCATTTGTTTTGTTTGGGCATAGCATAGTGTTGCAGTAATCAGTGTAACTACAGATTAATTCATGGATGAGTTTCTCAACATTTTGCTGGGATATTAGTCCTAGAAATGTTCTTCAGGTGATAGAAGGCCAGCTTTGTAATTGTCTTTATGTGTCCCTGAAGGTTCGAACCCAGATATCAGGTCTGACCAATGTAGTTGGTGCAATAAAAGTGTTTCCATTACAGTTTTGCTAAATAAATCTATTTTAACACGTCATCCTAGTGCAAAAACGTCTTACACAAGAAAAAACACAAGATTTTCCAAAATTGCTGTACTTCCATTAAAAAAAAATTATTTTCATAATTTGAGTTTAAGCAATTCTAGGTTTAATGGAAACATCAGCTATAGTAGGATGCTGAGCTGAGATCCATTAATACCAGGATTGTGGTTCTTCCACAGTGTGAACCTTGATTCTAGTTGTCTTCACTATCATCAAACGTCTTCTGCAGTAGTGCTCGTTACATTCCCTGTGACTTTATCCTGCCCTCTAAAAGCAGTAAAGACTTCTTCTTCACCTCAAGGCCACCGTATCTCGTGCATTTAACATTTTCTCATGAACACACCTGTACTGCAGCTTGGTGTGAGTGAAATTTTCCAGTATCCCCAAATTTTGTTTTTTAAAATTTGATTTACTTCAAATAACATGCCAGATATCAGGAAAGTACAAGCACAGCTCAAGGCGATGTTTTTTTTTTTTTTGCACCATAACCTTTCTGTAACGACTTGAACAATTTTACCATTAGCAAACACGAGCCGTGGGAAGTTCAACAGTTCACAGAAACAGCCTGAGTCTCTCTCGCACGTTGCTAGTCTACTGTGCGCGCCCACCAAGACCACACAGCTGCTGCCCGAGGCTTCGGTGGAATTCAAAGACACTAAATACGTTCATTTAGACAGTAGGACACTGCTCACATATCTCTCTCATTTACAAATGAATGGAAGGAGACACTAACCTGGAGGGGTCCTCCTCCTTAGAAAAGCTTCCCTTTACCTCGATGCTGTTCATCTTATTCTCAAACATCCCATAGCTCAGGGTTACCTGCAGAGAACAAATGCAAATACGCACAGCAATAAGAAAAGGAGCAACCGAGTCGGTTTCTGCGCGTTCGGCTGGGATTGTGTGTCGCCGTACCTGCTGGGGGAGGCTTCTTTGACTTATTAGAAGCAGGTTTTCTAGATGTGAATGGAACAAAGGACAGTGGACCATAGCGACGCCCAGCATCTTCTCGACAATAAAGCCCACAGTGCAGTCGTCTGGGAGACGGATCCTGGCCGATGTCCGCTCGAAGTGCGGGCCGCTGGAAGAGATTGCATTTTTAGAGAAATTTGAATTTTGCTCTTTTAGGTGAAAACTTTCTCCCTGAAAAGTTAACTTTGATCGTAGAGGGGCATTTCAGGTGAATTTGGATTTTGTGGTCCATTAACTATTCATTACTTGTATTTTAGTGCTGCCCCCCTCCCCACAGAACTTAGTACTTTTGGTCTGATTCCCCCCTGGGCAGCCATTAATCTCACGTCTTTGAATGCAGCATAAATAAAGTCTTACAGACAGCAGAGATTTGCATTGGACTCCTGTTTTGTGTCTTATGCTGTTTAATACGCCTTATTAGTTCATTTTCTTAACCCTTGTGTTTACAAATGGGGTCCAACCAACCCCACACACGTAAAACTTGTATCATTTGCCACAGTCCTCTACATTTGCCTCAGACCTCGCACACCAGGCACGTGCAGAGGGGGGTGCTGGGGTTGCTTGAGCACCTGCCCGTTTTGCTCCTCTCCCCCAAGTGCCCTTTTGGTCAATTATTATTATTTTTTTTTTTGTATTTTTATTTTCTAAGCCCTCTTCTGACACATAACATGTACTAAAATTATTTGTTTGCTGTTGGGTTTTTTTTTTTGTACAACATAAGCCCTCCGGTCACCTTGTTACCTTTGACCTTTTGCCCGTGACGCATGACGCAGTTGCCTCTCCGCAGTGAGATAAGGCGGCTAACTGGAGCTCAACGTAGTGAACGTTCCAGATTACAGAACAGGTTTTGGTGAATTAAAAAAAAACGTTTTTGGTGAATAAAGTGCAGTAGACTTGCTGCTTGTCAGATGATGGAAAACGTTAACGTATCGTTTCTGCTTCAGCTCAGAGTCGTGGTTTAAGCAGAGAGGTAATGAAATACAACAGACACTGACAGGCCTCTGCGTCTGCCTTTCTCTGAAGAACTACTGAGCGGGAGGAGGCAGCCAGGTGAGGAGAAACTGTTCTTATCTATCGATTCAGTGTTTTTATCATACAGACATTAGGCTGTTGATGTGCTATTAGCTAGCTGCTAGCTAACAACTTTGCTAGCAAAGCAAGATAAATAAAAAGCTTCTTCCCTGTATCGTTAATGACAGTGGTCATTCTTCAGTATCGCTTATGCGATAGGGGCACATCACCCATCCTAAACTTATCATATGTCTTCTAATTTCCTTTGCTGCATAATGTACATCGCATTTATTCTGGCGTTAAGTAAATGTATCTTGAAGGAAAATAGCACTTAAGTAAAAGTTCAACAAGGATATTCATTTAAAATTAAAAATAACTCACCCTGAATTACCATGATAGATATAATGAATGTAATAAAAGTGTTAATGAAGGGGAAAGAACTCAATCCAGACTTTAAGTAAGTTTAGGGTCTGGTTCGCAGAGTATGAATTACATTTTTTTTCTCCCCCAATTATTTGATGAAAAAAAAAAAAACTAACCTCAGTTAAGTAAAATAAAATTGTAATCAAAACTTTTGGAATTGTAATGATTTCTTTTTTAAAAACAAAACATTTTGTTTAAAAAACTTTTTTTTTAATTAAATAACTCATTTTTGTCTCGTGAAATTAAAAAGTTGTTTGCCAAACAAACTTTTATTTGCACACATCAGAAATATTTTGTTGCGATTTTGCCCCCAACGTCATGTGAGAATCACAAGCAAAACTTTGAGTCACAAACAGAAACTTAGAATAGCAAGAAAAGATTTCTGACATGCACAAATAAGTTTGTTTTGCAAATAATTTTTTCACTTCATGAGACAAAAATGTGTGATTTTAATTTTTTAAAAAGTTTTTTAAGCAAAACTCAGTAGGCTTTTCTTATGGTGACATGCATTAACAATTAAATTTTTGCTTTTGTTTTTTTCTTTTTCCTGCAGTTCCACCTTAAAGTTTGATGCAGCTCTGCTTCCAGAATGGACCATCTTAATCTCCACTGCAAGTGCAGCAAACAGGCAGCTCTTTGTTTTATAGATTACAATCACTAAAAGGTTGCATTGTGCCCTTGTTTATATTTTTAATAGTGTAATTCTGTAAAGACAAAATATGTCTGGTGGTCCAGCTCTGATTTACATATCTTGTTAAATTGCAGGTTTGAATATTGCAATACTTTCCTATAACAAAATAGACCTGCAGAAAGAAATTACTAATAAAATATCTTACATATGCATAGTTGTATGCTCTATAGATTTTCCTTAGCTTTGATTGTATATCTCACAATTTAGTTATTTATCATTGTTTATTAAACTCTGAAAGCTGAGTGGCTTTGTTAATATTCTGTCCTAGAATGCGGTTAGATGGGCCCTTTTTTTTTTTTTTGAGCACCTGCCCCTTTAGTGGTCTCTGCACGGCCCTGTCGCACACACAAGGGTTAAAATAAAAAGCTGCAGGTTAACACAGCTACAAATATTTGCTTCCCTGTGAGAACTCTCATTTGCAGGAACGTGCATCATATTGGCTGCGTGCTTCAACGAAACATACATTCATACACACGTTTTTTTTTTCATATTTATCTATACCTGGCCCAAGGAGACATCTTTTCTGCCAGCCTTCGACTCAGACAGAACCCGGCACCTCCTGTGGCGAACCAGAACCGTACGTTCACCTGACAGACAGCACACGGACGCACGATCAATTCAAATACAGAGAAAATATACAAATATCTTTTTTTCATTATTATTTTACAATAAAAAAAGGTTTAAAAATAAATGTCCTCATTTTTAAACATTAAAAAGAAGGCTTAAACCAGCTCAGTAATCTAATACGTGACACATACATCCACTACATGCTGGCAGATAATTACATCATGAATATGGTCAGATTCTGTTGTCTCATACATATCACATCTGAAAATGTGATATGTACTGAAAAACAAAGGTTTTTCAGTTTATCCTTAAATAACCACTTTACCACTCATCAGATTCACAAGAAATTATACAGATTAGAAAAGAAGCTCCGCCTTAATTTCATCAATTAGGACTATGTTAAAACTGTTAAGTAAATTTGTCCTGTCTCTCACACAGAACGTCAGAAGAAATGTCTCTGTCATGCATGACAGCATTTAGCTTTTCTATTATTTGCACGTTTCCCTCCCCCAAAAACCAGATTACTATAAGCTCTTTCTATCCTATTTCCTAAGGCAGGTTGTGTCATTTTATTCAGTACTGTATAAAACAGTTTCTTACTGGCATATATAAAGCTCAACATATAGCAATATTAGGTCTGCAGACGGACATTTCTCTTCTTAGAACTCTGTGTATTTTATGTTTTCCCCCTTTGTTCTGTTTTACATATTCTACTTTTTTTAATTTATCCTGTTCATTTAACTTGTATTTTAAGATTTTTACAGACAGATTTACAGACAGGTCAATTATTTTTGCCTTTAATTTTTACTTATAGCTTTAAACTTACAAACAACAAAGTCCAAGTAACCATTTGGACTAAAGCTTTTTAGATTTCACAGAATATCAATAAACAATGTCAATGCATTCACTTCCAGTGTTATTTTAAGTTTATTACATTTAAATTCACCCATCCATTGGCTGCAGAGTTGTGGGAGTAAATCGATGGGTGGATGGAACCTGATTTTTCTTTCTTTACAGACTATCTTTCTCTCATTATACTGTTAGAAAATGGTTACATTTTGTAAAAGCTACATACTGCAGCTTTCAGGAGCAAAGTTCAATTTGTCATCTGAACACTAAAAAAGTACAACAAAGCTTGGCCGTCCACCAAGGCTGAACATACAGCCAGAGCTAAAATGAAACAGTTTTAGCTAAACATATTCATGTTGACTATGGTGGCCTAGTCAAAGTCCACCCTAAATCCACTTGAAAATAGCTGCGTATAGAGGCTCTCCATCCAATCTGCCTGAACTCGTTCTGTTGTAAAAATGTTAGTCTCTCCATGTGCAAATGTGGTAGAGACGTACTGCAAAAAAAGAAAAAACCTGCAGCTGTAACTGCAGGGAAAAGTGGTTCTGCAGAGAGACTGAATACAAATGCACATCAAACTGCAGACTTGTATTTATACGGATATTTGAAGCTTGTGTATCTTTTTCCTTCAAAGTTATGAAGGACTCTGAGTTTGTCTTTCACTGTAAACCCTAATAAAGTTCATTAAAATATTAGATTGTAATGAGCCAAACTGTAAACTTGAAGGAATCTGAGTGCTACTGCTGGCAGCGTATACATTCAGAAATGCAATACTTTCTGTCAATTACTTTCATTGAATTTTAAACTGCTTACACCATTCCTTCACTATTTCATCCCAGCCCCTATTTTAATTTGGTTGTTTCTTTGTTTCTTTATTTTCCTCTGCTTTCTTTCTCCCCCCACCCCATCATTTCTTTCATCCCCCCGCTGCTTCTTAATAGTGCCAGGAAATCGAAAAGAGACGTACAGCTAGTAGATACCAAAAAAAGAGAGAGAGAGAGAAGGGAGGGGTAGAGGGAGAGGAGTCTGACATTTGTCTTTATTTTCTCCTCCAGAGAATGAGCGAGCTAAAGGAAGGAAAGAGAGGGAGCAGGAGAGTAACAGGAAGCAAAGACTAATAAAGATCTGTTTTCAATATAAATGGATGCAATCAGAGCAGAGAATGTGACACCAAAGAGATGAAGAGAGCAATTTCGAGATACGAACAAGAGATTGAAAAGTGCAGAGAGCTTACTGAAATCATGATGCACTTAAACGCAACATAGGCATTAATTCTGTTAGCTTGTGGACGAATTTGTGCATACAAACGCACACACTCTCACACTCAGACATGAATAGATCTATGCTCATTACTACCCTGACACCCAGCACCTGTTGTGTATTTAAAGAGACCTCATTGTTTGTGTGCAGCGCTGCTTTTGTGTGCATTCAAATCAGACGCTAATCACTCAAAAATGCTCCCCAGGTGAGCCGATGTCACAAACACAAATTATTTGCATTCCTCTTTTCTGGTGCCCAGTGGCTGAGCTCATGGATTTTGAATGACTGCTATAAATATTTAAATATTTTAAAGAAATTGCGTACCATGACTAAAGTTCATAAAAACGTGGCAGGATTTTTCAGACATACTGAGCCGACCGGAATAAAAGAGCCACACACTCAAACTGTATAGTCTATAAGCGTGTCCATGTTGTTATGTTGAAAGATTTTTATTTTACTTTTAATGAAATACTTACTGGTAATATACACAATAACGCAGCATAAATACTTTTTCCAAACGGCGCTTGTAACATGGCTGCTCAAAAAGATCTACAGTAGCCTACAGGAAAAAGTCAGTGATGTCTATCCTCACACTAAAACCACGAAAAGTCGTCTTTTTCTGGGTCTGAATTAAACAGCCTTTGCGTTACTTCGCGACACATTTTGTCGGTCTCTCTTTTTTGTTGCCGCTCTCAATGTCACGTTGGTCACTAAACAGATTCACTGTTGTGCTGACTGTCCTCTTCAGCACGCAGCAGTCCAGTCTTTGGTAAAAAGTCATCTATTGGCCGCAACGCAGTGTGCAGAGTGTTTGAAGAAATTAGCGGTTAGTGGTCCAGAAATTACGGTATTTATGTGTTTCTTTGCACTATGTTACAATGGTGGGCATACATCTACTAATCTGCTAACTTGCTAACAGTGGAATAAGTTTTTCATTTAGCACCTTTTTGAATTTTAGCTAGCTTTAGCTTACTTTTAGCTAACTTTTTAAAATATATTTTACTGATTTTCAACAGGGCTAAAAGGCCGTTGAATGAGGTTACAGACATATTAAGCATGTCTTGCTCAGGATCAGGGTAAAACACAAAAAGCAACATAAAATCAAGTAGTACATAGACTGTCATTATTAGTTTCTCTCTCATCCACTAAATTATGTTGGAAAACATTTTCCCAGTCTTCCACTGTAGCGGTTGAGTTTTATTCATTCTTGCTGTAACACTTAGCTAATGTTAATAATTAGTGAAATTAATCTTTTACTACCTGTACCCAGCACTGCTATGTTGCCTAGAAAATTTGTGACAAACCTTCAAGTGTTTTTTTTATTTCAGTATATTTCCCACATACAAGATGTTATTGACTTATGTAATTATTCAATTAAAATAAATATATGTAATTTTAGTCTTTAGCTGCCTTTATTTATTCTTAATGTATCACTACAACAAGGCAAAGGTATTAAAGTTTTTTATTGAAATTCAAGAAATAAAAAAAGCGAAGAGCACAGTAAATAGTCAGCATACCGTTTTATTTCTGTCCAGCAGTTCGTGAGCAGTGATGGGTTTGTCCAGACTCGGCTTGCCCACGTAGATGTCGCCCTCCTGGGGGAACGTTGAGAGCAGAGAGAGGAGGCCCTCGGGGTTCACATAGTTATCATCGTCTACGTGGCAAAACCACCTGCAGAAAAACACAACAAAGGGAAAAAAAAACTTGCACCTTTTTGGATATTTGCAGCCAGGCACATTAACGCTTTCAAAAGTGCTTTTTCACTATGTTGGCTCATTCTTGCAGCACTACCGAGAAGACAATGTGCAACAACTAAACCAAGTAATGACTGAAGTCAACAGTAAAACTTTATAGTACATTTTTTGTTACTGCTTTGCATTTATTGTTTTAAGCTTAAACTGACAATGTGTGAACACTATGGAGCCGTTGATTTGTATGCTAGAGATCCTTGAGCGTTAGAAAAGCTGCTGTCATGAGAGTCTTATTGGAGCAGTTAGTTTGTCAACTATTCATCTTGAGGAAAAACAGAACATAAGCGTTATAATCCATCTCCAGTTAGTGCCCCAATTATTCCTCTGTGATTGCTTTCTCACCAGAGAACCATGTGAAGTCCTCAGAGTTTTCTGTATTAGCAAACAGAAAACTCATACCAAACCACATTAAGGGCTAGTTTGCGCAAAATATATATCTACATAATTTAATCTAAGTCATTTTAAAGAAGATGGGTTATAAATTCCAGAACCAATAGGCGTGGCTATAAACCTCATAAAGGCTGCTTTAATCTATTGTGGGACTCTTATTATTATACATATTTCTATTAGCTTTTTGTAGTTTGAAGAGATAAAACTTTACTGTTAAATTCAGACATCAACACAAGTTCCCTTAAAGTTAAAATTTGATATCACTGGGCCACTTAGACACGTACATAGTCATCATGGACTTGAATGTCATGTTAATTTAGGGGTATTAATGGGATTAATCATAACGCTGCAAAGAACTTGACTGATTTTAAGGAACAGTAATTGGGTACATAAGTTTCCAAAGCCTAATCCAACCAGGGTCAAGATTATATATACAGCCTCAAATGTGTCCTTGAATATACTAAGATTTAGTTAAATGTCCCTATAACTAATTCACACACAAACCATGTGTGGATTTTTTAAACCATCAAGAACGTTCTTCAATAATTCTGGCTGCATATTAAATGTGTTACAAAATACATTTTCTCATCAAAAAATCCCAAGCTGGAACCTTTGTATTCATTTGTTCCTGGTATAACCGTAAAGCTGACACACAAGCAACATTTGGAAACAAAAACAATGGACAACAAAATTAACCCTCGGTGAGCCAAGAGCAGCGTATAATTTTTGCTTCAAAATATTATCTGATGGGATGCCGGAAAAGACTGTGGTTGTGTGCAAGTTGTGATAAGAGGAGTTAGCTTACCGCCGGAGATACCATCCCAAAGCTAAACATGTAGCAGCAAACACAGACGTCTCCAATGTCAGCGTACACATTTCAAAAGAAGTATTTTTTTTAAAGGCGTTGCATGAATGATGGGTATAAAAGCCCTTTGCACCAGTCTGATGGTTGAAGAACCTAACTAACAGATTAGAAACAATAAATATATTTGTTGTTGAGTTCATACGTCTATTTATTCAATAGTTTAGTAGTAAAATGGTTTCTGAATTGAAAGTGTTGCTTATTTGGTTGAAACATGGTTTTCAATTAAAATGTGAATAATAGAAATTAATTAATTACAGACCTTGCAATTAACACCATTAAAGATTTTAATCGAGTCCCCACCGCTAGTTCAAACACATAATTACAAACCTAAAACAAATTGAAAATGAGTGCATATAAATGTCTAAACGCCGCTATCTTTACATATAAAAATAGATTTTATGAAAATCCTAACTCCATTACAAAAAGCCCCCTTCTTCCTAACCTCCATCTGCTCTAGTGATAATACAAGACAGGCGTTTTGACTTTAGTTTTATTCCATCTTACTAAAAATTACAATAAATTGTTGGACGTCAGAAACTTGTGTGGTAAACTTGAGCAGCATTTCTTCTCCGTGTCATTTCTTTAACAGAATGCGGGGAGGCCTGACTACAAAAAGTAGAAAAACACGTTTTAATTTAATGACACATAGATGTACAAGGGGAGCTCATAGCACTTTCCTCCCTCCAAGTGTTAGTAAATGAGCTTGGACCGTCACAAAAGCTCTGGAAGGACATAGGATTTTTTTGCAGAGCGGCTCTCGCTATAAAGCTATTTTTGTTCCGGGTTTCCCTCTCTCATCCAAGCATAATTTTTCTGCCATATTAAACCCAGCAATCAAGCAGCTTGATGTACTTCTCCCATCCCAATTAGTGGACATAATGGCAGAGCCCCCTTCTTTTTCTTTCCAGACCAAAAACACGTCATCCACAACATCAGAGTCCAAGTAACAAATCTGTTGGTTCCAAATGAAAATCGTGTCTTCTTTTCTCCCCCCTCTGCCATGCTATCGGCCAACGAGGGCCGTATTCCAAACCAAACAGCTTTAGTCTCCACTTCCACTGGACTTCAGTGAAACCGGTGGATGTTTACTCAGTTTGGGTTGAAACCAGGCTGGGGGAGAAAAAAAAAACCAACAAACAAATCCTTAATTTTCTCTGCCATCGTTCGTCAGGCCCTTGATCACACAAGCAAGCACAAGCTGTTGAATTTGAATGCATTTTCCACAAATAAAACGTATATTTCACACTGCACTGCCTGTGTAATGTTGAGGAGCCTTTATCTGTATTTGTGCTATCTAATGCAAATTTAGGCTGCCAACGAGCAAAATACTGGCGTGTTGCCGAAGATATTCAAATTCACATCCGACAGCAGGATTTTATTATTCTAATGTTGAGTTGTTTTGTGTGAACAAAATGAAAAATGAGGCTCTTGAAGCAAATAAAAAGTGTATGGTATGAATTAGGACGTTATCATGTAGGAGCCACATAAGAAAAATAAATCACCAGGGGTATCTATGGGGAGCCAAATACGTGAAAAAATATTTGCTTCTTTAGAGATGTCTTGTTTTTTTTAAAGGAAAGAAATACTATCCAAAGCAACCTTGTCCTATATGAGAATATATTTGCCCCAAATTTCATAATTAATCACCACACACACACACACACACACACACGTTTGCGTGGCTCTTTGTGCTGACTTTCCATTGACTTCCATTCATTTCTACAGTCTAAACATAACCTTAACCCTAACCAATACTCAATTCACATATTAGTCCTAAACCCCTGACCCAAAAACAGCGTTTCCCGTTGTGGGGACCAGGCTTCGGTCCCCACAAGGAGCAGTAGATCCCCTCAACGTAGTATGTGTCAGGAAAATGGTCCCACAAGGTATTACAAACAAACGCATGCACGCACACACACACACACACACACACACACAGGCATGTTGAATCAGGAAATCACTTAAATAGAACCTGTATGACAACTAAGATTACAAAAAAAGCAAAATGTGAACAAAAAAAATTTCAACAGATGATAATGACATTTATCAGCCTAACAATGGGTACAAAATCATTCCTGTAGTTTTGGGACTTCATCTTTAAATGAACTGTGAGCAGTCTGGTATGTGGTCTGCAGTGCGTCTTACCTCTTGCTTGAGGCCATGAAGCCGTCGTACTCGACGGACATCTTGCAGGACAGAGCCTGCTGGCTGTGATCTGATTGGCATCCCGTTACCACCATGTTATAACCTGAACAACAAAGGGAAGAAAAAATAATTTAAAAAATAATAAGGACAGCTGTAAAAAGATGAGTTCAAAAGGAGAAAAGTGGAAATAAAATAATGCAATTACTTGAGCAGAGAATAAGAAATTAGATAAAGAAACAATGAAAACGTGTTTGGCACAAGCGCCTCGGACAAAATGCGACCCCACATTCGGTCTTCAGCTTTTTCATAAAACCTCTCCACATGATTTTGAGGCCCCAGCGGCAGTGATCTGCTTCCATTTACTCGCAGTCAGCCGCTGATTTAGGGTGATGAGGTCTGGCCTGGCACTTTATGTTTAAATTGACCATCCATTAGCTGTCATATCAGCTGGCGAAATAGACTAGAAATGAGAAGCTGGCTGGAGACGAGGAGCCTGTTTCGAGCATTACAGCGGATGTCAAGCGGTAAATCTGCCTCAGCGTCATCGCGAGCAGCAAATGTGCGAGAGTGGACCGCAAGGTTGTATGTTTTGAGGGGCACGCTGTGTACATGCAGGTGGATGTCCTTCAAATTCGGACTGGCGTGCCTCTCTGCACCTGTCATGCTGAATGAAAGTAGTAAATGTCTGCTCATTCCGTTGGTGTGAGGATGATTTATGTGGGAAAAAAACACTGAAAGGAGATAAGCAGATATAATAGATGTGCCTTAGAGCATCAAGAGCTCGAAGGCACTTTGGGGTCTGCAACCTGCGGCTACATGTGGCTCTATGGCCCCTCCAATGTGGCTCTTAAAAATTTAGATAGGAAATGTTTTTGATCATGGACCAATGAGAAATTATCATTTTAGGAGTTTTTCCATAAGTTCTTTAGCAAAATGTCCATATAGAGACTTTTAAAGTAACTAGCTACTAATATGCTATTTACCTTTCTTGATTTTTTAGATTTATGCCAAAGGCTCACCTCATTCTACAAAATTGTTTTTTTCTCTTGTAATAGATGAGACATTTTGTTCTAAAGTATGAAAACAGAAAAAACAATCTTACTTTAATTTTGACAACTTTCATTAAACATTTTATGTAGTACATGTTTAGCAAATCATTTTTTGCAGCTCCAGGCGAGTGTTATCTTCTAGCAGCTCTTTGAATGGAAGAGTTTGCTGAGCCCTGATCTAGAGAGACTATATATATATATATATATATATATATATATATATATATATATATATATATATACACACACATGACCTGTGAATGTCATGATTTGTGGGTTTTGTTGAGGTGAGCAAGGACACAGGCAGACCCAGGATAAAGATGAATGGTGGTTTTAATGATAAATCCAATGGCAGCACAGGGAACCGGCAGATGATCCGATGACAGACAAAGACAACAGGTGAGAATAAATACACTGGGAGGGTAATCAAAGAAACGAGATACAGCTGGGAACAATCAACAGGGAAGACAGAGACTCACGGGGGCACAGGCACATAAACACATAAAAACCTCAAAATAAATACACAGAAAACACAGATCACTACAGTGACTGTATTTATCAATCTTGTACGTCCAAATTGTGTCTTTCAATGGGATTGTCGTAGAGCAACACAAAATAATCTGTAATTGTGAAGTGGAAGGTAACTACAAAGAAAACTGCAAACTATTTGGTGTTAATTTGTATTCAGCCCCTTTACCATAACCCCTCTAAATAAAACCCAGTCCATCTTCAGAAGCCACCCTATAGGTGAATAATCAGAGAAACAATTAGTAGTCATGGTAACTCAAGAGCTGCAGAGATACAAACCTGAGTTTCTATAGAAGGACTATTAAGGGCCTTGTACATAGGAGACAAATATCCCCCTGTGCCTTTTACAAATTTGAAAGGACAGGGATGAGAGTAAAGCCTCAGTTGAGAGAAAGCTATAAGAAGTCATATTTTAAGTTTGCTAAGCAATGTGATCAACAGGCATGGAGTCAAGACCAGACCTTCCAAGACCAAGAACAAAACCAGACCTTCCCAGAACAAAACCAGACCTTCCAACACCAATCCGTCCAAGACCAGACCTTTCGAGTCCAAGGCAAACTGTTTAGTTTAACTAATATTTTTTGAACACCACAAAATGCAAAAAGGAATTTAAAAAGGGTTTATTCTTCAACCCAAACTATTTTTTGGTATTAAATTAATAATTGCTATCATAAACTAAAAAGTTATTAATTGCAACCACATATTGACACACAATCTCTAAACTTCATCAACTTACATTGTCCAAGAGATGAATGATCAATTTGGAAAACCAGTGAGCGAGTAATAAAGACTTGCTACGTCTAACATGGAGTCGAGACCAGTTCTTCAGAGACCAAGACCAAAACCAAGATCAAGATCTCATAGTCCAAGGCAAAGACCAGGCCCAAGACCAGGAAACAAATAAAACTGAGAATAGTCCGGAGCCCTCATGTCGTCCCCTCTGTCTGACATGGTGGTGGCTGCATCATGCTGTGGGGATGCTTCCTTTTACAGGTGAAATGAAGGTAGGAAGGTGGATGGGACTAAACATGGATGAAAATGTGCTGGAAGCATCGTTAGGGTGGAGCCTGGGCCACTGGGCAGAGGCTGACCTTCTGATCAGAAACATGCACCCAGAGACACAACGGAGCGCTTTAGACTAAAGCATATTCAGATGTGCAGCGGCCCAGTCAAAGTCCATATATTCAACTGACAATCTACTGACTTTTCAGACTTTTATTTGCAAAAAAATATTAAAACCATGGTTGTTTTTCTTTCCACTTCGAAAATTACGCGTTACTTTGTGTTGGCCTGCTTATCAAATGGCTCAAACTGTAGAGTTGATGGTGTATGAATACTTTTGAGAGGCAGTGTAGATGTTTAGTAAAGTGTGCGTCTTGAAACTGTGTTAATAATACTGTAACTACTTACCCTTTGAACTTAACTCTTCATCCTCTTTGTCTGTGAAAATGAACGTCTAAAAAAAGAACAAAACACAAACACATTCCTTTAATTACCACTGGTTATTCTTTGTTTTCTTCTACCACATATTCTAATTAGGGGACAATTATTTAAGCAATTATATTTCAAGACATGCTACTCACTTTACACAAAGCCAATTCGGTGAAATATTAATATTATTCCCCAACTCAAGGTTGAATAATGAACAGCACGACAACACGTATGCAGAAGCACACACAGTCCAAGAGACTCTATGAAGCATCACTTGGCTGAATCAGTCTCATGTTTACCAGCTAATAAACCATAAATCACATATTGAGATTCCTCCTTATTTCCCTCGTTTGCACCCAATCAGACAGACAGACAGACTGTAGAAATCAAACTGCAGTGCAATACTGCCATCTGGTGGTGCAAAACTCCCCGGAAAGTTAGAAATTTCGTAGCAAGTGGATTTCATCATCAAGGTAATCTTTTTAATACTAAATACCATTGTGTTTGTACCAGTAGTTAAATTTAAGACAAATGTATGTGCATTACACAAAAGAAACATCTAAGTTCATAGGGTTTTTTTTTTTGTTTTTTTTTTACATGATTTTGTTTTGTTTACTTTCGGTATAAAACACTTTACAAAATATATATTTTACCTGATTTTTTTTATTATTTTTTTTTATATTGCAGTAAAAACTGAGAAGCTTGTCATGTGATATTTGTTCAACAACTACTTATTTATCAGATTTATCAGATTTCTTAGACATTTAAAAGTTTCTACAATCATTATACTGTTTTTTTTGCGTGGTTTTTTTGTGTGTTTTCTTTTCAAAACTGATCCAGCGTGAAAGGGAAGAGTGGAAACTTTAAGGTGTGCAGGTCTCAGAAACTGATGAGGTTTGCTCCGAGGGTTTGTGGAAATGACTCCATTTGCACAGTTCATCAAGCTGAACCGTTTGGTGCGTTCGTCTGTCTCTGCCAGCCAGGCAATAAATAACATCAGAGTGAGACAAATCACCTGTTAGATAAGATAGAAACAAACACTAACTAATGTTTTATTCAAAGGGCCTTAATTAATGTTTTGGCTATAGTAGAAGCACCTTAAATATTCAGTTCCAGATTTGTTGAAGAAGGTTTTGCCCAGTGTTAAAGGATGTTGACGAAAGCATTAGGATGAAGTAACAATTCAATATTATTATTACTATTACTAGTAGTACTTGATAAAGCATGACAAATATTTAAACCATAAGTTTCGCGGTTTGCGGCCGAGTGTGAAGCGGCCGGAATGAGTCTCAGTGCCTCCAAATCAGAGGCCATGGTCTTGAGCCAGAAAAGGGTATCTGGTAAGGATGCCTCCTGGACGCCTCCCTGGTGAGGTTTTCTAGGCAAGTCCCACCGGGAGGAGGCCTTGGGGAAGACCCAGGACACGCTGGAGGGACTATGTCTCTCGGCTGGCCTGGGAACGCCTTGGGATTCCCCCGGAGGAGCTGGAAGTGGCTGGGGAGAGGGAAGTCTGGGCCTCCATTCTGAAGCTGCTGCCCCCGCGACCCGACCCCGGATAAGCGGCAGAAAATGACTGGATGGATGGATGGAAGTTTTGATTAGGAATGCATGATATATCGCCACTAACATTTGAACATTTTAACATCGGTATCGATCCAATACGTAAAACTTGATGGGACCAACCGATAATTATTTTTATCTTCTTGCCGTATGCTTCTGGTCTTTTTTTTCCCTCCAAAGGTGTTGAAACAGTGGTGAAATATATATATACAGTATATATATGTGTGTGTGTGTGTGTGTGTGTGTGTGTGTGTGTGTGTGTGTGTGTGTGTGTGTGCGTGCGTGCGTGCGTGCGTGCGTGCGTGCGTGCGTGCGTGCGTGTGTGTGTGTGTGTGTGTGTGTGTGTGTGTGTGTGTGTGTGTGTGTAAATATCTGCTACAACAGCGATATTGACATCGGATATCGTTATCGGCCCAAATTTTTATATTGGTGCATCCCAAGTTTTGACACCTGCAATCTTAGAATAATGTAACAAGATGACAGAAATGACATCAATATATTGGTAAAAGTGGGAAGAAGACCAAAGATGCATTACTTTAATTTAGAAATACATTCCCAGTAAGAAAAGTTGTAAAACTTAAAATATCCCTAATTCATAAACTTTGTTTGAGATATGAAATTGTTCTGATGTTGACAGCAAGAAAATAGCAAAGCATTTTTTGCCATTTACATGTAGAGTTTAACTGCTTTGAACTAGACTCAGGTAATGTCATTTCCAAAACAAACACCCTTCTAATAGAATATGAATGGAAGTTCACATGCATTAACTTTAGTTGAGATTGCAAACTCTCTTTATATATATATTTAAACTTCATCATTAATTGAAATATTCATGTTGAAATGAATAAATATGATAAAAGCCACTATAAATAGTCTTATTGGAACAGCAGAACATGCAGGGAATATTCTTATTTATTGTAGAATAACTCACTCCAGGTTTAACCAGCTGGTCTCAATCTTAGGTGGAGCCAAATAATTACAAATTGTCTTTTAATTTTACTCTAAGGTGAAAAACGGAAACTAGACATCAACTTTAGCATTTAGCATTATCAGCCACTCCTGTTGTGGTACGCATCCCACAGACCATGACGCCCTGGCAGAGAGCCATATCATCCATCGATAATAAAAAATAAAAACTGATTATAATAATCCACTGATTTAACCGTCTACATATTGTACATCTTACCTTTTTGGTCTATTTTAACCGGGCTAACTAAATTGGACTGTCTGTTATATTGTGAATTAAACTCTGAATGGGTCACAAAAACTTTACTATGCCAGATGTTTTTTATATTTATTTTTTCTCTCATGTTTATTAATGAAAAATCAGTAAACAAATTTAAATACCGATGATCAGTCACATGACACCAGACCATTTACTGTGCCTGTGTGTGTATTACAATTTTCAGCTACTTTCAGCATAAGAGGCAAATCCTCTATTGAACACACCATTGACTGTTTTATTAAAAGTGAAAGAAACTTTCATTTTAATCCTCTTTCTTCTTCCAAGCAATGTCAGTCAGTCACTCTGTAGATTGTCAGTGTTATATAATTTTAATAAGGGTGAGACTCTTCTCTGCCTCATTTGTCGTCCCAAAAGCTCTTTTCCAAACCTGATTCAATCCCTCTCTGCCACTCCTTGGTCAGTTAAGCTGAGCAAAGGAAGAGGACTAATAAGACAACTTTTCATCTTGACTAATTCCCCCACAGCTCACAAAATGTTGGCCTGCAGTGCCTTTTAAAAAGAGTCAGACACACCATTATTCTTGGATTTAAAAAGAAAAATGGTGACGAGTTTCAGTGATAGCGCTACAGTCCAGCAAGATAACGACTCAAACACACGTCGATTTTAAAATGTAGAAATAAACCTTACAGACACTGATGGCCCCAACATCAGCCTGATGAAAATCTATATGTTATTATTTAAAGGGGCGGTATTCTGTGTTTTTCAGACACATAGTGACATTTTATAGCACAATCAAGTAAATATGTTACCTTCAGTTGTTCTAAAGATGCTGCATTCATCAAACATAAAAGATAGTTGACTTATTAATCTGACGACTTGAAATTGGGTCTCTGTCTCTTTTAGAAGCTCCTGCTCTTTCTGAAACTCCGTCTTCAGGAAGTCATCAATCACAACAAAGTTCCACTGTGTGTTTACAAACATTCTGAGGAGCGTTGGACTGTTCCACCAGGTGTTTCCTAATTCCTCCTGGCTAGTCTGAAGGAGCTGGTTGAGGAAATAACATTATAACTTAATATAAAGTCAAAAAACCAAAAGTAAATTTTACATAATACTGCCCCTTTACAGAAAACCGACCACCAATCCTGCTAAGAAGAACAATCAGATAATGACGGCTACAGAAAGCAAGTGGTTGGCAGCAATTTGCATCAACAAGACATTTGGTCAAATATTAGTTGGGTTGTATGTATATATTTGAACCTGTGTGTATATAATTATGACCGTTTGTAATTTAGAGGAAATCCTTGATAATTTCCAACTTGTGCTCTGCTCAATTCTTGACTGACCTGTTATTACTCAAGTAAAATAAAAAGCAGCCATCCAAAAAAAATTACTCAAGTAAGACTAAAAAAGTATTTGCTTAAAAGTATAATCAAGTATTGAGTAATTGATCAAATTATTTATTGTTTAATATTTCAGAATTATATAATCAGACAGACAAAAACTATAGAGTTATGTGGAAATTTTGCCTTTTTAAGGTCAAAAAGGCCAACAATTCAGATACATAAAAAAATCTGGCAAAATATTTTTTTTTCCAAATCAGTTTCAATAAAAAACTTGAGAAACTTTAACAAAAACTGCCGGTGTGTGTCTTTGTCCAGTGAATTTTTGTTGTTCATTCAGTGGGTAGAGCATCCAGAAATTTTACTCAAGTAAGTGCAGAAATACTTCATAATGAAATTACTCAAGTAAAAGTAAAAAGTACAGCATAGTAAAAATACATCTAAAAGCAAATTAAAAAAAAAAAGTTACTGAAGTAAACGTAAATGAGTAAATGTAACTATTTACTACCCAACTCATAAACATTTGTACATGTATATGTACACAGGGGGCCTCTGTAATGACCTTTCACCCTGCTTATTTGCTCCTAACGGTGCTAAGTATGACGAGGTTCATTCTGTTCTGCAATCTGTGTCTCCACTTCCTGTTCTGTGACCAGTTTCCGTTTCGGTATTGTTAACAGAGTGGCTGCGCGGCCGCTGCTTCCCCTCAGCCAAGGCAGCCTGCCTGCAGAGCTTCCTGTGTCTTTGTGAATGTTCTGCTGGTGCAGTGCTGCATGTCGTGTGCGTTCCTGTGACTACATGTGGCCTGGTTTGAAAATGTAAACAGTATTTGAGAAACAGTTTAACTTTTGGAGGCAAAGTAAGAGCGATAGAGCAAGGATTAAAAATAAAAAAAACTAACAAACAAAAAACAAGTTACTGCTGTATTTTGTTAAAAAAGAGGAAGTTACTGTCTCTTGACCTTCCGTTTTCACTCATGATTATGACTTTTCTTCAAAGCCTCCATTCTAAGTCACATTAAGGAACAAAAAGCAAGAAATGACACGAGGAATGCTTTAAAAAAAAGGAAAAAAAAGTCAATTTCATCAAAGCAGCAGTCATGATTTTGTATTTATTTTTGAATATGCAACTCTGTTTGATAAACAAGCCTATATAGCAGTCAATTATGATATCTGGACCAACTCAAATGTTTTGGATTTTTACCCCAAACCCTCCTTGTTTTGAGCCCAGCTGGACAAATCAAACGTCTACAGACTGGAGATGTGGCTCTGTGACATAAAGACATATCTTATGTGAAATGTTTTGACCTGCAGAGTTAAAGCTGTGTTGGATTTCAGCAAAAGCTGTGTAGAGCCAAAAAAGAAGACTACTCATGGTAAAGTCATGTTGTGTTACTCGCAATCTTTAAAAAAGAAAGTGCTGTAACTGCAGAAAAAACACAGCAAATTGAGGTACTTTTTGACAGAGGTTGCAGGTTTTGCAGCATTTGATATCAACGTTATTTATTGCTGAAACATTTTTGTTGGGGAAATTTGCGTGCAGGGCCTTTTAGCAGGTTTTAACATAATCTAACCCTTCTAAATGTGTAAAAGTCTCAATGAAACCTTGAAAAATCTAACTTTTAATCTGAGTAAATGTATGCAGTGGACACAAAGATACTTAAAAAAAAAACATAACTGTTAATGTTTGGGAGTATCACCAGTGCACTGCAAAAATGCAAATGTATTTTTGGCCTGTTTCAAGCTAATGTCTTGTTACACTTGAAATAATACAAAAATAACCTGCAAGTAACTTTTCAGCACAATGTTGGAGCTTGTTTTAAGTCAATAATGCCTCAACATTGATGAAAAGTTACTATAAGTGAAATAATCTGCCAGTGGAACAAGAGAACAAGATATTTTTAGCTTATGGAGAAATTTTTAAAACATAAAAACTGGAACTTTAAAGAAAAAAGCGTTTATTTATCTACCTTTCCAAGGCAAAAACTATGTGGAACTATTGATACTTTGAAGACCAAAAAGAAAATTACCTCATATAAAATAACTTTTGCTCTAATCTGTGTTTTATTGTTTTCATTTTCATCTTTTATTTATTTTTTGCATATTTTGAGTGTTCATTGATTTTACCTGTACCTTGTTTTAAAGTGCTTTATTAATAAAAGAAGTAGTAGTAGTAATAGTAGTAATTTGCAAAATAACAAAATCAGACAGCAGAAAGATTTTTCTCTCAATATAAAATTGATGAAACTTTAACAGAAACCGCAGGAGTGTGTCTGTGTCTGGTGGATGTTTTGGTTAAAACATGCTTGTTCTTCATTCAGTGAAGTTATTCACAGTTAGTCAAGTGACAGTAGTGACACTTTATCATAACGTTACTCAAATAAAAGTAAAAACTACAGAGTCCCAATTACGACCCTGATAGATCGAAGAAAGTTCAGTTCAGTAAAAAAAAATACATTATTGTAAAATAGACTTACTAACCTATTATATATTCTGTATCAAAGTGTATTAATTTAATAAGGTGGCAGTCATTTAAGGCGACATTATTGCATTGTTTGAACTTATCAGGTCTCCTGTCAGGCAGCTGTGCTTTTTGGCTGAGAAGTGATACAGACACTCACGTGCGCCTTGGTCCTTGAGATCCAAGTGTCCAAAAGGAGCGCGAGACGCGTCTTGTGGAACCTCGCGGTGGTTTTTACAGCCACGTAAATGTCATCCAGTCTGAGTTTGGGCTGCGTGGCGTGGACGCGCTTAGCCACCCACTCTCCTCCGTTATTTTCATTAAGTTTGGACTCTCTTCCGTCGCCTTTGATGCTGCTGCTGCTGCTGTTATACACCGAGCTGTGTGCGGAGAGAACCTGCCCGATGGGGCCATGGCGCGCGCCGGCCGACGGGCGGTGAGCCACGTTTGATTTGGTAAAGCTGCTGGTGCGTAATTGAAAATCCACAAAGACAACGATGAAAAATGTAAAAATCAGGACAACCAGGCTCCGACGGGTCCATCTTTTACGCATGGTGCACCCAAAAAAAAAAAAAAAAAAGAAAGAAACTCCTCAAAGATATTAAACTATCATAACTCTGTTTTTCTCATTTTAATCCAAACGTTTTCGGACTAAATTTGTAGCGGTTCCTCCTCCATCCGTGTGTCTTCTTCCTTCTTTACCGTCACAGTTCCTTTTATGCTCTCAACTCTTCTGACGGTTTCATGACAATCAGAGCGATTTCATAATCCTGATCTTTTTTTTTTTGGGTGGGGGGAGGATTTTAAAAGAAATAATAATTCATTGTACAAATACAATAAATTCATAAGAATCCATTGTAAAGTTGAAAAAAGCCCCTACCATGAATTTCTCTGTCTTTAGAGTCAGAGGCTGCTCATGACGCCGCCTGTCACTCTAGCGTCAAGTTGGATGGAAGCACCTGAGAGGGGATTTCCTTTCTGTGCTTTCAAAGTAAAATGTCACTAAAAACTTCCGGTTAGCCTGGTAGAGTAAATTTTATTCATCAAAAGGAAAAACATTGTTGAATTACCAAAACCTGGAAATCTAACAACTTAATCCATCATCATTATGCTGTACCTCTGGGTTCTGTGTTGGAGACGTTGGTTTTTTCTGACCTACATGCTCCCTCTTCAGCATACTATGAGCATTTTTAAAGTTGTATCATATCTCTCATCAGATCTCTAACTGAACTTCTCATATTGGTGATTAATAAAAAGTGTGATGGCTAAAACAAAGAAAAACTACCAGTAGTCTATAGCCTCTTATGCCAAATCATTCTTCAAGAACCTTGGGGTAAATTTTCCTCTGGTTTTACCTTAGATAGTCATGTCCAGTCTCTTGTTCACTCAAAATATTTACAAAATTTACAAAATATTGCTGCATTAAGTAGTGTCATCTGGAAATTGTTATTAATGCCTTAGTTCCTGCAAGATTGTGACACATTATTAACTTGTCTAAGCAAAGCATCATTGGACTGTCGCAAGTTCAAAAAGCTGCTGCCAGACTTCTAACCAAATTACTGCACTCATGTCAGACCACATCTTTATGCAGCTCCATTGACTCTCCATCCACTCAAGAGTATGTTACAAGTTTTCATTTATAGGGCTTTGAATAGTCAAGCACCAGCGGCATACGTCTTGCAACACTTGTAAGAGGTTGGAAACTAAATCTGAAAGACTTCTGATCAGTAGCACCAGGACTTTGAAACTGTTCTTTTTAGTTTGGTGTCTGCAGATTCTTGTCTTGGTGTGTAGCATGAATAAACTGCAAGAGTACCTAAAGAATATTCAATGTTTGTTGTTCAAAATGAACGTGATACAGGTGGAAAAGTCTACAAATCTAACAAACAGGGTCTTGTGTTTATGACTGCATTCACAAAATATTGTCCTAAAGCATCTTGTATTTGTAAAGGAATGAAATAGTTCCCAGTGGTTCTCTCTGAACTGGTGGAAGTCAAGGCTCCATCAACTGTATACTGTTCCCAGCGCTTCTGTCTCCAGAGACTGCCGCCAAAAAGTGAAAGAGCTCGATACAATTAATTCACCTCAGACCCTCATCGCCACCTTTGTTTATTTGTCCTTTCTCAGCGTTCTCGCCTTACATCAATCCCTCCATCCCCGCCTCCTTTCTTGATCTCCTCCTTCTCTGACCAGCTGCCTTTCCCCTAAAAGAGCGGGGACAACGCCTCCCTTCCTCACCACTCTCAGTCCCGCAGGTATACCAGAGATGCCCGGGGAACACCCTGGGCCAAGAAAGACCTAGCATCACCTTACGGCCTCGCTGAAAAGTCCTCTTTCTATAGCAACAAGCACAACACGGGCCTCGCTTTGAACAAAGGATCAGTGGAGTCGAGGGACCAGAGCGCCTTTCAAAGCTTTGTGCCAGATTTAAGGTCGGGTTCAGGCAGAGACTGGAACTGAGAGCAGGAGAGGAGATTGGGGATATACACTGAGGAAGTCTTCAGATCAATAGAGAGAAAGTTGACTGGAAACGGTCCAACTAGAAAATAGACCTAATCAGTTGATCTAAGGATAACTTCAGCCATAAAAATTAGAGTTGTTGGAACAACAGTCAGAGCATTTACAAGAGTTTTAACTAAGAATGGTGGGTAAAAGCCAGACAAAGCCCTGGGGAGAACATGTAAGCTCAATGTAGAAGATCTCAGTCCGGGATTTGAACCCAGGACCTTCAAGACGAAGTTGTACTTTTATATTTACACTGATGTCATTGACTGTTGTGGTATTGCTAATATCAGTCACCTCATGAGGTCCGTGTTGTCCGTACCACCAACTGCACCTTGGATTAGAAATATCCCAGAGGAAATTCGAATATGTTGAACATGTATTGTTCCAAAATAAATTACTGACTTGTTGTAAATACCTCCCACAAAAGAAACAGTTCAAATGCATTAATAAACTCCCAAAATAATAACCAAAAAATAAAGTTATAAATAAGATGGAAAAAATGTCTATAAACGTTATGAATTTTACTTAATATTTAATGTTTTTCTACGGCTTAAAAACGACTCAATAATATTGTGACGTGCCTGCTTTATTGCAAATGGTCGACAGATGGCGACATAAACTTGTTAAAACATTCTTTCTGTCCTTCTAATATTATTCCATTAAGCAATATTGTAAGGGTGTATTTGTAAAGCAAAACTAGATCAAAACATTCAATAGAATCATCTTCTAAAAATAAAAATACATATACTTCTTAATATTTTATCATTTTTATTTAATTTGTGTTAAAGACACAGTGTTAATAACTGTTTATTAACTCATATTTTTTATTTGATCGTTTTTATCACCATTATTTTTAATTTTTTTGTGCGTTTACAGCAAAACTCAAAAGTCTTAGCTCAGAGAAAGTAGCGTGTGTGTTAATGTTTTATTTGTGTGGACTGATCCTTTGGAGGCGTCGCATACCTGTCAGACCGCACTGAGGGCAGCACAACAGGCGCGTTGTGAACATTGCGGAAGGACTACATCCCGACTTCTCCCCTTCACAACACTTCAGGAGTCAGGAAAAGTTTCTTTTAGGAGGAACACCGTCAACTGGCAGCTCAGAAGTCACCTGCCTACGGAGGAGAGCTCTCCCCAGAAATGGCTCAGGCTAACATCTCAGTGACAGAGAGCCAGTTCAGGTGTCCCATCTGCCTGGACATCCTCAGAGACCCGGTGTCCATCCCTTGCGGACACACCTACTGCATGGTGTGCATCAGCAACTACTGGGACCAGGTAGACTTGGGCCAGTTCAGCTGCCCACAGTGCCGGGACATCTTCAGCCCTCGACCGGTGCTCCGGAGAAACACGGTGCTCGCCGAGGTCGTCGACAAACTCAAATTGAGCGAAATGGTCCACGAGCCGGAACTGTACCTGGGCGAAGCCGGCGAGGTGCCGTGTGACTTCTGTCCGACAGAGAGCACGCTGAGGGCGGGCAAGTCGTGCCTGGTCTGCCTGGCGTCCTTCTGTGATATCCATGTCCTGCCGCACCGAGAGGTCGGACCTCTGCGGCGGCACAAGCTGGTGGACGCGGTGGAGCGGCTGGCGGAGAAGCTGTGCGCCCAGCACCGCCTCGGTCTGGAGCCCGTGGGGAGCGGCTCCGACGTGGAGGCCGAGTGGAGCGGCGACTGCCTTCTCTGCCAGGCTGACCAGGAGGAGGAGGAGCGCAGGGCGGACACGCTGAAAGCCAGGAGACAGGTACCCGGTTAGACGGGATGAGCAACAGGGGCGGTCGAAGAAAGCTTTGTACGGGTGGAGTTTTAGTCTGGTGGGTTACGGTGGAGCGAGTAAAGTGGATGATATAGTTACAGTAGCATAATAAAAATAAAAGTTCATAGTTTCAAGTACGAAAAATGATCTAAAACCAAATTCAAACAATACTAATAGACAACAAAGTCATTGTTTTTTTTTTATATAAGATAATTGCCCTGTAGCTCCGTGCTTCGTCTTGTATCGTTTTTCATCACCTCTCCATTTATTAGCCTAAATTCAATGTACCATAAGATAACTTAAAAATCATAAATGGTCATATTGAGGGGATTAACCCTTTTGGACACTTGGATCTCAATGACCAAGGCGCACGTGAGTGTCTGTATCACTTCTCAGCCAAAAATATAAATAGCCAAAAATATAAATAGCATAAATATAAATATAAATATAAATATTAAATTGCATTGAATGTCCACCACTTGCAGATTTATCTTAACACTGTAAAATTTCAGATTTTAACCAGACACATCTTTGGCTATTTTGGTGTTCACTCATACTTCAACAGTCAGAAGCTCACCAAGCTAATATCTGAGATGTAAACAGGGTGAACCTCCTTTAAAAAGCTGCAGCAAAGTACTAAACGTGTGCACTTGTTGTAATAGGTGTAATTTTAGATATTTTATGGGAGAACAAATGTAGGGATGCCCTAATTTAGTCCTCGGCAGAAGTTGCATTGGTGCAGAAAATGTTAAAAAGTATCCTCTTCTGTTTTTTTTTGTTTACTTTAATTGTAGGAATTTGAATCTTGTTAAATTTGATCTCCGAACATATATTTGTTTTTTCCCATGTGACTATAAGTTAGTTTATATCGTACACTCAACATTTCCTTAAAGGCCAAGCTTCAAATAATGCAAAAGTTGCAAATGGCTTGTTTATTGAATTCTTTGGATGAATCCACTATGGTCGAGTTTAGCTCAGATGATTTCCTTCGCCAAATCTGAATTATTGCATTTGAAGTTCTAAGTCAGTGGTCAAGAACTTTTATATCGATACTGACTGACTGTCAGACACTGACTGTTGTCTTGCTGATATCAGCCACCTCTTGGTTTGTCTGGTGATCTTTCAGCTCCAGCTCCAGGAATCCCAGAGAACAGTTCAGGGAAGGATACGGACCGGAGAGAGGGACCTGGAAGAGCTCCAGCAGAACTTGGACTCCCTGAAGGTAACAAAACCATCACTCACACACACTCACTCCCCTTATTCTTTGTTAATCCAGTGTTTCTATGAACACTGTATTCCGTCAATGGCGAAGAGTTTCCAAGAACTTACTAATTATTTATGTCAAGCCGAAGTCCCGAGAGTTCAAAATGTGTTTGTTTGCGCTTGACATCACCCGTCTAAGTGGTAGTTCTGAGAAATCAGCTGGCATGAGTGGAATGAACCTGGAAGAAATTACCTGTTGTCATCCAACACCTCCAGTTTCGTCTCAACGGAACGGTTTGTGGAAAAACCTCCGTTTTCTGGGAGATGACCGAGCTTCAGCGAAGCAATCTGTTACTTCAGCTCCGAACACGAGATTTGAAAACGTTTTTTTGTTTAGGACGTCATCTTCCGTTGGTTTTCAGTGGAATAAGCAAGTTAGCTGTAGCTATCGGTCTTTAAATCGACCCTGAGCCCCTTAATCCTGAGAGATCAGTGATTGGTCGAAACTTACATGTGAAACCGATCTTATCTTAACAACAGTCACCCTTCTGCTGCCAACTGCCAACTTTGTTCCTAAATTTATTAACTTTTCAGACAAAAAAAAAATCAATGTCAAACAAAATCAGAATCGGCAGGTCAGGTTTTTTTTTTAAGATTGTTGCACCTGTAGAGTTTGGTCTTATTTATATTTTTATTTCCTTTTTGAACAGCTTAAAACAGAACAGACAAAACAAATATGAGGCTCGGCCCAACATAGATCTACAAAGATTATTGTTTAACCAACATATTTTATTTGTAATTATGATTTTTAACGATGCCACTTATCAAATTGTAAAGTCTGTTATTGGTTTTCACGGCTGTTGACGTGTTTATCATTCTGTTGGGGTTTTTTTCGTTTGTTTTCATCATGTAAAGCATGTTGAATTGCTGTGTTAATGAAATATGCTGAACAAAAAAATGTGATTAATCAACGAATATTTATTGGGAGAGCATTTGCTAAAAACTTTATGACTTTAAATGTCGAAATTAGGATTTTGTTTCTGTTTGGGTCCCAACTTTCTGCCCAATTTACCGTAAGTTCAGGATTTTTAAATACCTACCTCAGAATCTCCTGCTTTAGGATGCTATAACATTTCTATAAGATACATAATGTTGGCGTCATTTGAATATTTTCTCTCACTAACTGTAGTGAAACCTATTTTTGTTTTATTATCTGCTTAGCTATCTAGCTGAATGACAAGCAGTATTAAAGGGTTACACAGCTGAGCAGACACATAAAGCCTGCACTCCCATATCTCACTCACTCAGACATCCTGTTTCAATTCAATTACTGTCATTTTTCAGTGCAAAACAAATTTATGTCCTTTATTCTGAGCAACTCGGTCTTTCGAGAAACGCCTTTCCTCAATCTCCTAGGCATGACTTTTATTCCTCCGAAAAAAACAACAAATTTAGTTTTTTTTTATTAATTCATTGGAAAAAAATATATTTTATGCTTTTATTTGTGTCATCTCTTAAAATCTGGATTATGTGGCTTTATTTTATCCTTTCACTACACACTGTCTCATGAGTCTTTTTTCTTTTTTAGGTTTTGTCCTCGACCGTTCTAGAGGAGAGTGATGCTCTGTTCGCTGAGATCGCTCAGCGTCTGGAGAAAACTAAAGCTGAGGTGAAAAGTTGCACTTCAAAGTTTTGGGTTTGTTATGTCACTGCAGAATTACCCAACACTAGAACTCAGGGTGTCCAGGGGTATTGATACTGGAAATCGGTCTGATATCAGCCAAAAAAAACGAGTATTGGATTATATCGGCGAGCATCTAAAATCTCCATTAGAAGCTCTCTAACCCAGCATTTAGTCTGCTCCAGCATATAGTCCACTCCAGCATTTAGTCCACTCCAGCAGTTAGTCTGCTCCAGCAGTTAGTCCGCTCCAAAATGTAATTCTGTTTGAGTAGTATGCACCACAAAATAATGTGTCACGGTGTCCGCGCACCGTTAAAATGTTATAAATTAAGACCTTAAGACGTCTTAAATAAATTTTTTAAAATGCAAGTATATCGACCTTAAACACATTTATCACAGGTCTTAAATTTGGTTGTGGCAGAAGTATCTAACATGGTATATTTGATGTAGTTTTTTTTCCCACAAGATCAGATCAAGATCTATCAGATTAAAGTTTGGGTTTCCTGCATACAAATCTTCATTCTACGTTCTGTGACTGGAAGCGGTTCAGGCTACTGCTAGATAAAAGTTGAGGAAAAAAGTTTCTTTAAAAAAATTAAAACCAGGAATTTTAATTTGTTTAAATGCTTTCAATAATCTGAAACAGCTAGATACAAGGCAGTTCCTGAATATCATTTTTGAAACACTCTGTATTTTACGTGGTGGATTTTCCGTGTCTGTGTTTTAGGTGGGAGCGTTGCTGGAGGCAAAGGGCCGAGCGGCGGCCGGCAGACTGGAGCGAGACATCGCGCTTCTTGAGACGGACCTGGAGGAGCTGAGGAGGAGAGACGAGGAGATCGGCCAGCTGCTGCGAACCGAAGACAACGTCCGGCTGACACAGGTGACGGGGCAAGAGAGGAAAGAATCACCTGTATCAAAACTAGAAGAAAAAAAAAAATCAAAGCCTCGGTTTTAGGAAATTAGTTTTTTTCTTTGGAAAGACAGAAGAAGTCTGAGCTGCTGCTATCCGATCTGGCTTGCGGTTTGTGGATTTATTCCAGAAAATAATAGGAGCCGATTCTGAGTAGACGGTTTCTGGAAACTGGTGACGACAGCATCATGTATGTCCTTTTACTAGGAAATGAAGGGAGCCACTGGGAGAAACAGAAAACGCTTTGGAAGTGGGGAAAAAAAATATTTGAGCAATAAAAATAAAGCCTAAAATCAATAGAATCAAGATTCGAGACATTGAAAAACATCTATTTCTAAAAAGTATTACTAGTACATATTTTTAATTATTTAAATTGTTTTAATATACTTGATGCATTTGTAGACTTTTAACTTGTAATTCATTTTTTTATTTAACTTGTAACTATTCATCTATGTATCAAACTTTTTTACAGAGTTTTTACGGGAGTTGAAATTCTTGAATCTTCTGTAGGTTTGGAAAGTATTTTATTTCTGTATAATTTCTTCGAAAGTGCGATCTAATGTTTGATTAACAGCCTATATTTGGAATGTGTTACTTATAGTTGGTACATTTTTTTTCTCACTCTCTGTAGTCAAATCAAACCAAACTTTTCTAGTTTTATATAAGGTAGAATCACTAAAATTATTTATATTTGTTAAATGCCAGAAAACTTAACAATAATATATTTGTAGAGATTTTTTTGTCAAGTGCACAAGGTGTAAGAAAGACATTTCAAATCATAACATTTTGTTATATTTTATTGTATATTGTCCGTACTGTAGAATGCGTAATGCAACATATGATTTTTATTTAATATTAACAGTAATAAATTATAATAATGAATTGAAAGTGTTCTTTAGTTCATTTGTCTTTGAAAACTCACCTTGAAAGTATTTACATTTTACTAAGTGAAAACTATATAAACCCTGTTTTTAGCAAATATTGAAAAGGCAGTTTATTTTTTTGTGAAGATGAGCATGTCATTAGGGACCGTACAGGAAACAAACTCCACTTGACATATTTTTTTTCTCTGACAGAGACATTAGGAGGAACGGATGAGAGGAATAAATGAGTCAGCGAGTTTTTACCGAGGGATGGGACAGGGCGTAATTTTCCGTTCTCGTTTTTGCGTTTCCACCTCAGGCGGCCGCGTTGCTCTGCGTCCCCGTCTCCGCCGATCGGCCCTCCGGGACCTTCAACCTGGCCCCAGAGGCCTTCAGCGACGCCAGGAGAGCGCTGAGCCATCTCCGCAGCTGCATCGAGGACGTCTGTAGGGAGGAGGTCGACAGGATCGGCCGTGTGGGTACGCAGGAAACACCCGCTGTGCCACATATAGCATTTACGGCCTTTTCCTGACCTCTGACCCAGCTGGCTCATTCTCTCTGTCCAACATGTTGTTTTTCTTCCAGGTAATGAGAACTGCGTCCCCACCAGAGAGCTTGTAAACGGTAAGCTTAAGTAACGCGATCCTCAGATGCACCCGCACACTCCACCGTGTCCTGCCCTCTGTGGGAGAGTCGTGTCTGAGGTTTTTACATGACATTTAACGCTGCAGCCCTTAATTAATAATACTAAAAGACAACAAGCATGCAGGGCCGGATCTTCAAGGATGCAGGGCCCCTGGGCTGGATCCGTTTTTGGTGTCCTATCCTCTAACAATTTCATTTTTACCAATGGAAATTACAATACATCAGAGGTGCAGGGAACCCAAAGATTTTTCTCAAGTAAGAGTAGCAATACTTCAACATAGTTGTATTCAAGTACAAGTAAAAAACAGCCGTCCAAGAAATTACTAAAGTAAGAGTAAAAACAGTATTTGGTAAAAAGTCTACTCAAGTACTGAGAAACTGATCAAATTATTAACAAAAAAATAACAAAATCAACTAAAAGAATGTTTTTCCAAATCAGTTTTTTTCAATATAAAACTTATGAAACTTTACCAAAAACTGCAGGCGTGTGTCTGAGTCTGGTGAAGTTTTGGCTAAAACATGTTTGTTGTTCATTCATTGCAGGGCTGTGCAGAGACCACTAAAGGGGCAGGTGCTCAAAAAAAGGCCACATCTAACTGCATTCTAGGACAGAATATTAACAAAGCCACTCAGCTTTCAGAGTTTAATAAACAATGATAAATAACAATAATGTGAGCTATGCAATCAAAGCTAAGGAAAACCTCTATATAGAGCATAACACTATACATATGCAAGATATTTTATTAGTAATTTCTTTCTGCAGGTCTGTTTTGTAATAGGAAAGTATTGCAATATTCAAACCTGCAATTTAGCAAGATATGTAAGTCAGAGCTGGACCACCAGACATATTTTGTCTTTACAGAATTACACTATTAAAAATATAAACAAGGGCACAATGCAACCTTTTAGTGACTGTAATCTATAAAACAAAGAGCTGCCTGTTTGCTGCACTTGCAGTGGAGATGCAGATGGTCCATTCTGGAAAGCGGAGCTGCATCAAACTTTAATGTGGAACTGCAGGGAAAAGAAAAAAAAAACAAAACAAAAGCAAAAATTGAATTGTTAATGCATATCACCATGAGAAAAACCTACTGAGTTTTGCTTAAAAACTTTTTTCTTACATGACGTCGTGGGCAGGGCCCAAAATCGCAACAAAATATTTCTGATGTGTGCAAATAAAAGTCTATGTTTGGCAAATAACTTTTTAAGTTCACGAGACAAAAATGAGTTAATTTAGAAAGCAGTTATTTAAACAAAACATTTAAAAAAAAAAAAAAGAAATCATTACAATTCCAAAAGTTTTGATTACATTAACTGAGGTAAAAAAAACATTTTCATTGAATAATTGGGAAAAAAAACACATATATATATATATATATATATATATATAACTTCATACTCTGCGAACCAGATCCTAAACTTACTTAAAGTCTGAATTGAGTTTTTTCCCCTTCATTAATGTCACTTTTATTACATTCATTATATCTATCATGGTAATTCAGGGTGAGTTATTTTTAATTCTAAATTAATATCTTTGTTGGACTTTTATTTAAGTGATATTTTCCTTCAAGATACATTTACCTAACGCTAGAATAAATGCGATGTACATTATGCAGCAAAATAAATTAGAAGACATATATCCATTATGGAGATGACAGATTTTGGACAGGCGATGTGCCCCTATTGCATAAGCAATACTGAAGAATGACTAATATCATTAACAATACAGGAAAGAAGCTTTTTAGTTATCTTGCTTTGCTAGCAAAGTCGTTAGCTAGCAGCTAGCTTGTAGCACAACAACAACTGCCTAATGTCTGTATGATAAAAACACTGAATCAATAGATAACAGTTTCTCCTCACCTGGCTGCCTCCTCCCGCTCAGTAGTTCTTCAGAGAAAGGCAGACGCAGAGGCCTGTCAGTGTCTGTTGTATTTCATTACCTCTCTGCTTAAACCGCTACTACATGCTGAAGCAGAAACGATTTCCGTCATCTGACAAGTAGCAAGTCTACTCCACTTTATTCACCAAACACGTTTTTTTTTTAATTCACCAAAAACTGTTCTGTAATCTGGAACGTTCACTACGTTGAGCTCCAGTTAGCCGCTTTATCTCACTGCGGAGAGCCAACTGCGTCATGCGTCACGGGCAAAAGGTCAAAGATAAGAAGGTGACTGGAGGGCTTATTATGTTGTACAAAAAAAACCCCAACAAAAAAACAAATAATTTTAGCACATGTTATTATGTGAGGTCTTAGAAAATAATACCAAATAAAAATAAAATAAATTTACCAAAAGGGCACTTTGGGGCCAGGAGCAAAAGGGGCAGGTGCTCAAGTAAGAGTAAAATTACTAAGTAAAAGTAAAAACGTACAGCCATATGTCATGTGATATAGGCCACAAATTATATTATATTCATAACGGTCTTAAAAAATCTTGAATTTGAGTTGGTGAAGTCAACATAAATGTGTGTAGATAGTTGATATTTTTGATTTTTTAAAATAAATGCTTTCGTCTTTGTCATGTTGGGAAGGTGGCCAGAGTAACCGAGTGGGGAACTCCAAACCTCAGCGATCCCAATCTGTGGGGCAACAAAACAGCAGGGGTAAGTTGAAGATTAAGATGTGTAATTCTTTCTGAGATAAAAATTCCTTTACAAACACTTTTATTACATTCATCTCTGCTTTTGTTGGTTTTTATATCAACTTTTACAGCTGTTCCAGTTCCGTTTCCTCTGTCCACATTGTGCCTGCAGCTTCCTGATCAGAGGATGAGGGCAGCTTTACTCAGATGTAAGGACTTTATTTGAATAAAGTGAATAAGCTCGGTTCATGCTCACCAGTGTTGTGGTCAAGACCACCTAACCCGAGACAAGACCAAGACCAGAGTGTATTGAGACCAAGACGAGACCAAGTCAAGACCAAGACCAGCACCCTGAGCTACATGATACGATAAAATGTGAAATATGATCAAAATTACTTCTCAAATTGATCTAAAAGATCCATATTCCCATAAAAACACTTAGATATTAAATACTTAATAAATTCTACCAATATTAAAAGCAGAACAAACTCTTTGTTCTGTTTTGGTTCCATCTCTGTGCTACAATCCGCAGTGGTCTCGTGCCAACCCTAAAAAGATAACAAAACCATTAAACATAGCACCATTCTCTTTCTGCACCATTAAACATAGCAATTCAGGCAATGCCCTGACGGTAAATAACGCTCAACTATGAACACTGACCAAGGAGCAACAAGCAAGAAGTAACCAACCACAAGGCGCACACCGTGACTGTTCTCACCCTCTCTCCCACTACATGAAACCAGGCAGTCTGACACCATGGTAGACATTACAGCTGTCACTTTGAATGAAAACAATGAAATAGTAATGTGCATGCTCTACATGCTCTTTCGTTTTTGTGTTTTGTTTATTTGTTAATTAAAAAAATATCAATGTACATAATTAAATAAAATCATCATAGCTACTGCAGTGTACGCAGAACATTACAATAACAAAGAGTGGTGTTCTGTCAGGTCAGCATACGCTGTCAGATCGCCATACGGCTATATCTGTCAGACACGTCTTTACCATATAATTTTATTTAATCAGCAACATAGAATCGTGACATAGATCATCATATACTTTCTTATCCTGACTTAGCAGTTAAGTAGGTTAATGAGTTTTACACGGGCGTGTGTTGTAGTTGACTGCAGCTCCATCCAGACCTTGCTTTAAATACACTTTGAAACCACGACAATGCATGTATAGTTATCATTGAACAATTTAATGACTTATTTTCATCATAACTTGTTGCGTAGGGTGAACTGACAACTCCTCTGATGGTCGGACTTATTAATGCGCATGTGCAGACATGATACTCACTGCATGTATGCTATTTTGACAGCGTATGGTAATCTGATAGAACAACAACTCTCAGTGACACTCCAGTCCTATCTAATAAGTAAAAAGCCGTGCAGATAAATCGGACTGTTCTTGAATGTCACATCACTATATTGCAGACTTTTGGACACAGCGTTGTCCCATATTTGCGACAAGTCAGTCAACACCTCCGCACAATAATTCAGGGCAGTGAGTGGCTTTTTTTTCCATCACAAATGCTTATGTGTCTCTGTACAGCTAGTTTTGCTAACATCACGTCAACGGAGCTTACCTTCTTTGAGCTACTTTTCTAAGTGACGAAAAAGTTAGACGTAGTCCCCACCGTCTGTGAAACGAAGCGCTGCTGAGTTAGCTGTGGCCATCGGATTTCTTATGATTTATGCTGTTCTATTACTGACGATTAGACAGACATTTTCTGCCGCTCAGAGGAAACCACTGCGCATGTCCTGGAGCACCGCGTGCGAGTGAAAGGTGGAGAGGGGGAGCAACAGAAACACGTAATTGCTTGGTTTTTAATTGGTGCGTTTTGCATCCACTGAAAACAAAGATGTTAACAAATAAACTGGACAGTATGCTGTACGTTTAGTGATATTTTCACAGTCAATTGTTTTTGTCTGCCGTTTGAGAGGAAAATGGAAATCCTCATCAGGAAATTAATCGGAACCGTTTCCTGACTCTCTCCTCTTCATTTTTCCATCTCATCCCTCTCTCCATTTGTTCTTTTATTTACCACATAATGAGAATCTTGGTGGGAAATCAGACAGCCCTCGTCTAGCCTGCCCTCAATAATGAAGGACAATCATGATGTATTTATGACATTCTGGTTCATCATTAAGACTGGTGCCACTACCTGTTCCAGCAGACAAGATGTCAGTGTAGCGGCACCTTGTCAGGCTTTAATAATTAACGTGGCGGAGGACGAAGGCAGAGCGAGCCTTTTGTCCCGTAGTGTCAAAACGTCCTCCGAAATACTGGACAACTTTTCACATCTTAGCCTGGCACTGTCCTTTACAACTCGGGAACAACGCAATAAGCCGGGTGGGGGGGGGATGAGAGCTAAGTGAAGAGCCAACACAAACTATCGTTATTTTCTAAGTAAAACACTGAAAAGTGTGGCGTGCTTTTTTTTAAATGTAGTCTGCCAAATACAGTGCATTAGTTGGTTCATTTTACAGATTTTTGGTCGTATCGCTATACAAGCTTTGCACATGTTGAGACTGAAATTTGTCTTTGCAAAATGGCTACTTTAGCTTTCAATTGGGACAAAAAGCAACAAATATTTCTGTATTTTTCTTCTGCTTCACAACTATGTGAATATGTTGGATCTGTCTCATAAAATCCTGCTTGCAAAATGTATTTTATTCACTTCATATTTGACAAAGGAAATGCAGACATACATGAGGTTTTTTACTGTTAAAGCTCAAATTTATAAAATAACAAAATTTGTGCTAAATAGTTCCAGTAAATAAATCCCGTCCGGCTTCTGTCGTTTCCAAATGGAAATGTTTAAATTAAGACTTGAATGCCTTTTTTTTTTCAATTTAAGGACATTTACATTCCTCTAATCTGCTAATTTGCTAATCTCAGAGCTAATTTTTAGCTTAGTGCTATAGCACCTTTTGCTAACTTTGAAAACATTTTGCGCACTTAGCTTCTCCTACATTTATTTTTCAGGATAAATTAAAAAACCTAATTTACTTGACTGTTTTGTAAACTTCAGTTAGTTTTGTTTTTAGCTAGCTGTGCCAAAGACATGATAATAGGTAGTGCTGGAGCACAGTCTGCTCATTTTCCTCTGGACCAAAAGATGCCTTTCCGAAATGTTTTTTTCTTTTTTGAACAGTGGCTAGTATGTAGCCCAGTGGAACAATTTCTGGATTTCAAAGTCTATATTAAACCACATTTCCATAACTGAACCTGATATGACTGCCTGTAATAAATCTCTCAGTGCTAAGTTTCCGTCTGCCGCATTAGCTCATCTTTCTCCACCTGAACACCTACCCCTCAAAATGCCTGTATTTAACCGTTATCTCGCTTTCCTCTCTGCTGTCCTCAGTTTCGTGTCGTCTCTCTTTGGACGCCAACACAGCCTACCCGAGTCTGCTTCTCCTGGAGGAGCCTCAGGGCGCCCACTGTGGCGAGGACACCCAGCCCTATCCGCCCCATCCGCATCGCTTTGATTCAATAGCTCAGGTCTTGTGCAGGGAGGGCCTGTTTGGCGCCGCCAGCTACTGGGAGGTGGAGTGGCGGGGAGGAGGATGGGTCGACATTGGGGTCACGTCGCTGTCAATCGGACGCAAAGGCGGCGGAAAGCCCTGCCTGCTCGGCCGTAACGAGTACTCCTGGCGGCTGCGGTGCACGCATACAGGCTACTCGGCGTGGCACGACAACCGCAAGACCACGGTGGCTGCCCCGCCCTGCCAGCGGATCGGGGTTCTGCTGGAGAGACAGAAAGGGTCCTTGTCTTTCTACAGCATGTCGGACACAGTGGTACTCCTCCACACCTTTCAGTGCCAGTTCTCCGAACCACTGTACCCGGCTTTCCGCTTTGATCTGGACTCCACCCTGCTCATCTGCCCACACCCAGGAGCTAATGCTAATGCTAATGCTAGCAGGATCTAAAGGTCATTATGTAACAGTGATGATCTGCCGCAGAAAAACACGAAGGAAATATGGCCGAAACAAATTATTTTAATTGAATGGAATGCCTGTTTCTGATTTTAATATTTAAAATCAGAAACCTGCTCAGAAGAGAATATATATTTAATATATTAAATATATTTAAAATGCATTTTAAATATATTCAAAATATATTTTAAATATATATCTAAAATATATTTTAAAATATATATTTTATACATATATTTAACATATTATTTTATATTTAAATATATCGTTAAAATAGGAAACATCATTATTGTTTTAACGCAAATGCAGCCAAAGATTTGTAACTGCTGTTAGCCAGTTGTAGATGTTAGCGGAGACAGTTGAGAGCGACTCCGAGAACAGAAGTGAAAAATTTGAGGAGAGAATTCAACAATTAAAAGACAAAGTAAAGGGCTATAATCCCATTTTAGACTTTAAATCATAGAGAAAGCAGCGACACCCAGACGTGGCATTCTTTTTACAGTATGCGAAAGCAGAAGAGACTAAAAGCAACTGGAACAACCTGAGTTTACCAAAGAGGAAGAGAAACACAATGACTACCAGCATTTCTTCCAAAGAATGTAAATAACCTGTTTTTCTTTCTGCCGTGTACAGTCGAACTTTAAAGAAAATAAACAGGTTAATGTGGAAAACGTGAATGTTGTGTCAGATAATTTTTTATGTTGACCACTAAAACATGCTGTTTATAAAGACAAGAAGTCTATCTATGCTTATCAACAATATGCTACCTGTAAGAAAATATGAATTTGTTTTCATGAAAGCAAAGTGGCTTTATTCGGGATTTGAACTGAGAAAACCCCAAAAAATTACCCAGAATGCAACTGACCTTGGTTGCCAGGAATGTTTGCTTTTTTCCCTTTTGTTTCAAATATCCTTACTTACCCAAATCATTCAGTTGCTTCAAAAAAATAGTAAAGTGCATTTCATCAAGCTAGAAGCTAACGACAGACATGTTAAATTTAACTTCCCAAAATGTCTATACAAGCATTTTATATATGCATTACAAATAAATACTTGTAATATGGAAATTAAATTAAGTGTCTCGATGGCCCATTGGAAAGAAGGAATGAAGAAAGAAAAGAAACAAGACATATTGATCCTAAAAGGAATCAGAGAAAGGAAATGAAAATGTGGGTATGCTATTACGTTGTGTAGAAAATATCATTTTGATTATTTCAATTTTTCTTAAATAACTGGCCTGAACTTTCTTATGTCTTATTACAACGCTGAAAGGGTTTAAACATAAACACACTGGTGGCTCATCAGTTCATTGTGTGGCGTGTCAATTGAGTTGAGCAACTTACACAACATTCTTGTTTCAACTATCAGCTGTAGGGATAAAGAACAATGTCTCTGTCGCTGATGGGAACAGAGACATTGTTCTTTATCAGCTCAGTCCAATTTCTGTATTATAGCTACTGGTGCTGCAGCACGTACCACTGTAGAAGAATAAAGCCTTAGCCTTCATAATAAATCTTCTTAAATGAGCACTTCCTATTCCGTCTATTTGGACAAATGTTAGGTATCCCTTTAACATATCTTAAGACAGGCTTTAGCCTATTTCTGCTCATCATGAAAACCTCAACCAGTACAAAGTCACCTCTTTTGTTTTGACTACATTTAAAGAAAGATGACTGTTACAACAAGAACCCTTATCAGACGCCTGACAAAATGCCTACTCAAGCACTAAGGAGCAGCAAAGCATGTGACATAGTGGTTAGTTATACATTTTTATAGTGCTTGCTTGAACAGCTGCAGTAACAAACTTATCCAAACTATTGCAGTTGACTTGTTTTCAATGAAATTGTGCTAAAGAAGATTAGGACCACTGCAGAAAAAGACAAAAAATAATTCTGACTTTAATAGTTTTTGAACCATCACATAGTTCAAAAATATAACAATATTACTTGAAATGCATAAAGTAAGCACATTTGTATGAGGTATAATATGCTTTATAATCCTGCTGTTTTGTTTGGTAATTTCTGCCACTTGCTGCAGTAGTTTGATTTGCTGGAACTGTTTGAGTTATTTTTTTTAATCTAAGGAGTACTCTGATTGGATCATGGCACGAAATGGTGTTTGTTACAGAACCTTGATCCAAAACCACCAATAGTTAAATTTTTGTAAAGGAGAGTAGACGAAATAAAATAGCAGCATATGTTGTTTTTCACCTTACAACCTACTTTAACATTGATTTTAATAAATAATTTTTAAAAAGCAACTCAAAGACAGGTTTTTTTTCTGACGTTGAAGTGTATGCTCTGCCTGACAGTCTGCACTGAGGGTTAAATCTGCCCGCAGCACTTCCCATGTGGAATCCAGCCACGTGACCAAAGCTCATATAAACATATGTCATATGATGTTGTGGTAGTTTTCAACATGGCGGCCAGGTGCCACTTTGTGGCTGCTTTGCTGTTGCTCTTCAGCGGGGTTTTAAGTTTTCCTGTCGGCCAGGAGAAAAGAGACGCCACCACCTGCGGATACCAGGTTCGTTATTACGGTTTTTGTACGCTTTTACAGTCTGAGGGGTTGTTTGTTTGTTTTTTGTTAACCTGCGAGCTAAAGGCTCTGAAACCTTTTCTTTCACTTTCACTCATCCTTATTTTCTGAGCTGTCTGTGTGTGTAAGGGAATTTGTTTTTATTGTCATTTTAAAATGGGGTTTATTCGAGTTTGGCAGCACAACCGGTGCGCTGATACTTCCGGTTGTGGAACGCCATTTGGGTTGATGTAGTGTGTTTGTGTGTCCAGTCATGTCATGCTACCAAGCCCACCATGCTGAATGTCCACCTGGTTCCTCACACACACGACGACGTGGGCTGGCTAAAGACCGTGGACCAGTACTTCTATGGAGGTCGGTCCCGAACCAAAACCCAAACAACCTTAACTTTCAAAAATACTCTCACATTTATTGACCCTAAATGTTTACATAAAAATAATGACCATTTCATTAGGCCACAGGAATTAAAGATGTAAAAATAGTTTTGTGCTCTTAATTTTCCCCCTTCTTTTTAATTAGCTCTTACTAACTTAACTATTATGGAGGACCAAAACTGACATAATAAGAAATAAAAGCATAAATATATATTTAGTTTTTTCTTGTCCTTACACATGAGTTTCTGTCAAGAAATTTATACATTTTCTTTTTCATTTCCCCTAAACAGTTCTACTGGCCAATAGTAGAGGAGTGGGATATAGAAAACAGCTCTCCTCATTAACATAAAGATGCACACAGATAAGCAGAAAAGGCAGAAGCAATAAAAGGGCAAGCAGAAAAGGGAGAAGCCCTAAAAGGAGAAGCAGAAAAAGGAGGAGGCAATGACAAAAGGAGGGCTTGTATAAGGAAAAGACAAAACAAAATATCTACTTTTCTTGACAAAAACGCATGTTTAGGGGAAATGAAAAAGAAAATGTATGCATTTCTTGACTAATGTGTAAGGACAAGAAAAAAGTAAATATATATTTATGCTTTTATTTCCTATGTCAGTTTTGGTCCTCCATAACTATACTGTGTACTGCTGGAAAAAACATCAATTTACATTTTTAAACTTGGACATGGAAGCGCAACAGATTTTTTAATTTTTTTTATTTTTTTGTAACATTAGATTGCACCTGATAAAATACACATTGACTTTTATGTGTGTGTGTGTGATGACCAATTTGGCTAAATTTGTAAATTACAAGTAAAACCTGAAGTCGGTTGTGTATTTTAATATGTATCTCACTTATATTTTCACACATAATGCATTTGTTTTGATGTTTCTGGACTATTCTGTCCTGTGTTTTTTGTCAACACATTTTTACTAGACAAAAAAAGATTTTTTTTAAATAGTTTTATGACAGGTGTATGACCAGATCACATGTCCCGTCACTTCTGTGTCCGGTTCAGATCTCTTCGTCTTTCCTTAGTGTATTGCTTGGATCCTTAGATTTTTTTTATCAGAAATTATATTAAATCTTCAGTGAATAAGTTGTCTCTAAACATTTAAGTAAAACTCTTGAAGAACAGTTTTTTGTCAGAACAGCTCCAAAAGAATTCTGTGATCAATAACAAGTAATCATCAGCTAAAATGGCTAAGCTATCATTTATCAGCATAAATCAATATGTCTACTCTCGGTGCTGAAGTTCTCTGGGTCACGACCTCCAGGGTCCTGAACAATCTGACTTCTGCTGTTTACTCGTTTATGTGAAGATCGTAACAACATCCAACACGCCGGCGTTCAGTACATCCTGGACTCGGTGGTGGATCAGCTGCTGAAGAACCCAGACAGACGGTTCATCTACGTGGAGACGGGCTTCTTCTACCGCTGGTGGAAGCAGCAGAGCTCCAGCATGCAGCAGACGGTCAAGCAGCTGGTAAACCAAGGTACACCGCCCGGTGCTGTGTGCTCGCATCAACGGCGAGAGCGTGTAAGCTCATCCTGACCCAACTCTTGCTCCTCCAGGTCGGCTGGAGTTTGTAAATGGTGGCTGGTGTATGAGCGACGAAGCCACGACGCACTACAGCGCCGTCATCGACCAGATGACCATCGGCCTGAGGTTTCTGAACGAGACCTTTGGGATCTGTGGTCGTCCCCGGGTCGCCTGGCACATTGACCCGTTTGGCCACGCCCGCGAACACGCCTCTCTTTTTGCACAGGTAGCTTTAGCTCATCAGAACTGCTACAGAATGAAGCTTTAATCCATATTTTGTGAATAAATGCCTTTAATATTAATCACACTCCATGCTGGAGTTTACTCTCCATCTTTATTTGCACACTCCTGGGTGGGTTTTTTTTTTTCTTTACATTCACCGGTGAGCCAGGGTTTGGTTTTAGTTTATGTTTATTTTTATTCTTTTTGGAGAAACGCCTCGCTGCTCAGGTGGAGATGGTGTCACGCACTTTAAGATCCAAACATGGTGCAGGTAAAAACGGCTTTTACTGTGAGATTCAATCGAAGCACTGAGGTATTTGTCCTCCAGATGGGATACGACGGCTTCTTCTTTGGTCGCCTGGACTACCAGGACCGGGCTCGCAGGATGAATGCGAAGGAGCAGGAGCTCCTGTGGAGAGCCTCAGACAGCCTCACACCACCCCTGGCCGACCTCTTCACTGGTAAAAAACAAAGACAAATCTCCTCCGCCATGCTTCATAACATGAGAACGCTGCTGAAGCAGAGTGGTTTTTTTTTTTTTGTGTTTTTTTTCTTCTCCATTCAGGAATCCTTCCCAATGGGTACAACCCTCCAGAGGGGTTCTGCTGGGACCAGCTGTGTACCGACTCACCAATCAGAGACGATCCCGACCTTGAAGATTATAACGTTGATGATGTTGTCCAGCGCTTCCTTCACGCTGCCAAGACTCAGGTCTGTTGAGACGGGTTTCTCCTCAATGGTTGAATTTTACAGCTGCATAAAAAATTTAATTCATTTTACTTTATCTGTTAAGCAGACACTAAGCTAGTTTTGTAAATGCAATACATATGAAATCAGGTTTGAGATAACGGCTTCTTGTTTTGAAGACATTAATAAGTAAACCTCTGGCATATTCTTTCTCCTTCTGAGAGGTGTGGGAAAAGAAAAAAAGGGATGGGAGTAGAGGGAGAGAAAGAAAGGCACATGAGTCCGTAGACGTCTGCAGAAAGATGGGAAAAATTGAATAAAACCAGAGAAATCACTGTTTCTAAAAAAAATTTAAAAGATCAGAACCATAAAAAAGTGCTCATGACGTTTTGGGAAAATGTTATTTTAATGTTGAAATTTTATAACTAAAAAGTCTTTATACTTTTATTTTTCTACCCTACCTCAGAAAACATCAACCCTTTCCAAAAAGAGAATAACCTGATTTTCTTTATATACAAACAAGCAGGTTTTTTTCTAACCTAGCGACAAACCCATTCTTGTGTGCATGGAAGCGTTCAGTACCATTCTGTATGAAATGTTTCGCATTTCTATGATATTATTTGTCAAAATTACTAGGCTCATACTTGCGGTGAAAAATGTTAACGGACAACTTTCCAGCAACTGTTGTTCAAAAAGAGCTAAACCGTTAACTGTTGATTTTAAAAAACCAAAAAGCTAAAAATGTATGATTCTTTCACATTTGTAACTCTTTAATATTGCCAACAGAATTGCTGTATTTTCTCCACATTTGTTCCTGTTTGCACAAATCATTCTTTTTTTTTTTTGTTTTCCCTTCTAAGGCATTGGTGTACAAGACCAACCACATCATTATGACCATGGGCTCAGACTTCCAGTACGAGAACGCCAACTTGTGGTACAAGAACCTGGACAAGCTGATCCGCTACGTCAACGACCAGCAGGGCAACGGCAGCAACGTCAACGTCCTCTATTCCACTCCATCCTGCTACCTGCAGGAGCTTCACAAAACTAACCTCACCTGGTGCAGCCCACTTCCGGAGCTCAAACTTGAAGCCTGACATTCGGTTCATATGAACGATCATATCATCCGCATTTCTCTTCTTCATCAAGGCCTCTGAAGACGGACGATTTCTTTCCCTACGCGGACAGCGCTCATAGCTTCTGGACGGGATATTTCACAAGCCGACCGGCGCTGAAACGCTACGAGAGGATCTGCAACAGCAACCTGCAGGCAACTACGGCTCACTTACTTCTCTGTTTTTTTGGGGGGGGGTTTTATCACTTTTTCAGATTTATAGTTGGATGTATTTTTCTTTATTTCCGTACTTTTTCTTATTTGACAGTCTTGTAACCAGCTGGAGGTTCTGGGAGGTCCAGTTTCCAGGAAGGGGCTGTTTGGACAGGGAGACAGTGAGACTTTGAGTGAGTGTTTTTTTTGTTCAGTTTATTGGTGGAAGGTTCTTGCGTTCAAACCTTTTTATTGAATATCTCCTATTACAGAAAGTTTCCAGTTTCTGTATTGTTGGCTCTACAGGCTTTTCAGAACTACACTGTACTGTCAAAATGATAAGTGGTAGAAAGTTGAGCAAATTTCTAAAAGCTGCTTGTATTCTATTTGCTGAAGTAACAACAAAAACATCCCTGACAGGGCCGGATTTATAAGCATGTGGGTCCCTGGGCTGGAGCTGGCTTTGGTGCCTTTTCTACTAAAGAAAAATTCTTCTAGTAATGCAGATTACAATATGATTAATAGGTAGACCTATACGTGAGTGGGGGTGCATGGTATTAGATAGTATCTATCTATTTATGAAAAATTCAAAAATATTTATGTAAAACTCATAGGACTACTTCTGGTGACTTGGATAAAGTACAGTGTTTGCAAAACATGCATTCATTAATAAGTAAGTAATAATAAAAAGTTTGTGGTAGCCCCCAAAGAATCGGCGCTCTGGGCTACTGCCTCTGTCTGATGTCCTAACAGCAGGAAATGCATTTCTCTTAGAGTTGGTCAGTCACAATAACAAATTTTACTGGACGATAAATTGTCGCCGAAGTTATTGTGATAAACAATAACATCCTTGTTTGGAGTTAATTTTCAAATAACATAAAGGTAATGGCATAATAATGGTTTATTGATCTCAAAGATAAATAAACTTTTAATTTCTAATCATTTAACACTGAAACAGCAAGACATTTTAAATATCCAAAATAAATGAGCAAAACAACAGAAATGACAAATAAAATGAAGGATGAAGGTTTGTAAACAAAATTGTCCTTCAACAGAAGGAGCTGGTTGAGACCAAAACACCAGACTGAAGACTTCTGTCATTAAGGTTTTGGTAGAAAGAGAGAAAATCATGCAAATAGAAATGATTGAACTTGTTTTAATTTATCATGCGATAAATTAATTTACTGATTATTGTGAGTGGCTTATGACAAGTTCTTCCATCACTTTTAGCACCTGATGGTCTACATGTAGTTTTTGTTAGAGTTGTGGTTGTTTTTTTTTAACCATCATTAATAAACAGGATGATTGGTGTGCTTTAAAGAATATAGTGTTTTGTCAAACTATTCACAACCTTCTATCTGCACCTTCTACTGGTGTTGGTGCATCTAGAGATGCTAAAATGCATCAAATACTAGCTGTATACATACTTCTTTTTTTGTATTTCTGCATGACTTTTGATAAAGTCTGTGTACTTGTTTGCAGGGAAAGCGATGGCTGTGGCTCAGCACCATGATGCAGTGTCAGGAACAGAGAAGCAACATGTTGCTGACGACTACGCCAAGAGGCTAGCCAAAGGCTGGCAACACTGCCAGGTACATGAGGGATGATGATCATGTTTCACCTGCTTTGGTCTCTCTTATCATTTTATGCTGAATAAAACATGCATTCTTTATGTTTTTTTTTTTTTTTCACTAACTGACCTCGTCCAGGTTTTGGTCAGCAACAGTTTGGCTTCCCTCACTGGCTCCTCTGCTGAGAGAATCTACTGTGATTACCTCAACGTCAGTGTGTGTCCTCTAACGGAGTCCAGCAGCAAGGTGAACACACACACACACACACACACACACTCATATGATTCATTGTAAACCTGAATCTAGTAATAGCCGTTTCTTACCAGTAATAATTGTTCTTAAAAACCCCAATCCATATAATCTGAACTATCATCTTTTAATATAAGATTTTAACTGAGTAAAGCTGCATTGATTCTGTTATTAGAAGCTCAGTGTATTTGTGTTTTGCCGCTCTGGTCCAGTTCTCACTCAGTGTGTACAACCCTCTGGGTCGGTCCGTCACCTGGCCCGTCAGGCTGCCGGTCAACGGGACGGCCTATGCCGTCACAGACGCTCAAGGAAAACCCGTGGACTGTCAGGTTTGTCAGTCTGTTGCTTCCAAACCCTTCGTTAGAAGAAAACCTCAAAGTCTGCCACCCTATGACTTCTTCTTTGTGTGTTTTTATTTCCTTTTTGAAGGTGCTTCCTGTGTCCAGAGCCACACAGGAAGTGAGGAGGAGCCGCGGCTTCGCCAGGAACGAGCTGGTGTTCCAGGTCCGAGCTCCTCCTCTGGGTTACAGCAGCTACTCTGTGTCCGTGCTGCAGGACGGGCCGCCATCATCCTCATCTCAGCACCAGGCGCCCACCAGCATCCAAAATGAGGTGCATGTTCAGAAAGATGAATCTGAGTCCATCACGCTTAGAAATGAGCATAATGAAATCAAACTGACTAGTGACCGTTTCTTATACAATGTGCTTCAGTTCCTTCAAGTCACCTTTGACCCCGACACTGGCCTTTTGTCCGGTCTCAGCAACCTGAAAACCAAACAGACCATAAAGCTTTCACAAAACTTCTACTGGTTGGTGTTTCTTCCAAAACAAAAACAAAATGTGTTTAAATTCAGGTTTTTGCCTCCTGTTTTCAAATGATAAATGATTAAAAAAAAAAAAACGTGTGTGTTTGGGTGTTTTAGGTACAATGCCAGCAACGGCAACAACGTCGAGAGTCTGCAGACCTCTGGGGCCTACATCTTCAGACCCAACTCCTCCACACCTGTCATGGTCAGCAGTAAGGCTAGAGTGGAGATCTTTCAGGTAGCGCTACATTTACTTTTAACCTCATATTTATGTATTTAAACTCACAGGCTTCTAACTTTCACACGATTGATTTCAAGGTGTCCGCACATCCACGTATCTAAAATTAAGGCCTTAAAATGTCTTAAATTCCCAAACAAAATGTAAACTAGTCTTAAATGTGGTAATCACAGGTATTAAATTTTGTCATTGTTGTATATTCCATGTATTTTTTATTTTTTTTCGTCATTGGACTTTTCTATTTGGTAAAAGCTTCAGTCATGCGCAGACAGAAGCTGCTAACACGACCTTACCTGCCAGTTGGCTAGTAAGCTGACTTAGGCTTAAAAATACAAACTGTTTTTCATACCAGATCTGATTTTAATCTATTTTTTTTTTTACACAAAAGAAATTACAAATGACCAAAAATATTTTCATGAAATGCCTTTTATTCCAGTTTTCTGAGTTGAATAACAGAATCTACCATTTCCTCCCTGATAGTTTTCCATGCTTTTTTTTTTACTTTATTTTGTACATTTCTACTGGTTTTATATTTCATTCATAATATTCTTTAAAATGTCTTTAAAAGCCTTTAAATTTGAGTTGATGAAACCTGCAGAAACACAGCATAAAGAAGTGGAAAACTGCACAGAATAACTACATTTAGTCATATTTTCAAATGTATTTATCTGAAGTAATAATTATTGTTGCTGAACAAATACTGTAGAAAAATGGTAAAGCTAAAAATCCTGACGATGCAGAGAGTTTTGAGGATTTTTAAACACTTTTAATTGGAGTTTATCATGACGACATTAAATCAGAATCGGATAGCAGCGCTAAATTTATCATGATAAACGATATGACAAATCCCTGCACACTAGATTGTAGGACACTTTGTAGAATTATAAAATAGATTCTAAAAAAAATGTTTTCCAAAAATTCTGTAACATTGTGTGAACAGAACTCGGTGGTGCAGGAGGTGCGGCAGTGGTTCACTCCCTGGGTGTCTCAGGTGGTCCGACTCTACGCCGACAGCAAAGCCGTGGAGCTGGAGTGGACGGTCGGACCGGTGCCGGTCAGGTGAGAGCCAAATATTTCTGAGTTGGGAAAATAATCGGTAGTATGTGAATGTTTTAGACACGCTGTTTTTAATGTGGTCTGTGAATGTTTAAATCTGTTCATCGGTTAGTGATGAGCAGGGGAAGGAAGTGATCACTCGTCTGGACACCAGCATTAAAACCGCAGAGTTTTTCTACACCGACTCAAACGGCAGAGAAGTTCTTCAGAGAAAGTAAGAAAATGTTTTTTAGATATCACAATGTATAAAAAACAAATGATAGAAAACATTAGATGAGTATTTTGGATTGGTTTCCAACAGGAAAGACTTCCGTCCCACATGGCAGCTCAAGAAAACGGAACCCATTGCTGGAAATTATTACCCCATCAACTCTCGCGCCTTTATAAAGGTCTTAATTACTCTCTTCTTTTGCTCATCACTTTCTTAATGTTTTTTTTATTTCCTGCAATTCTACAAACATTTTACTGTATGTTTGTATTCAGGATGACACTGACCAACTCACAGTGGTGACAGATCGCTCACAGGGAGGAGCGAGCATGTACAACGGCTCTCTGGAGATCATGGTACGGCATATTTACACTTTGAATCTGCTTAAAACAAGCAGTAAGCACCAATACCGAGGTTTCAAAAAATGCTGTTCCGCTCCTTCAATGGGTCCAAACATTAAAACAGGAAATAAATGTTAAATGTACAGGGGGCTAACTACAACACATTGTATGAAATTAAATTTTTTCTATGGCAATTATCAGTTTTTTTTTTCTTTTTCTTCAACTAATAATGGCGGTTGAGGTTCTAAAATGCCTGTTAGTCATGTAGTTATTGGCTAAATCAAAAAATTAGTCTGACTACTTTGTTGTGGAAGCCATCTTAAGCATTCAGTATGCTGATGTGAGGAAATCTTCAACGGCGCAGACTGAGCATTTGCAAAGTGTAGCATGAGAGTATGTTGTGTTGTCATGTTAATTAATTGCATAAAAATAGCTAAAATAGAAATTAGCAGTGACTGAGTTTTGTGTTTTCATGTTTTTACTGTCATAACTTCCATTATTTGGAATCAGGTTCCTTGTCATCCCTGCTTTGTTTGGCTAACAGTAATGCTACATGTTTAATGAGACCACAAAACTTCCTCTGCAGCTCCACCGCCGGCTGCTGCATGACGACTACCGCGGCGTCGGTGAAGCCCTCAATGAGTGGTCCGGGCTCTTCCCCGACGGCCTGGTGGTCCGCGGTCGCCTCCTCCTCTCCCTGGAGCCGCCTGCTACTGCCGCAGACACACACCGCCCCCTGGCGCAGCAAGTGGTATCGCAACCGCTGCTGTCGTTCACCAAGGGAGACCTGAACCCGAACACACGACTGGAGGTACGGTTTAACACGCCGCACCTCTGACAGATTAATAACAACTACCAAATGAGGTTTGAGACAAGAATTGAGGCAAATTGGATTTTTTTTTTTTGTTTTTAGTTTTCAGGCCTTCAAGCATCGCTGCCCTCTGCTGTCCACCTCCTGACACTGAGTCAGTGGGACCAGCAGTCCGTCCTGCTCAGGCTGGAGCATCAGTTCCAGAGCTGGGAGAGCAAAACCAGCTCCCAACCCGTCACAGTCAACCTTCAGGTCGGACATTACGAACTCATGACGCCCCTTAGAGAAATATTTCACCAATTCTCTTTCGAACAACTTTTAAGTTTAAAAATAGTGAATTGAATGTCCTTAAACATGCCTTTTAAATGATTTTCTGTCCTTTTATTTATTTATTTTTTTTGTGTGCAGAAGCTGTTTTCCACTCTGGATGTTCTGGGTGTTTCTGAGCTGAACCTTTCAGCCAATCAGTGGAAAGATGAGATGAAGCGTTTTGATTGGTCTCCTGAAAAAGGTACATGACATTCTAACAGGTGTCAAATTAGCTGGGGGTAGTACATAACATCTCAAGTTTACATTATAGAAGGTGCAGAATGTCAAATTATAGTAAATAAATACTAATTTATGAAATATTTAAATCTGTCATTCATTTATTAAAACTAGAAATACAAAATTATTTCATAAATATAGAATAATCATACGTTCCTCACTTAAGAATATAGATTTTTGTGTGATTAACTCAATATAATTATTTCATGTTCCTTTGCTGAAGCATTTGTTACGACTCTGAGGTTAATATTTCACTGGAAGTGTGGAAGCAACTTGAGTATATAGATTTAATACAAACTCTTTGAGTGGCTCCAGACTCTCTATCTGAAATGTCTCCAAGTGGTTGAAGCTGCCACAGACTTCAGACAGCAACACATTAGAGCCAGAGTTACTCATTCAGATTGTATTCAATAAATTACAACAACTTTATCGTTCTTGAAGTTATTTCTGCACTTTCTAGCTCACGTTGATCTCAGTGGTAAATTTGATGTGCCGTTTGAAGCAGCCAATCAGACGTCTTTGCAAGCTGCTCTAGACCCGCCCACTTAGTTTGATGGGCTGCAGTTGACAGTTTGACTTGGTTTTCTTCAACACAATAAACATGATCTATTTAATCATTATTTAAAAAAATAAAATCAATACATCTAATTGAGGAACATAATTAAATGTAATATGTTTAATAAATCATTTGTGTAATTATTTCACGTTTTAATAAATGACCGGCACTTAAATATTTCATAAACCAAAAAGAATTATTCAGATAATTATTATATCATTAAAAATTAGATTAAGCTGCAGTCCATATGCTCATACTTTAGTTTTATACTTTTAGTTGCTGATTACATGTAGCAGTAATATCCATCTTTTTGGGATAATAATGTGTTTGTAAGTCTTAGTTTCTACTCAAACATTTAGCAGGAGATCAGCTAACGGCTCCTACTCAGCCAAATGTTTGGGGGGTTCACATCGTCTGCCTGGCCGCTGCCAACTTGGGGTCGTGCAGCTCAGAGCAAACTGAGCAGAGGATGAACAGGAAGTACCTGTCACTCTGCAGCGGCGGTAATCGCTGCTCTCTCCAATCAGAACAACGCCCCCAGGCTCTAATTAAACTGGAATATAATAAGCCATAAATTTGTCTTGGTGTTTCACAGCAGGGTGGTTCAATAAAGACTCGTTTTATTTTTGTGGCGTTCTCTGCTTGGGGAGGGACCGTTTTACTACAGGCTGCTTGTTTGATGCTAATAAGGTGTAAAGTAGGCTGAACTACATCTTACATACTTTTAGTTACACGCTCTAATAATTAAAAATTTTTTTTCTTGGCAGAAGAGAAACCTCTGCTGAAGACGTTTGAGGATCCATCTGTGTGGGAGATCACCCTGAGGCCCATGGAGATCAGAACATTTTTACTCAGGGTCACATTTAAATGACCAATCATGTCCATCGAAATGGTGGACAAATGTCCCTCTGTTCCTAACTGAGGACTCCTCAAATATCTCTTAAATCTGAAAGGGATTGGAAAATGATTTTCATTTGTGCCTGTCTTCTTACGGCCTCCACTAGTGACAGGCGTTAAATCACACAATTTTTAAGTTTTAGCTGAAGACATCTTCAGATGCTGCTGTAACCGTTTTATTTTTCAGAAAAGCAATCACCCAAATTTCAGCTGATTTAAAGACAACTCTGCAGGAGCTGAAATAAAGTAACAAAAAAAGGTAGAATGTCAAATAATTGCAGTCATTTTAAAAGTTAGACCAGTCAGTCAGGTTGAATGACGAGCTTTAGGTTTGGACCTAAAGTTTCCAGGCAGAAGGTCTGATTGGCTGTAACATACAGCTGGAGCCACATGAATAAACCTGAAACGATGACTTTATTATAACTAAAACTTACTGCTGAACAGCCCATAGTACTTCCCATCATATTTGACAATATAAACAATATTTTATATAATTCACACTAAAGGGTTTTTCAGTTTACATTCACTTAGTATTACCAAATTGTCTTCACAGTACTTTTTTTTAATCCACCTGTAATATTCCTGCAGTACAATGCTGTTCCTCTTACCGCCCCCTTGTGGTAGCAGCGAAACATTACAAGCAGATGGCTTTAAACGGAAGGCAATATTTATTTTGAACACTTTGAAGCAGCAAGCAGGAATGATGTCATTCTTTTCTCTATGAATGACGCTGGTCATAACCGGTACTCACACATGATGCCTCTTATTAAAAATAAAATGAACCTTTTAAGACCTTTAAATCTTTCCAACTTGGAACGGTGACTGTATTTCTGTAAAGTTAACTTCTGCTGCAAAGTGCTTTTTTGTCTTCGCTGTATTATGCTGCACTGTTTAAAACCCACTTTTTACAATTTTATTTTTTTTTTGCAAATATTGAAATGGGCACTTTGTTCATCTAATCAGCTTCAGTTTAAGCTGCAGATATGAGAGTTTAGAGGGCAAAACGTTGTGATTATCTGTAGGTTCCATCAGTGGCACAAATGCCAAATCCATTAATGGTTTGGACTAAAACTGGAGCTGTGATGAGGAATGTTTTGGGTAAAAGGACAATCTATACATAGATTCAAGCAAAAATATTTTTAAATTATTCTTTGTTAGAATTTATTTTCAGGAATTATCCATAAGTGGATAAAAATCTTAATTTTTTCTGCACTGTGAAATTTCTGAACCATCTGCACATTTATAAACAATTTGAAGATGTAGATACATGATTATTTCCATGTCTGTAGAAACGATTGTTACCAACTGGTGCCAAATTTTACTGACCAATATGTGCAATATTTTGTTTTACTCATGTATGTACATGTTTTTACAGCTCAACATCTTATAAAATTCTGGTCATTTGCATCTGTTATCATTCTTGCTTCAAAAGACAAGTTTTTCTAGAATTTTTTTTTTTTTTTTATCAAATCTGACTTCAAAGAAAGCTTCCAAGTTTGTTTTTTTTTTATAAAATTGTTTCAAGTCAATTTTTTTGACATGAAACAGATTTTCAAAAGCTGAAAATTTGGAAGTTTCCTAGGTTTCCAAAATTTAAAATTTTACACTTCTAAGAAATTTTTTTTTTTGAAAGGTTTGACAAAAAATAGTTTGAGACAAAAACTATCAAAATGTTTCTGAAAAAATTGAGGAAAAAAAAGCTAATTTAAACTTCTCAAGCTTCAATTTTTTTTCTAAAAAATTTGAAGAAACTAAAATTTTGACACCTTACCTGCCTGGCAGTTTGACAGATTTCTAAGTTTTGAGAATTCCTGAAACTTTTTAGATTGTATGGTGGGGAGGATGGAAATGAGGCCAACCTTAATTGAGTCAGTTGCATTTCCATTAACCTTAATACTTCACAAATTGGAATTATGAAAATGACCATTTTGAAAACACATTTTCTGATAAGTGTCTGTGAAATTGCATTTTTTTTTTATCGACACCATCAGAATACCGACTCAGTTTGTGCACATTTGTAGTGTGTGCATCTTGTCAAACATTTTCAACTCCAGAGCTTTTTATTCAAATTGTTGACTTTATAACCAAACACTGTTATAAAGTCACTGTTCACCCAGAGCAGCAACCAGAGAGCTTTCAAAAAACTCCAACTTTATTGTGGCAATTCTTACATCCATTAACCTTCTGTAGCAATTAAAAAAAAGACTTCTTTATCCGACTCCTGTTAATGTGTACGGACTGTTTACCTGTGGACTCCCGGCAGGTGGAGACGGACTGCCTGTGTGGAAACACTGCAGATCCAGGAGTGAACCAGGAATGACTGGTTAAATCTCAGTCGCACTTTTCATGTGATTGGGGTCCAATTCAAGGAATTAAAAAAAAAAAAAAAAAAGATTCAAAAATCTCACTGAAACTGATCCATCCTGAAACACTGTGCAGTTCATAAAGTGTAATCTGTCTCTTGTATGAACAGTCATATTTACAAATCACCTTTTAATGAATGATCTTCTACCCTGTCCGGCTGCTTAAGTCAACTGGAATTAATCAAAGTCTACACATCAAGACCAAAAAAGGGTTAAAAACCAAAAGTGGGTAAAGTGGACTCAGCTGGCCACAGCTCTGGTCACTTTAGAGCCTGATTTAAACGTACTGTCACTTTAATTAAAGGTCCTCAAGTCAATATGGTGGAATAAGCAGGTTATTGTCAACCACTAAAGCACTAAATTACAGCAGCACTCCAAAATGACACACTGGGAGGAAACGCCTCGTCCTCCAACACACACAATGATACTGGTAAACATTTCAATATGCAAAAAACAGCAACGTACTGAAACCAAACAAATTAAATTAAAAAAAAGAAAAAAAAGTTATCCTGCTGTTGATTATTCCAACCTAAAAATCAATGAGCAAAACATGAACGGTGCAGTGTGATTGGTGGGAAACGAAGCGCTGTTTCCTCTATGATAACATCGATTTTTCCTTTTTTTTTTCACCTGAGAATGGGCTATTGCATCCAAAGGAGGAAAATCTAGATTTTTGTCATATTACGTTGGTTCCCATTTTACAGAAAAAAAAAAAAAAAGAAAGATGCAGCCTGCAGGATGCAGGAGTACCGTTTTTAAATAGCCGATATAAACACACCCAAGTCTTTGTCTAAAATAATAATAATAATAATAATATCAATAATAAGCTTTGGAGAAAAACAGAGAAGAAAAAAAAAAGAATTTCAGAGCTCTGTTCCATTTCCCCACCCGTCCAGAAAAAAAAAAAAAACCCTTGTGGAGCTCTTCAGGTTTTGGGTGGAGCACCCCCAAAGAAAATGGACAACCTCCGTCATGTTAGCCATCTTTTTTTTTTTGTTGTTTTTTATGTTTTGCATAGCCAGACAGTGGGCATGAGCTTTGCAACCACTTGAAGAGTTTTGAACAGAGAGCCGTCAGTGGAAGTGGTGGGGGGGGGGAGGTCTTGGTCCATATGAGCCCCCACCCCGACCCGGGGCTGGTCCCTCCCAACCACGCAGCCTCCTGCTCACAGAGCGGGCTCTTTCTGGCACTCGCGTCCGTTAGACGTCTTCTTAACTTTGGAGATTCCCTCCAGAGCGCCCGACTCGGTCACTCTGCACACACAGACAAAACAAAAACCTAAATAAAATGGAGAAGAATCCTTCATATCAGACTGGGATCATTTTAAATGCAAAACAAATGAATAAAACTAGGAGTGCACCGATCCTCTTTTTTGACTTCCGATACCGATATCTGAGGGTTGGTGTCAGCTGATACAGAAAAACAAGGCTGAACAAACTTCTATTGAACTGCTAAACTTGTTTGTTTGAGATAAGAGACTTTCTTTAACCTTTTTACAGGGCTTAAAGTAAAAAAAATCCTGAGCCTGAAACTTAGTTATGATAGAAATTAACTATACCATTGCTATTGTCACAGTTTAATAAAAAGTGTCTTTGAATAGTGCAAACAATTGCTTCTAACAAGCTAAACACTCAAACTTAAATAAGACTTCAGTACATTTCAACTCAAAACAAAATGTAAAATGTCTGTACCCTAAAGGTTTGACTTACAGGCAACAATCCCTCAACATTAAATAAGAGCCTTTCAGTCAATGTTTTAGCAAGTAATTTAGAACATGCAACATTACCAACTACATCAGTTTCTCAACCTTTTTCGGGCCAGCGCCCCCATCCCATATCCAGATCCCTCACCGACCCCCAATAAAGAATTTGCAGGCTACTTTGCACTAACTATTATTTTATTATTAATATTACTTTCACTATTGTAGATGTTTTGATTTTTATGCTTGTTTCTGTATTTATCATCAAGATAATTTTCCAGAGAACAAAAAAGTCATGGGAATAGAAATTATTTTCACAGGTGTCTAAGAAAAATGCAATGGACATTAAAGTTAAAATTGGTAGGCCTAACAGCAGCCAATCAGAGTGGAAAAATATTCTTGTTCTTTGCCATTTTCTAGTTGTTAAATATTCCACAAAATGACCAGATAAAAGATGTTCAACATGCCAGTTTAAACTTTGATATATTTGCAAACAACTGAGCTCTGCAACATTAAAACATGGATAGAACTGTAACTACATTAATCATAGCTCTTCTTCTCTTCAGTGTTTCTGCGGGTTTCTGGTGGTGCAGCTCTGTGCTGCCTTCAGGAGAATGGGACATCAGAGCATCATCCATAAAACTTCACCCACATGGCATTTATTGTGCAAACCAGAGCTTTCAGTGGAAAAACAAAAGTTCCAGGTCCTTTTAATGCCATACAAACATGAGACAGAAACATAGATTATATATTTATATAGACCTGTCTATTGATTATAGATTAATAGTTTCATATATAAACTATTACAAAGAGTTTATAGAAATTACAAAGAACAAATCTGGTTCTTAATCAAATCCTAATGAGTCAAATTGAAAGTGTCATGGAGTCATCAGCCTCATGACATTAACACTGACATGAAAAATAATATTGAAGAAATAAATATATCAAATCTAATTAAAAACAAAAATAAGTGGTAAGTTATTTACCGTTATGGTCTGTAAGATACATTTATTCTCAGTATTAGATATGGTCTCAACCCATGACATTTCAACAATATAATTTTACCTTTTATCTGGAAATAATGTCTGTTTATTCTTGCCATACAGTCTCTGTATTAATTATTGCTCGAAAGGTCTTGCCATACCAGTTTATTCCTCTGTATTTACTTTAGTTTCTTAGTTTATTCTTGCATTTTGTTCTTCATTCATTTACATTTAGTTTCCTTTGATTGGTATTATCCTCTCTTGGTTTATTGCTATGTCCACTTTAGTTTCTTTCCTGTTGCTACATTTATTTGATCGTTTATTGACGCTCAGTAATCTTCACTCATCACCTGCTGCGCCGCCTAATCGTCATGTGTTTTATATCATGTGTTGATTTTTCACTGTTCAGCGTCGGATTCTCTGTTTTTATGCCATAATTCACATCTAGTTTGTCGCTCCGTTTTGTGTCCTGCTTCTCCTGTTTCAGAGTTTTGCGCAATGTGCGCGTCTTTTTTTTTTAAGCCCCTAAGGTGCAGGGCGTATCGATGGGGAAAAGGCAGACTGACATAAACCTTTTAAAACAACGGAAACAATTTCTGCATTCTGATTATTGAAATTTAAAAGTGCTGTGGTACCGTTGTTCTATCACACTCGTTACTTACAGCACCGGTGTTAACGCTATAAGATGAACGCTACGAAATACAGTTTTAGCCAGTTGCTCAAAGTCTAAACTGGTATTGTTGTGATTGTAAGGTATAAAGTTTACCTTCGACCAAACGCCCCAAAAAGGAATCCCAGCGCCCCCTTTTGTAAAAATCTCCGCCAACTTCCCATCTTGTCCCCTTTCCTCTAGCCATGCCCAGCGCCACTCGTTTTTAATTCCTTTCTCAAGTAAACGTGTTTCTTTACTGGGTCAGACAAACTCCACCTTCTTTCATATCGCATTTGATTTAACCGCCGAACCGAACCCATGCGCTTCTTTTCTACAAACCGTTTTACAGTCATTGGTCAAGAACACGGGAGCTAGAACTATGATTGGCAGACATCTTTGTAGACGGAGCTCTTTAAGCCCGAAGACTACAGTTTGGTTGAGGCGGACCGTTTGGTCAAAAGCCAGAAATCCGGCCCCCGGCCAGAGCTCTATAAGCCCTGTTTTTAGGAAAACGTGCATTTTTACATTTCAAGCTACAAAGTCAAGCATGACGATTAATCATGATTAATCACAACACTAATGTGTGATTAATCAGATTTGAATTTTAATCGATTGACAGCACTACTTAAACTTTTTTTTTTTAACAGACATAAATGTGCTGAACTACTAATTTATTTGATAACTCTGCACCAGAACAGCACCATTAAATACACCAGTAGCTTCACAGGCTTGATCAAACACGTAAAAAATAAACTGCGACTAGGCCTGTCACGATAACAAATTTTGCTGGACGATTGTCTAAAAAATTATTGCGATAAACGATAATATTGTTTCAAGACCTTTTGACACTCATTTAATGGAAATTACTAATAATGCATGCGATTTCCTGCCATAGATAGATACACTTTATTTTCTAAAGAACATATAACACTGGAACTGATAAACTAAATCAGTTCCAGTGTTAATGGATTCTCAGTCTCCATTAACAAAAAACGTACTTGAATACAACATAACACGTACAACATAAAGCCAAAGTGGAAATAAATACTGCATTCAACCAAAAGAGTGCAGATATGAAGTCTGTATACTATATTGCCCTTCTGTAATCAGTAGATTTAAATAGAGAAGATGGGCACATCTGACTATCTAATAAATGGTTCATACTATACGACTTTTTTCCCCTTTTTTCCCCCTTATAACAATCTTAGATCTTTTACCGATCTAAGATTGTCACTGGTGATTTTGTAACCGATCATCCTGTAGTGTGAGATGTGTTACGGTAGATCGAATGTGACAGGTAGCCAATCAGAAAACGCGGATTCACCTCCATGCTTTCTGAGGGGCAATTACGGAGGGGAATCCCAAACAGATGACATGGAGCAACCCGAAGTCCAGCGGACATCGGAGATATGCGGGAACAACATTAATATGTATTTAACATTTTGTGCAAAGAATATAGAAATGACAAGGGGAGGAGTTGGAGCCAAATTGCTACCACAGTTGATGAACCCGGTAAGTTTTCAGCTGTTCTTCTTTAACGTGACATAAATAGGTTATAATGATGTTCATTCAGTCAGGACTTTACGCTGACTAGCCACATGCATCACAGGTAGATTCTAGTAAAGCATTGATTAATGCCTGGTTTTAAAATTAGTTAACTGAACTTGTAGCCATCATTTTGTGCCCATGTGGCTGGACACCACATGGCACGATCGAACCCAATCGAACCGTTATACCTACGATTTCTGTCGGCTAATGTGTCTCTCTGGTTTAGAAAATGGGCCAACAACTCGTGTAATGTGAGCTGGACATTACACTAAGGAAATGAGGAAGGGAGGGTCAGTGGAGAGCACCGGGGTTGAGCCTTTTTTCATTCAGTGCTATCAACAGAAAGAAAAAAGGCAGAAAGAGACGATAAAGCCGATAATTAAAATGAGGTCGATAGGTTTAATTTATTGTGCGATTAATTGATTTAACATTTATCGCGACAGGCCTAACTGCGACAAACTTTCTTTTAAATGGTTCAGAAAATTAAATTAGAAATTCTAATTACATTTTTATTTTCATTTTATTATTTATTTAACATAACATAAAATAAATAATAAAATGTAACAGTCCTTATTGACCGGGCACATCGTCATTGATACCCGATATAGAATTGTTTTCCAATATTGTGGCCGATACAGATATTAGTACGGGATCGGTGCAGCTCCTACTCTGAAACACTCACACTTCATCCATCTCCACGTCCTCTTCATCCAGGGGCAGCTGCAGGTACGGGTTGTTGGACGCCGGTCGGAACTTGTAGCCGGTCAGCACGAAGAAGATCAGAGTGGACACTTCCACCAGAAACTGAGGACCAGAGGAAGATGTGTGTTTTACAGGGAGACCTCAGTAAACTCAAATCATCTCAGTAAAGATTTTCACACTTTTTTTAGTGTTTATTTTAGGGCTGCAACTAACGACTAATTTAGTAGTCAATTATTTTTGACGATTAATCGATTAATTGGATTTTTAATTTAACCACTTAAGGATTAAAGAGTTTTTTACACAATATTTGAAATACGCTGCAGGATGCAAATGAACAATTACTTCTTAAATAATTTAAAAAAAACAAAATTTTGTTGCTTAAATACAGTAACAGAATTATTTAGTGAATTTGAACCAGATAAAGAGGTGTTCTGGGTACAACATATTTACAGATGTTTTTTTTATCCTAAATGCAAAACACATTTACATTATACTGTACAATTTTAGCTTAGTTACTGCTCTGAATATGTTGGGTTCTTTCAGCATATTGACTTATTCTTTTAGCCTGTATATCCAGTTAATCAATTGCTAAATTTGACAATTATTTGAATAACTGATTAATCACAATTAATCCGATTAATCGTTTCAGCCCTAGTTTGTTTTTTACTGAAGACAACCCCAAATTCAGTTTCTCTGAAAAGTTGAATATTAATAGAAGATGATAAAACAGTTAATTAAGTACAGAAATGTCAGCCTACAGAGCAGCAGGCTGAAGAAAATACTCTATTGGTCCCAAACAGAAATTAAATGATCAAAATTTAATAAAACAATATGTTTGAGTCTGCTGTGGAGGTCCTGGATTTGAGTCTTACCTCATAACACCACTGCCACTGGAAGGGCATTGTGATCTTCAGTAAAATGGCTATGATTCTCGTGAAGTAGATGTAGCACACGATCTACAATAAACAAACAGATTCAATTAGAGGCAGAAATCAGACTATTGAAACAGGATTAATGATGTGGCAATTCCTTTAAAATCCTGGCAACTGTTACCGGGAAATGTTGTAATTTGATAAAAGTGCTCTGTTCAAAGACAAAAAGATGTTTTTTTATTTTTATTTTTTTTACTAAAACTGAAAAATAGCACCTTCATCAAAACCAACTATTTTTCTCTGGGTAATCTAGTTTCACAACTGCCAGGAAAAAAAAAAAATTTTTTAGGACAAACTGAGCTCTGGTCAGTTTGCCGAGGCGTCTCTCTCACCATGACGTAGTAATGCCTAAACAGCTTGAGCTTCTCCAGGTTCATGGCAGCTGGAAGAAACAAAACCCAAGTTTAGAGCAAACAGGACAAACATGGTGATGCGTTCACTTAACTCAGGGAGAAACCGGTCTACCTTTCCCGTCTGTGCTGGAAGCCTCCTGTAAGTGACGGATGGACCTACCAATACAGAAAGATGAGAAAACACGTCAATCTATAGATACATAAACGTCTTGTAAGGTCAAATTAACACTATGCTAAATAGGTGAAAATGTAAGGTTTTTACACTAAAGTCACAGCCGACCGGTCACACATTCATACACGAATGTGTAGTTATAGGTTAACCTCCGACCCCCAGGAGGAAGCTGGAATCGAACCCACAACTTTCAGGTTCCTAGACGATTATTCTCTGTGCAGGACTCTGCTAGCTTATTTACAAATAAGCTGAATTTACTTATCAAAAACTCAAATCAGATAATTGAAACAGAAAACTTGGATGTAAACAAATATAGTCTATCATTTTCTTCGAAGCTTCATATATTTTTATAAATCAAAATTAAATTTTTCTCTTAGCTTCTCGATTTTAATTCCACGTTTTACCAAAGTAAACAAATTAATTCACCAAAACAGTTTCTACAGTCATATGGTTCCTAAAATCAAAAACTTCTGTACCTTTAAAAACTGTATTAATAGGGTATACTTTAATTACTTATCAATTATGTAAAGCTTCTACAAATCTACCAGTTCGTTAATTATAGATATTTTGGGAATTTAAAAAAGTAGGACACATTACTGTCAAAGTGAGAAACAGTTTTTCCACATTATTAACCTTATGAGTAATCCACCAGTCAGAAAACTCAAAAATTAGATCATTTTCTGATCATTGATAGTATATACCTAAGTGCTAACATGATGCTAACAGTAGCAGCTTCTACTAATGGTAACAGACTGAAAGTTGGATATTTTCAGTGTTCAGAATTGAATTGAGAGGAAGCACAAAATAAAAAAGCAATTTAAAAGGAGGATATGTTTTCACAAAGGTAAGATGGTTGGTTATTCAGGCTTCTATAATGTCGAACGACACTCCAGTTGAGGTTAGCAATGCTAACGGCTAGCATAATATGCTAAAAGCTACGTCAGTTTAGTTTTTGTGTTAAATTAGTGAAACCCTAGATCTACAGTTAACCTGGCCTCTTCAGGCAACACAACACACTGACCACACGACGGGGAACAGGATGGCTCCGCAGCAGATGAGGTCCACCAGAAAGAGGATCTCCTTCCACAGATAGTACTCACTGGAGCCTTCCTCTGTCGACTCGATGATGATGTAGGCAACATTCGCCAGTACCTGGTAGCAAAACACACACACACGTTTGAGTGGCTATCTTTGTGGGGACTTTCCATTGACTTCCATTCATTTCTACAGCCTAAACATAACCCTAACCCATACTCAATTCACACCTTAGTCCTAAATCTAATATAGGATGTTGTTGGTCCCCACAACATCGTATGTGTCAGGAAAATGGTCCCACAAGGTATCACAAACACACACACACACACTACCTGCAGAGGGATGACTATCATGAAGATCTTCTTCTCTTTGTCAGAGAGGATGTATTTAACGAAAGCCCAGCCCGTCCCAATCAGTGCCAGAGTGATGAACAAGAGCGCCCCCTTCAGCCTGACAGATACAGGAATATTAATACAGAATGTTCAAAACAAATATGATCCAAACTAGAGATGAATGACGTACCAGGATCAACATTGAATCGGACGACGTTCGCCATTTTTTTGACATGATATTGCCCTGATAATTAAAAGTGTGCCGATGTAAAAACAAACTTTTACCATATTTTACGGACTATAAGTCGCTTTGGAGTGTAAGCAGCATAAATTTAAAAAAATGTGTCATGAAGAGGAAAAAAAACACATGCAAGTTAATCTGGACTGTCAGTTGCAGAAACAGCCAAACTATATTAAAAAGAATACATAAATAAATAATAATAAAAAAAAAATTGTGACTTATATTCCAGAATATACGGTATTTTCCAAACTATATTTCCGGTATTTGTTTGGCCATGTGAGAGAGACAGTACACCACATAGTGTTGACTTCAGCAGAGAGGCCGTTTCAGTGGTGTGGTCCATTATTTTCATGGTAGAGAATATGTATATCAGCTAAAAAAATTCACAACAGTACATCCCTAATAAAAAAAAAAAAATCCAGAGGTGTGCTGTGGTGGCGCAGGGGTTGATTAAGCACAACCCACATATGGAGGCCTTAGTCCTCGACGCAGCTGTCGCAGGTTCGATTCCCGGCCTTGGCAACCTTTGCTGCATGTCTTCCCCCTTCTCTCATTACCCACTTTCCTGTCAATTAACTATCAAATAAAGGCCACTAGAGCCAAAAAAATCTTAAAAAAATAAATAAATATAAAATCCAGCAGAAATAACTTACAGGTGTGTGATATAATACATGACGGCCCAGCCTTCGCTAGGATGACCCTCGATGTTGATAAAGTGGTAGTTGATCTGTGAAAAACAGAAGCCACGGACACATAAACTACCTGGTCTGTTGTGATAAAACAGAAAATGCCTCAAGCTGTTGCTGAGAAGATGAAGAGAATTACTAGCACTGTGACCTACACTGTGGAAAACTAAAGATGTGGACTTGGTGAATGCCAGTGCAGCCATCAGCCAGTGGATCTTAAACACGCTGTATCTGCAAAGAAGCAGAGGAGGAAAAATCTTCATATTTAAGTTATAGAAAGGCAGTTTATGCTTTTCTCTGACCCTGTGGAATAAAATGTTACCATAGTTGATGATTCTTTGTTTTTCTGTTTTATCTGCAGTGTTTTTGGTCCCTGAGCATTTTATCCAGAAGTGTTGCTGGTATCAATTACTTTTACACATGTGGATAAAATGCTGCCGCTTTCACTCACCAAAGATAATGTGGTTCAAGGTCTGTAGTGTGAACTTGGCTTATGTCTCAACAGGATGTGGGGTGCAATAAATAAAGTAAGATGGCTGCGGAGACGAGTCGCTCCTTAATCCTTATCGGCCTTTTACAGTTCAAAAGACTCAGTGCTTGCTTGGTTTGGGTGTGGGAATCTCCTGTGTAATACAGGTGCAAACCCTCCAGAAGGTAAACAACCTGACAATCATGGGTTTATGCTACGGGAGCTTTACCGAACTGCTTAAATTTGTATTAAATATGCATCTTTGGGATGTTTGTCCACTTTGTACAATCAGCCAATCTTTTATAACACTGTGGAGAAGAGCTGGGATGTTTGCATGTAAAAAATCCTTTGGCTTTTCCATTTCGGCCGATTCGCAAGCTAAATATATCCTGGTGGGTCGTCGAAGCTCTTCTCTGGACTGATCCGCCATGTCGGTGTACTTCCAGCATCAGCAGCTGGCTATGTCAGCAGTGAGTTAATGGTAGCCTGAAAGGTTCATTAAGTCACCGAACATAATGAAGATGTCTGAGTGCGACTCAAATTGTGGTCTGATAGAAACGTCCCGAGGAAAAAGACAATACATAGAATATACAAGATTAAATATTCCCGTCAAGACAAAATTTAAGACATTTAAGGCCTCAATTTTAGATGTATAAATTTAGGACTTTTTGAGGATGCTCAGAAAAGTGCTGCTCATGCTGCCTCCACTTTACACAACTCAATATTTTGACACTATTTCCACCAATTGGAATGACAGCAACATATCTTCAACCCCTGCATCGCTGCCCCTCAGTCATTACGTGACCCCCATTGAGGGGCAAGAATGCACCTTAGGCTTGGCTTGAAAGCATCACATGAAAAGCGGCTGATGTGTTCACAGACAATCAAAGTTCTATTACATTTTTTGTGTTCACCTTGATATGACAAAACGTCTGGGACATAAAAGAAATCACAATTTGAGTGTAATTTATGGCATGTACCTGTGCTTCATGAGCGTGTAGACCCACACCATAGCAGCAGTGAAGAAGACTCCGGCCATACAGATGTAAAGACGAGACAAGGGGATTTCGGCTGCAGACAGGTAGCTCCCTCCTGGGTTCTTTTCTACCACGTCCACCTGTGGGGGTTGGGAACGTTAAATGAACACCTGGCAGACGCCTGATGACTGGCAGAGCATCGCCAACGCTCATTGACTCACCGTCAAGTTGTAAGGCTTCTTGACTCCAGGCCCCCTGTTCTGACAATAGTGGAACTTCAGGTTGTACAGACCCTGATTCTTTGGGCCAACTTCCAGACTGAACTGTAACGGAGGAGACGCGTTAAACCAGATGACACAACCATCGATACGCATCACTGGATTGGACGGCGGCCATCAGCTGCTGCAGCTAGTGACGCGCTCCTTCAGGCGCCATTGCTACGCATCGAGTCACGTCCACAAAACCATGCCGTTCCAAAGCAGGATGAGCAGGAAGTTGTCACAACAATGGCGCTCTTAATTCCTATTCGATTTCTATAAAATGACTTAATAAAGATGAGAAAACTGCAGATCTTCTGATACATAAACTATGTATTCTTCCTGGATTTAAATCTATAAATATTTTGCTTTCTGAGAGAGGACTAAGTGGATCTCTCTTTTATATTGGTCAATAATTTAATTTTACATAATTGCGGCTGTAGAAGACATAGCATGTTCCAAGTTCAACTAACTATTGCTTCTATAGTTAATGAAATGTTTCATCCTATTTGACGATCGTCATCAATATCGCCACATTCTACGGACAAATGAGGCAATCACATACTGACCCATTGCCATAGCAACCGATAAGACAAAATCTCTGCCAACTGACAGAGCAGAGATTACATTCATGGGCATCAGGAACCAACGAACACAAAAACATTTTCCCCCATAAAAAGTACGTAAAAACGACAAAGCAGAACATTCAGTCTGTTACAGTATCATGTTTTCTGGTTTGATGTTTATTTTGCGATTATTAATAATTGGTTGTCTGAACTCAACGGTAGTTGATTAGCTAATTTAAACACCTGCTCTGCTAATGACCTGTCAGAGAGTGGGTATGTCGGTTGCCTTATTTTAGAGTTACAGGGTTTATAATGACTTGCAAAATCCATTTTTTTAGCCCTTAAATGATTTCTTTTGTGTACGTACTTTGAGTGTCTAGGAGTGAGAAAAAAAAGTTACATTTATTCACTCCTGGTGCTCCATAGATATCTATATATTCTTTAGGGTTATATTTTTCAGTCGGTTTATTTTTCTCTATTGGATGTAACGTTTTCTTGTCAACGAAGTGTTTGCATTTGATGACAACGAAAAGTGAAACCCTTTTTTAGACTTTTTTGTGTGATCGTGTCATTTTCCCGACCAGCGATATTCCTGACTCAATGAATAGCAATGGCGCATGTAACGATAATTCACGTAGATGTCCAATCCTATAACATACATCAACGAGCAAAACCAACCAAACGCTGCCAAATGTTTTCTAAATGAAGAGAAAAGGGCACTTACGCTGAAGCTGTACGAGCCATTCGTTTCGTCTAGGACTAAAATCCGCTCGTCTGAACTGTTCAGCTGCAAAAAATTCCAGTTAAGACGCTGATTGAAAGAACAAACTGCACAAATATTTAGCCACAAAAAAAAATTTTTTTTAAATCTCACCTTAAATTTAGTTTCGCTCACTTTCTTAGCTTCCCCAGCAGGGTTTGGATTTTCATTTGCTGCTGTTTCTTGTTTCTCTTTACCTTGTTTTGGGTCTGTGTTTGATGGCTTCCCATTTGCATCGTCTGGTTTTCCATCGCCATCAGCCCTCTTTCTAACCTTTTTCTCTGAACAGAAATGGAGGCATAGAAACACATCAAGATTAACAGTCACTTTAAAACAGTGGCGTCATTCACTCTGCAGCAGTTAATGTGAGGAAGTGTTCAAATCAGCAACACAAACCTTCAGGTTTGAGTTTGGCAATCAGGTAGTTATCCTGAACGCCAAAGGCCTTCACGTTGACTCTAGACGGACAGAAGTCAAACACTTAACTTTCGCACAAAGCTGTGACACATTACGAACTTATGATCCAAAAACAACACACACCCCAGATTCTTGCTGTCAATGAGAAAAAGAATGAGAGGTTCGTCGTTTGTGGTCTTCGTCGCCTTGAGCGGGCACTCCTCGGTCTCCTCCGCCTACGGAGAACACAACAAGACTCTATGTAATCTCCGGTAAAGACTCTAGACTTTACCGGAGACCCTTCTCCGGTAAAAAAAAATTTAAATGAATGACATTGAGTAGATAATATATTATCAAGGATACGTTTTACTATACAGAATAGATGTCCCCAACTGATTGAGAGCTGTAAAAAATCAGATGTTTAGTTATGAAGTTTGGTACTCACTGTGTACGACAACACCCCATTAACTCGAGACCTGGACAGGCTGAAGCCAACCTAAAGTAGACAATAATGTGGACCTGAATCAGTTTCGATATTATTTGCATTGATTTCCATCAATAGACAAAGAAAACATATGATTAGTGGAGGTTAGGCCTGTCATGATACATTTTTCTGGATGATAAATGATCCCAGAAGTTATCGCGATAAATGATAGCATTGTCGTTTTGAGACCATTTTCCAGTAACATAATGTTAGTAGAATAATAAAGCAAGAACACATTCTCAAAGGTCAGTAAACTTTAAATTCTAACCAACATTTAACACTGGAACTGAAAGATATTTTAAATATCCAAAATAAATAAAACAGAAACAACAACAAAAAAAATGAACCATGAAGTCTCTGTAAGCAAAATTGCCCTTCATAAAAAGGAGGTAGTGTAGATCAAAGCCCCAAACTGAAGACTTTTTGATCATCCAGTTTTTGGTAGAAAGAGAGAAAAGAGAAAAAGGATAAATCACTCAAATGGAAGTGATTGTGAATGATCATATGATTCACTGATTTATTGCTTATTGTGACAGGCCAGGTGGGCATGTATTGTATTGTTTATCATGAAACATTTTGTAGAATTCTGATTTATTTTTGTCTTGATAACTTTTAATTAATGTAAAAAAAAATATTATCATTACTATATTATTGGAAATCTTAGTTTTACTGTTCTCTGCCGTTTATTCCACGAGGGCATCGATAAATATCAGTAATTTCAAAAACATAATAAAAGCAATTACTGTGTGCAGCTTAATGATAGAAATCACTTCTTTATTTAAGAGATGTCATGAAGAAGCCCCTTTCAGATGAGCATGGTTTTCTTAATCAAACATTTTCGACTTCTTAAACTCATTTTCTCTAGAAAATTTCTGAGATTACGCTCAAATTTGTTAGTTATTTCCTAGAAAATTTCTGATTTTTCAAACTCAAACTTCAGTTTTTTCTAGTAAATTTCTGAGAATAATCTCAAAATGTCTGATATTTTTGTCAAAAATGTGCTCCCTTTGTATCTACAATGGCCCGCAGAAAACAAACAGTCTCTTAAATAAATAGCAAAAAAGTAGATCGAGTCACACTAAAGAACAAGCAGAGGTTCCGATTTTCAGCACTGTGTAATCAAGCATTTCAAAACCAAGCATCAATTACACCGATATTATAAATGAAGAGAAAATCTATCCAATAAAAAAAGAAAACTGCATGAATTACCTCATTATTATCATTTCTCAACCAGGATCTAAAAGAACATACTAGAGTTCCTACTGCAAAACTAATACAGGCAGAAAAAAATGACTACTGCTTCCTTCAATTTTTCTTTTTCTTTACATTCACCTGAAGGAAAATGAAAACAAACAGACTTACTGGGGAGGTGCTGTAGTCCACACTGTCACTGAGCCACAGGGAGAGCAGACTCACATTTAGAGTTCCACTTGCGAAGAAACCAAAGTTGTTGAGGTCAACGGCAGACCGTATTTCATTCTGAAAAAAACAAGTTTACAATTTTTGATCACAAATACTTTAACCATACATACACGGTTAAAGTGTTGTGAGACCAATTAGCTTGTCGTGAGACCGACAAGCCAATTGGCTCTCAGAATGAATGAGAAACAAATTTGAAGGTTTCAGTCAAAGCAGATTTTGAGATGAGTAAAGGGAAGGTAGCAAGTTCATTAGCTAGAATCAACATTTTTAATCGCTAAAATGTTGATTTTAGCTAATTTGTGGAATACTTTATGGAAATAGCTAAAAAATTGTATATTTAAGAAATGTTTGGCAGTCTTTTTGTCCCACCTGTTTGTGGAAATTGAGAGACTGTCTCAATTTATAATCTACACATATGATATTGGCTTACTTTATGTGATTTTTCAGCTAAAATAGTTTGTTTCGACGCGGAACAATTAGCATGACGTCAACATGCCCACTGTCACATTTGACCCGATCTAAACGTTGTCTAAATGCCAAACAAGCGCCGCTTTTACTTGTTTAACCGTGTTCTTTTTCCACAAACATAAAGATTTTAAAGATCACAAATTGTAATTTAATACATTCATAATTACAGTGACTCAGTTTTCGTTTGACCATTTTAAATTTTGAGCCTAAAAACAAAGTTCAGGTTTTCTAGAAACCATAAAATAACCACAGCCGAAGATCGCTACTGCATGATCTCCTTCATAAACACATACATATTTGACATAAATACAATAGTGTGACACCAATGGCATCAACATCTTTTATGCCATTGAATGTAATCAACACGCTGTGGGTTTAGAGAAGCAACGTCAATGTTCGTGGTGTTAGCATAAGCTACCCGGGCTAACGCTGACGATACTCTAAACCAAAATAGTGTTACACACTTACCTTTAGACTGAGCTTGTGTTTCCTCGCGTTACACCCCGACAGCAGAACTAATAGTAAAATTACTGCAAAGGAGAACTGTATGTGCGGCACAGCCATCACAACACCTGCTAACGTTAACTGTTAGCTGTCGACAATTCTGCCAGATGGCTAAACAACAAGCTTGCTAGCAGTCCTTCCGGTCTCGAATCGTTACAATGAAATTGTTAACGATGCTCACCCACACGAATGACCTATTTCGTTGTTAAATAACAACACCGTCTTTTATGTTTTCCAATGTTTAAGTTCTTTCATTGCGTAAACTACCAGCTAGCTTGTCGCAGACGTTGGGAAGCTGCAACTTCCTGGTTTGCAATATTACGGAGGGTTCGGACAGAGCCGTCACAAACTGAAGAACAACAAATTATTTGTTCTACAGCTGGAATAAATATGTCCCGCAGGCTAGTGAGGGGGGAAACATGATTTATGGCGGCTCTTCAGACAATGTTATTAACAGTGTCAAAATTTCTATTGACACGATTTGTCTATATCTTGTATTCGTTGTGCTACATTAGGTCACGTGGTTTACCTAGGACGTTGACGGAACCACCCCTCCACGTCGTATCGGATCTGTGAGACTAGTAAATAAATAAATAAATAAATAAATAAATAAATAAATAAATAAATAAGGAGTCAAACGAGTTTAAACAACTCTAAAAAGGTCAAAGTGATGGCAATAAAGTTGGATAACCTCACTTAAAATTCTGTTACTTGTAGAGTCCAAAGGATCCCACCAACAAAATCGATGTGAAACGTTTGTCCTGGTTTGTACAGCAACATTTTTGTGTTCCTATGATTTTAAAGATTTTAATAAATATTTCCAGAGGTCACGAAAGTTCAACCCCCTCCCCCCTCCCCGCCGCCCCCACCCCTCAAAAAAAAACTTCTTCAAATCAATCAAAATTGTTGTCAAATTAGCTAAATGTGTGCTGCAAAAAGTGTTTTTTTTTTTTTTGCTGCTTTTGCTTTGAAGATATTCGTGAAAGTTTAAACGTCAACAGGTCCACCCCTCTCTCCCCCATTACCCAAACAAAATTGGTGTCAAACATTTGTGCAGCAAAAAAAAAAAAAGAAAAAAAAATCTTTGTTTTGACCTTTAATCTTATGTAAAGATAATGACAGAAATAGGTAACATAATGTCTTTAAAAAAAACATACAGGGGATTGACAAAAAAGAAAAAGAAAAGACACATGCATAAATTAAAACGCAAAATAAAGGAGACAGACAAAATGTAAATGACTAGTTTGTTGTCTTTTTGGGTTGCATAGTAACAACAACAACACGACAGTTGCAAATTTAAAATGTTTAATATTTGTGATATGGTCATTATTGCAATGAACATATCACAAAGTTGTGAAAGACAGGCAAATATTCAGCAATATAAATTTCTCAAACATTTGCTAATCTTATGTCAACTGGTAATACAGACGAAAGAGTGAAAAATAAAAATTATTCGTCAACACAATATGAAAAAAGAATCACTTCCTAGATAAGACATCAGTGTTTTCTTTCCACTGAAGCTCCATTAAATCAGCATAAAATAAATACTTCATAAGAGCCATAACTTTCAGTTTGATCATACCTTTCTGTTTCAAAGGAAGATACCCAAACATTTTGAAACATTTATTGTAGATATCAGACTTTATTATTTGGGAATGCCAATAAACATCTTTTATAACTAAAATAATGATATCTGCAGCCTAAGAAGAGCATCAGCAGAATGGGCAGACATGATGGATGAAATACCTCTGAAGTAAAAATAAAAAATAAAACGAAAATCACATACTTGGCTTCTTTGTAAATAGACAGATTTACAAAACAAGGTCAGAGTGGATCTCTCTGAAAAGGAGACAGTTGAACTGATGAGATACAGCAGAGCAGGAAGTGAACCAGTGTACCAAAGACTCAACTGGTTCAGGATTCTTTCTGTCCCTCTGCGAGTCTCTGTTCATTTCCTGTGGAACTTGTGCGATGAGGCGACAGTCGCTTAACTATCACACCTCTGAAAATAAAATGAAAATTGCAGAAAAAAAAAGAAGAAAGTACAATAAAGCCATTGTAATACAGTACTAGAAACAGGCTGCGGTTCACGTAGTTCTACTGTATGACATCAGTGTCATTAGTTTTTGCTAAGAGTTACGTTCCATGTTCCGGGTTCACTACTGCTGATGATTGGAGCAAAGATCACACTTCCCTCCTGAGCTACCAATGAGGGACTTGTATTCGGCATGGCTACGGCTGCAGGCGGCGCGGCTACAGCTGCAGGCAGCGCGGCCGCAGGTGAGGTTTCAGGTGCGGTTCCAAAAGAGGAAGTGGTGGAGGACACAGTACTCAATTTTTCTGCGCTTAAAAAAATAAAAAATCGGCTGATTAGTGCACAGACATGGCAGAGGGTGAAAGTGTAGCCCAAAAGGGAATCAAGTAATCTCACAATCACCTTGATGTGCTATCGACAGCTTCTGTGCAAGATCATTCATTTGTTGTTTCTTCAGGACGGCCACAGCAACTGTCACAGCAACGTCTTCTGTATAGTTCGCTATCATCTTACTTACTGTTTCGGTCCGCTCAGCATCCTCTAGATAAAACGGAGGAATCGGCTTGTAACCTTCCAGCTTGTGCTGCTTCAGATGCCACTTAAACATCCCGAATTCGTCCTTATTCAACTGTTGCAGACAGTCCAGAAGCAGCTCTGCGACAGTCATGTCTGCTCACTGAACAGAAAACAGGGGATATTCGTTTTCAGGTTTCTTTAGCAGTTCAGCAATATTATTAGCAGTCGCATTAACATTTGTTTCAGGTATTATTTTCTAGCAAAAACCGATTTAATGAAATAAATGAAGCCCATTTCATACACACAAGCAGCCGTTTTAAAGACTGGAATACATGAAGTTCAGTCTAAAATGCTTTTCTTCCTTTGTAGTTGTGCTTAGTTAATGTGTTTTTACATTTGTGCATGCGGTCTGAACTCCAGGGCCACCATATGACAGTGTCAGTTATGTGTTAAAAAAAAAAAGGTATCGAAAAGTCTATCAGCAGATAGACTTTTAAAAAATCGGCGAGAAAATTGCAATCAGTGCACTCCTGGTTCAAACGTTGTGTCGAGTTGGTGAATTTAGTGGAATAGCCCTTTAGTGAGTCAGTCTCGTAGCGATAATCCTCTCTCACTATTAAGCCATCATAAAACGGGCCTAAAATCTGAATTAAGGTGGGAGTTGTAAATTTAGTATGTTTATGTATCTTTTAAAAAATGATCAAAATACTTAAACGGGAAAATAAACTTTAGCGGTTAAGTAGCCGCATAAGCATAAAATATTTCCTTTGGTGGAAGCAGACGGGATCTGACCCTGCTGGGTACGAAACGGAGCGAATTACAAAAGATTACCTACACATGAACCACATCTGGACCGAAATAGCCTGCGGTTTACTTTATCTGACATATTTTCGTGACTTTTTTTACGCATACGAGCCTGTGTGAGAAACGTCTTAAAGCTGCTATAAATAAATTACTTTTCTTTTCAGGTGAAAGCAATTATCTTTACATGGGTATGAGAGCAGACTAAAGCAGAAATAAGAGGTAAAACTAGACTAGTTTTCCTGTTGAAGGGGCCTATTGATAAAAAACGCCTCGAAGGAAAATAAATGAATAAATCAGGTCGTTTTTACGTACCTCTGCGTCAGCACCGCTGGACTGTCTCTGTGAGAGGAGAGCGCAGCCACAGGCAGATTCTTAAAACAGAGTCTTAAAAAATCCTGACAAACTTTCCCCGTCTGCCTTCAGCACAACTTGTTGCTCCGAAAGACAGGCCCGTGGCAGTTCACGCAAAAATATGAATCTATACTGCTGGCGATACAGAAAAGGAAATGGCGGCGGAGGATTTTTCTTTTCAAGTTTCGGTTTTGAAGAGCAAACAGGAAGTTACATTACTTGGTGAAGAGGGCAAAGAGCAGTTTGACTGGTGATTACACCAGATATAATATAGATAGATAGATAGATAGATAGATAGATAGATAGATAGATAGATAGATAGATAGATAGATAGATAGATAGATAGATAGATAGATAGATAGATAGATAGATAGATAGATAGATAGATAGATAGATAGATAGATAGATAGATAGATAGATAGATAGATAGATAGATAGATAGATAGATAGATAAAAGTAAAGTAAAAAAAAAATGTAACTTCAAATCTAAAAAGTGTGGCATGCTTTTCTAATCGGCTTGTACAAAGAGTTCTTTGTACAAAAGCCTGTAAGTTAAGGATCAGCTGAAAATGTTTCTGCGTATGTGTTCATCAGCTTAGGGCATGCAGCCAACAGGAGGAGGAGCTTCATGCTTGTAGGCGGAGCTAGGCCCACCCAGGCGTTCACACAGCTGAATGGTTGGCACGGGAGATTTAAGGATTTCTCAAACATGCATGCAGAATAAAATCAAGGCAACACCACATGAATGTTTTTGATGAGGGAATATAATTAGAACATCATGTAAAGCTCAAGAAAGTAGATTTTACGAGACTGAACACACAGCTAAACCCAAATATTCCTAATAAAATCAGTGAACCATAAACCATTAGAGTAAAAAAACAATTTGATGTAAGAGGGAGAACTGCTGAGAAAGTGTACTTATATGTGCATAGCGCACATTTTTTTGTGTGTGTGTGTGCGTGCGTGTGTGTGCGTGTGTGTGTTTGTTGTGTTTGTTGTGTTTGTTGTGTGGACAGCTGATCAACTGTCCAGGCCATGTGTGTCACTCAGAAATACACTCAAATGCTAACTCAAATCTTCCCCTCCAGTGCAATGCTGCAGCATTTCACTGGATTATTCTTGACCCTCCCTTCCTTCCTCTCCTGATATACCAGCAGAGAACGCCCAGGGTGGCTTCCAGAGCCCTAGAGCAAAAGGAACCGCCTGATCATCAGTCGCAGAACAAGCACACACACACACCCATATACACACACCCACCCACATTTTCATAAAAAGCCTGAAGCACCCTGTTGTTTTCTCAGAGCTCTTGATTCAGGGTCCCAGTCAGCATCATCTGAGGATCAGTTTTCAGTTTTTCCTTTTAGCAGAAGCAAAAAGCCTCGGAGTGAGGGAACGCAGGAAAGGATGTGTGCAGCTGGATGGTCGCTAACGCTAGTGCTGATTCACCTTGTTGGCTCAGGTGAGTTAAAGGAGCTTGGGATGAGCAAAGTGAGAAGGAGCTGGACAACTTTTCCAAGGAACAGGACAGATGATGAAAGCGTAAGATCTGAAATGGGGATTGTTTGTTTTGGTTTGGTACATATCAAAAAGATCGGGTAAGATGCACACACTCGTAACAGGTGGACAACGTGTTGACTTTATATGGATTTTAAGTAGACCAAAAAAATAGAAACTGCAACCATAAGAGCTTAAATCAGAAGTGGGTAATCTGTGCTGTATTTATTGCCAAATATGAAAGCAAAACTATCTGTAAATATGTCTGAAGGATATTTCATCTTTAACTTAGAAGTTAAGAAAAAGAGTCAGATTGTTTGTGAAATTGACACAAAACAGATTGAGTCAATTTCTCCTCCAACTAGAAGTTATGTGCCTAACTTAATGGATTTTAAGACTAAAAATTAAAATCCAGAAATTGGTAAATCAACTGACATATTTTAACATTAAATTTGTAACCTTTACGTTATTGTGAAATTTTTAGAATTACACAAATAACAAAAATGGCTCAATCAATCAAGTTTATCTGGATAGCACATTCCAGCAACAGGGTAGTTCAAAGTGTTTTGCAACTTAAAAACAGAATGATGAAAAGTCATAAAAACAACAGTCACCAATTTGAGCAGAGCAGTGAGGAACATTACATTTTGTCGAGTGCCATCATCAAAATCAGCATTAAGACATCAAATATGCTGGTTAGTGTTTTCATTTATCACGGTTCAAACAGGTGGGTTTTAAATCTAGACTTAAAGGAACTTAGAGTTTCAGCTGCTTTGCAGGTTGGATGTAAAACATCTTTGCTCCAAGAAATGAGTGTATAACTTTATAATGCATTTTTTTGTTTTTGTTTTTGAATTTGAATCCCAAATTCAAAATAGCTTTATTTAATACAGCCACCTCTCTGACTGAAATAACTAAAAAAAATAAAATAAAATAATGATTTCAGTTAATTTTTCAAGGCTAAACGGTGCCCCAGCAGGCTGATGAAGGGGGAACTGGACCCGTAGCGTATAATCATTCTGACAGCCAGTCCGTCTGCTGTGGGTGAGATCATCAGATAGGAGAACAGTCTCGGGGTTCGCTGGAACAATGGCCGATCCACAAAGAGGAGTAGGTTCTTTTGACTTGGGCAGGGTGTCCTTCCTTCCTCAGAGGAACACGCTGGGTGGACTCGGCCCGCCAAGAAACAATGGCTCACAACAGATCAGCAGAATGGGTAATATTTCACTAGGTGGCAACATTCAGTTGACCCTGGCCTTCACTATGCAAAGGCAGGAGATTCTGAGTCATGAGGTCATGCCTCACAATGCCAAAGTAAATAGACGGAGGGATGCATTGTTGTATTCATAAATAGGTTGGAAGTCAAGGCATTGTAAAGGCTTGTAGAATATAACACGGATGAGCATAACATGACTGACGTGGTTCAGTTTGTAGATCTGAACACAGTGGCTTCCTAAAGTATTCACACCCCTGGAAGTGTCCCATATTTTGTCACATTACAACCACAAACATAGTTCATTGGAATTTAGCGGAAAACACAAAGTGATATACAATGGTGAAGTGGAAAGAAAATTATACACAATTTGAAACTTTTTTTTTTTTTTTACAAATAAAAAACTGAAAAGTGGAGTGTGTAAAAGTATGCAATCCTCCCTGAGTCAGCACTTTGTGGAACCACTTTTGCTAGCGTTCCAGGGTTTGTCTCTGCCAGCTGTGCACGGGGAGTGACTGAACATTTTTCCTCATTCTTCTTCACAAAAGCAGTTGCAGCTCAGTTAGGTTAGATGGAGAGGAAACAGACGTTTTCAGACCTCGCCACACGTTCTCGTTTTGGTCTGGACTTTGACTAGACCATTGCACACAGTTTTTCATTTGCAATCTTCACAATCGTGTACCTTTGTGTCTTCTGTGTCAAATTCCAATGAATTCAAAGATTGAATGAAGTTTGTGGTTCTAACGTGACAAAACATGGAAAAGTTCAAGGGGTATGAATACGTTTCCAAACCACTGTATAATTTGGGTTTAAAAATTTGTTTAAAGTTATAGCAATTTTAGTAGATGTAAACTTTACTAAATGAATCTCTCTATAAATGGTTTTGGAAATTCCAGTTAATCTAAAATAATATTAAGAAGTTTAGTCTGATTTAATGTCAGTGAAGGAATAAAACTCATTTTCTGGTTTTAACAGTGTATATACCTGGTTTCAGCTGTCTCTACTCTATTGTTTTGTGTTTTCAATTCAATTCCATTCAAAAATACTTTATTGATCCCAAAGGGAAATTAAACGTTGTAAGTCATTCTCTTGCTCTTTGTTCCCTCAGCTTCCTCCTCTCCCACCATAGCTCCTCCTGCCTCACATCTACCATCTCAGATATCGCCCCCCTCTCCTTCACCAACTGGCCCCCCACCCTCAACTCTTGGCCTCCCACCCCTGACCTCCACCAGCAGCTCCATGGAGCTGATGACCATGGCGAGCTGCAACCTGCGGATTTCGCCTTCAACTCTTGTGGTCAGGTAGGGCCTAAATTGAAAAACTGGTTCTAAAAAAAAAAAGAAAAACAGAACCTTTTCCAATAAACTCTCCTGCTTCAGGTTTGGAGGTCCAGCCACCGCTAACTGCTCGAAACCAAACCATGGGTATTCTATGATGGGCTGGGAAAAACTACCGGTAAGACAGAGACTCCCTGGCTACGATGTCATGCTAGGTAAAAATGAGATGTCTGGAGTTTTAATTAAAAGACAATGAAGGCTTCAGAATTTTAGAGTTTTGAATAAACCATATTAGTGCTTATATATTAAAGCAGACATGTTTATATGTTGCTGATGCTGCTTTTACTTGTTGCATGAATTCCCATGTAAGGCCGGCCTAAGGCACATGTGATTTTATCGGCTACGTAGGGCCTCCACTCCACCGGGGGGTGCCCAAGAGCAAAAGGCTAGCAAAATAGAATACATATATATATAAAAAATATATATATAACAATGAATAATACAAACGAAATGCTTTTAAACATGGAAAAACAATTTTTATATCACTTTTACATTTGGTACAGATAATAGTTTAATTTCTTCCCGTTTCCTGCTGCCTCTATTGGAGAATTATATGAAACTTGTTCACTGTAAATTCAGTGTTTATCAGCTGATGTTGCTTTCAAGCACTTAAAATAATATGGTACACTTAAATATCACTCTGTATTTAAGAACTCATTTTTTTATTTTGTTTGGTACTCCTGTAATGTTAAAATCAGTAGCAATAATGTCAGTACGTTGTATGTTACACACAGAGTATAGAGCCTACATTTAGGCCAATAAGAAATAAATCAATTAATCGCACAATAAATCAAAACAAGCTCAATAATTTCCATTTGTATGATTTATTGTTTTTTCTATGTTCTCTCTACCAAAAGAAACAAACACAGGAAAGTCCAGTTTTCACAATGGAAAGTTTCCTGGTGTGGAGTGTGGACAGCGTGACTGAATGGAGTCTTAGCCCAGAATGTTATGCAGTGTCTGAGGAGGGAGGGCAGTGCAGCAGTTCTCTTTCTGTAATAATCTACCGTGAGTTCTTTTTTTTTTTTTAACCATATGAGAAAATCGAAGGTTTTTAAGTTGCCTGACCCTCTGTCTGCCTCCACAGAGCAACCAAAATCAGTCTCCATTCGGTTTTTGAATCACACCGGCCCGATGTATGAGAGACAGCAGTACATTCTTCAGTGCACAGTTGAGGACGTCGCACCCGTGGAAAACCTGGTGGTGACTTTCTACAAGGGACGGACGGCGCTGGCTGAGCTCCGCTCCAACAGGACCGCAGAGAGGACTCCAGTGAAAGAGAACTTCAGTCTGCTTGTCGATCCCTGCAGAGGGGATGATGGAGACCAGTACTGGTGTGAAGCGAAGCTGGAACTGGGGCCTTCAGGACCACAGCAGCCGCCAGCAGAGAGGTCACAGAACATTAATGCGACAGTCCTCTGTGAGCGAACTCTCAGCTGAACATCACAACTAAAATGTTTCACACTTTAATTTGATTTTATGTGTCAGAAATACATAAAGCAATGTTACAAATCTGCAGAAAAAAGATTCAAGGTTGTTTAAAATGTTTTACGAATCAAATCCGTAAAATGTAAACAGTAAAAGGTAACAGTAGATGCATTTCCATAACAAAAGGGCGCAAATCTTTCTCACTACTCTGCTAATGCCGAAAAAAAATAATTTCACAATTGGGCTGTTTCCAATAAATAAATAAAATTATAATCACATGTGATTAAGCTTGTTTAGGCGACAAGTCAATAAAAATCATGGCAGCGGCAGATGTAAACATGAGATATATTCAGAACTCAGTCATGGCTCTAGCGCTCATCACCAATCAGATGAACGTCAGCATTTTATTCTGTGGATCAACCAACAACTTATAACCTTACTCTAGAATTTTTAGTCAGTGATTTTACATAAGAGCTATGGATTCAACAGGTTGGAATGACACACAGGTTTCTTTTAACTGTATGATGCAGCGGGAGCTCTGGTTGAGCCAGCTGCACACTGGGAGAAAAAAAACAAACCATCTTCCTCCTACTACTTCCTGTTGTCTTCAGTGTTTCTGCCAGTGGTAACATCTGTCTGTTGATCACATGACTTGTGATGCAAAAATGTTTCCATTGCAGTTTTGCGACATCCATTTCAATATGGCTAAAACATTTTTTTAAAAACCCACCTCATCCTAGCACAAAAACTTACATTGAAAAAGGTGGTTTTTTGTGTTTGTTTTTTTTTTTTCAAAAAAGTGAATATATTGTAATTTCAATTTGTGCACGTCTATATCAAATAGATACAATTACTTGTCAGCCATGAGAATTAAAAATGTTATATCTGCAGCTGACAATGCAAGACAAACAGAATAAGATTTCTTACATATGAGTTTTTTTTTTTTTTTGCAGTGTCATGTAGTTTAAATACAGACAGTGAACAGAGAGGTCACTCTATTCTGTCATTCCAGGATAGCTTTGGAGCGCTCCTCTTATCCAATTTTAAAATTATTTGAACTACGCTAAATCTGTGAGAGTACTGCTCATTAACATCTTATTTGAATACAAATTTGACATTGAAAGTACTTATCAGCTTTAAGAATTGAGAAAAAAACAGTTGTAAAGGAAACAATATTAATAGTTTAAAAAAACATTATGCGCCGAGTGTTTTATTTTTATAAGATTAGCCAGAAATCACTGATCAGTGATTTGTTCTAGCAATTCCTTGCTAGAACAAATGAGGAAATAACAATAAACAGCAGATAGATCATTAATGGATTTGAACATCTCAGAGTACAGGAAAGTTGGTTGGAGTAGATGGAAATGGAACCAAGTAGAGGGATGAAAACCTGTTAGATATGACTACATTGTCTTCGCCTTATCACATAAAATCTGAATAACATGCAGCAAAAGATTGAAATGAGACAAAAATGTCAAAAGTTTAAGCTTATGCATGTTTTTGAAACCATGTCAAATCTAAATGCCATTTGTTCCTCTCCCTCAAGGGGACCCAGAAGATATTCATCCATCCAAGCTCCACATGGAAAAAAAACCTTTAGACTGTGAAGTTCAAAACCAGCCATTAGGAGGAAATGGTAATATTCAGAATTAAACAGGTCGTTTCACTTCCAATGTTTAGATCTCATTCCCCATGAAAAGGAAAGACTTTATATTTATGTCCATTTCTTTTATAGGAACTACAAACAGATGTCGAGGATGCTTGTCATTGATCGCTCTTCTTGCTCATTTGATCAACTGGCTGTGAAACTTGAGAGAACAAACCAATTCCCGACTTGGACTGGTCCTGATGTGGGAAACGCATCCCAGAAGATCCATCATCATCAGTCCTCGGTGTAACAAAAAAAAATTTAATTTGTGTGTCTTTTTCCTTTATATGTTCATTATAAAGACCTCAAACACCAGGTCAAGTCCCAATAAAAGCAAAATCTGCTCTAAAGAAAGACCCACTGCTAAGGTACATGTTCTGACAGCAGACCAACTCTTGCTCAAAATGTTAAATCCCATTTTTATGAATGCTGCTTTGAAGATATTTAATTTTGTGAATTCTAAGTTTTGTTGGTTGTTTGTTTTAATTCATATCCAATGTACATATTTTTAGTCTGCATTCAAATGTAAAATTTGCCTTCAGGATCAACTTTTCATGTTAACTGAGACATGCTTCTTTTAATCTAAAGCATCGGTTACATTTTGTTTTGTCATAATAACTTCATTTATGATACTTGGAGTGTTTGTAAAATACAGAAATTAACCCTCAACAGAAATGTTTGTCTCAACTGGCCATCTTTCTTGAATTTAGTGTATTGTTCAGAATCAATTTCTTGGGTCAACCTCAAACATCTTCAAAGCAACAGCCTTCATTGTGACACTAATCTTAAGCAAACTTATCCAAACCGCTGACTGGTTTTAGAAAAGTGATTTGTTTAGACAGGATCCTAAACATGCCAATAGTTGCGTTTCCATTAACCATTTGAATAGATGAGAAACAAGCCAGTTGAAAGGACACTTTCAATTAAAGGTTTCAGTGTCGGAATTAGGTGGGGGAGGTGGTTTCCGTATTGAAATTGGTTTATTTTGTAAAACTACATGATTTACATCAGGGGTGCCCACAGTCGGTCCTCTAGGGCCGGCGTCCTGCATGTATTAGTTTTCTCCCTAGTGGTAGCAACAACCTCCTCAGCAAGTCAATGTTCTCCTTAGGCCTCTAATGAGCCATCATTTGATGCAGGCGTGCTAAACCAGGGAGAGAACTAGAACATGCAGGATGCCGGCCCTCGAGGACCGACTTTGGACACCCCTGATTTACATGAACAACCTGATATTGCTGCTGGAGCAAACTACAAAAACAGCAGTTTGAGGATGATGGCAGAGCGTGTTTAATGGCTTTTCACAAGTACAAACTTATTCCTGTCTGATTTTAATTGTCTTTTTCAATTGAAAAAAAAAATTGTAAAAAATTCCAATTGCGAAAGTGTTTGACATGACTAGAATAAAGTTTTGGGCACGCGTGTAATGAAAATGCAGCTAACGGAAGCCAGAAAAGTCATGAGTAAAACCCTTCACCGATTCAAGTTTGTTCATCTCTTTTCCAAAGTTAACCCAAGGTTGATCCTGTTGCCATTTCCATGACATCATGAGTACATCAAGATGTGAAGGAACACTGCGTACACAAAACATCATTCAATATTCTGATGTTGCTCAGCAACAAGTTTGAGTCCTTCAAATGTCCCATTTGCAGCTTTATTTAGTTTTAATAAGGTGAATTACAATCAGACAGCACTGACGACAAGTCATGTTTCTCACAATGTCCAATTCAGAACTGTCCAGAAATGTAACAGTAATCTTTCAATATTAAGAGGTTCAGGCAATACCTTGCATAAAGGTTAAATTTACTGTCCGTTTCTAAGTTGAGAGACTCCAAAAGATTTGATATCTCCAACCTGCAACAGCTTTGACAAAACAACCTGACTCTCAGGGAAATTGATTGGGCTTGAGTGAGGTGGTGGAGGAGGAAGAGGAGGACTTCTGTCGTCCGTCCCCACACTCCAGGGCTTGAAGACCGCCGCTGCCAAGTAGTCCCTGGAAAGAGCGAGGGGCTGCTCACAAGCCAGTGCCTGGTCGGCGAGGATATCCAGGAGGGAACATCCGGGAGTCTCTGGAGGTCCGTCTGCCTTTGGAGGAGAGAAGGAGACAGAGACGCCCGACTCCACCTTCAGTGCTTCAGTCCCCTGAGTGCTTCTGCACCTGTCTGGACGCTTCTCAGTTTGACAGCTCTTGGCCTTGTTTACTCTGAACATATGAGAATATGCACATCATTCAAAAACCATCTAAAACGATTTCAAACACAATCCAAAGAGTTTGCTGGACTTTCTTACAGGAGCGAAGCAAAGAGGCCCGACAGCTTCCTGCTCTCCCTCATCAGCACCCTGAAATAACAATGAGGTAAAAATCTCTCTTTTATTAATGTGGCAGGTTTTGAAATGGCAACAGACCTGGACTGCATCCATCCTTTAGGCCAAAGAGGTTTCACTTCATTGTCAAGCACAATCTTCATGTACTCTTCAAGCTCTTGCCCTTCTTTCCCCTCCTTTTGACATGTCGCCATTTTCTCTTTCAACAAGAGACCCAAGCAATCTCTACATGTTATGAAAACAAGTGTTACAAGAATTGTCCACATTTCTCCTCAGATCTGTGTAGCAGTCCACCTGATCTCCTGATTCCATTTGAATAACTTCTTTGGAACAGCTTTTCTGGCACTTTTCTCCACCACCCTGTCCTCCTCCGTTTCCCTGAGACAGATTTGGAAAGATGGATATGCTCAGCCTCCAGTTATATACATACATAACACAGTGTATATAGTCTGTCAAAGTTTGGACAGTTTATTTAAAATCAGTCTTCTGATTACTCTTACATTCTGTGTGCAGCATTAGTTTGACGCTATGAAAGGCCAATGGGATTTTGAGTCGGCTACCAAAATGTCAACATTTGTCAAGCAGTAGAAACTGAAATCAGCTTAAATAATGCATTTTGGTGAAAACTTGATTTAGACAGTTTTACTTGCACGACTCAAAAAGTTAATATTTGGCTTTTGGGTAAAATTTATGGAAAGTGTACTTTTCCCTATGGCAGTCTGATGGACTCAAATCTAATCTTTTCACCACTCAAGGGGGGGTGTATTTGTACCACACCTATATGTGGTACTGAATCTGGGACACATCCGATAATTTTCAAAGCCTCTGCAGTCTGAAGAGTCATGTTGCATTTTATCCAACTATTACATCATTGAAGCGAGACATAGTTCTGCAGCAGAAAAGATTTGGTAAACCTGGATGTAAACGATGGCTGAAAGTCATCTTTCTGAAAGCTCTGAAGTTCTGAAAGTGTCAGTGATGTGCATCATACCACTACCCCACCACTCTTGGCTCTGACTACACATTCAGACTTCTCCATAGAATTTGCCATCAATGTGCAGCAAATTCAATTGTTGGCTCCCACATATAGAAATGGGAGGCAGGTAGGAACAGCATGTCTGCTTGGTGGACACATTTTAATGCGAATGATAGACATTGCATATGCAAACTTCACAATTCAAGGAAGCAAAGAAAGGTTGCATTCAATATGACAAACTATAATAAATAATGTGATTAAAATAATAAAAAGGGACATGGAGGGTGTATTTTAGACTTTGTATCTGATCAGGACATCTCTAGTGATACCAGATTTCAGTTTATTATGAAATGTCCTCCAAAAGATTAACATTCCCAACTTTATATGAGTAGTGTACTTCAACAGTGCTGGCAACTCATAAAAATAAACTTAAGAACTTACTTTGAAGTCTTTGCTTGCTCATAGGCTTGGCAACTTTCCTGGAAACAAGCCACCTGCTCTGGCATTGACCTGTCGATGGCCTCCTTAAGTTGCTGCAGTTGATCTTCTGCACCAGGAGTTTCCTCCTTAAAAGTTAGATGGGGTTAAAAACAGACGTCCTACACCACTTATAAAGAAATATCATTTCAGTTCCTAAAACACACTCACTTCATGTGTGAGCAGCAGTTTCTTGACTCGTTTCATCAGAGTATCTTTACTGCAGGGCATGAAGGAGGACAGGTGCTTGTAGACCTTGGAGCGAAGCTGGCTACTCTGCTCCTGACACTGCAACTCAATACTGGAGCAAGAAACAGGAGCAGAACGCCACACTCAATACAAACTAATACAGACATACCAAATGTTAAACATTCAAGGTTGAGATATGCACTTAAATCTGCCGAGCTTGATGTTTGACAGTGTATTAGCAGCTTAATTTAAGTGTGCTGCATTTAGTAAATGTCTTATTTAGCTTTTAAGAATGAAACCAGGATCAGCTGCAACAGTAAAGCTGAATAGCAATACTGGTTGTTCAGCTTTACAGCTTCTATATATTAGGATACTTTGGCTTGTGAAATTTCCCTAGTTTACCTTGCTTATGTTATTTCACCGGAAAAAAAAGAAAAAGAAAAGGTATCAAGTAAAATCACAACAGTACTGATGTAATGATTCCTTGGTGTTTTGTAGTTTCAAGTATATATTTAAAAAAAATGCTAGTACAAGACAATTTGAAATTACGCATGTTAGGGATTAATTTACTTGAGCAGAATTGAGTTGATATCAGGACTGAAGAACTTGAGTTTTGACTCCCCCTCCGATGTCTTGGCAGCCTAAAAAAATAAAACATAGGTCTAACATCTTTTCATTCAAAAAGGTTCCAGTGATACACACACAAAAAGACAACAACTGTGACACAGGCAAAAAGAAGCTAAACTGATCAGCACAATATCGCACACACACACACACACAAAAAAAGCTATGCTTTTAAAAATATATATATACATATAACCAAGTATTTTTGGTCTAATTTCTAGAGTTAACCTCTTGGTACACTTGAGATAAACTAACTTATAAGTAACTTTTCAGCAAGAAAGGGCTTTTTTAAATTCAGTTCTTTAATATTTTTGAAAAAGAGATTTCACTTGTTACATGGGAAAATGTCTTGTTATAAGTGGAATAATCTGCCAGCGGAACTAGTAATTTTGCAACAAAATTCACTTCAAAACAAGCCAATACATCTTGCTTAAAAGTTAGTTCTGAATTGGTTCCCCCTAAAAAAAATAAAAATAAAAAATTCACACATCTTACCGTCACCAGGCTCCTAATGCTGTCCTCCAGTTCTGGGGGAAGTCCCTCAGGCAGTGGGGCACTCTGAGTCAGAACCACAGGACCGGGGTCAGCCTGGAGCTGAAGTTGCTCTGAGTGAGGCGTCAGGAGCAAGCTGGTCTTTGTGGTTAAAAGTTGGGATTCACCTTCAGACTGAGCGTTCTGCTGGATCTGATCATCTGATCTGATGTTAAGTTGTGCTTCAGCAGCTGTTTGCAGAAGAGATTTTGGCGACAGAGACTCTTCGCTAGCCTCCAACAAAGAGTCCAAATCTATGTCAAAATCCACCGTGCTGGCCGCTTGGATCAGAGCATGATCATTGGTGGAGCCGATCAAACTGAGGAGAGGGTCCGTTAGAGTGGAGTTGCCTCCCCCAGCTGCATCTGCTGGGAACGTGGAGGCCGGGGTCGCCGACTCTGTTACAGCAGCCGTTGTCGTCGTCGTCTGGCGTGCCTTCCCTCGTTTTTTCCGCTCCCTTTCCTTCTCTCGCTGAAACTTCTTCAGCATGCTGGTGACGCTCAACGTCTTGGCCTTTTTCTTCTTTTTGAGTTTTCCTTCATCCACCCCCAGTTTGGACTTAGTGCTACAAAGTCATGATTAAAAGGTCAAAAGCTTTCAAATTTCAGATGGGAGTTTATCGACTCTGGTCAAGCGTACCTTAAATTTGTGTTGGTCTTCATCGCACCAAGTGCCTTACCCCGTTTCTTTGGATTCTGCTCAATGTCAAGTTTACGTTTCTGATGATGTACAGCATTAATATATACACACACACACACCAGTGCTCAAATTGCAAGATGGTGAAGACAGTTTGGATATCAAATCTCAATTTCCTATTTTCCCCCCAGAATTCAAGATTAGATTAGAAGTGATGGTTGAATTTTCAGGCCAACTGTCCCCAGTGGCCAGATGATTCAAAACTCAACAAAAATCTAACACCATACCTAAAGGCTACTAGTTCACACCAACACCTCTCCTCTTAATGCACGATCAAAGTTGGTACTTTTAGTATAACTGAAATGCATAAAAATAAAGTCAGCGCAGTGACACAAAAGAGATAAGACCTTTTGGATGAGACAATTGGCACAAAAAAAAGACCGAAAAAAAAAGTGTCAGACTTCCAGCTGACAACAGGAAGCCTCAGCAAATCATAAAAGTTGCCGTATTTAAAAGGATCAGTATTGCAAAAAAATAACTGAGCTTTACATCATGTTATAAAGTTATCACCCTCATCAAAAAACATTCCTGGAGTGTTGCCTGGAATATGCACAACACTGAACCTATAACAGAACTGAACACACTTTTTCTAAACTGAAGTTGAAAATCTTGTTGTGAAGTTAAGCAGCAACATTATTTCAGGAAGAAGCTCCAAGATAGTTACATTTAGATAATGGTAGTCATGAGAAGTGCTATACAAGATGGGGAAAAAAATAATTAAAAAATCAGCTTAAAATCTGGTAATTTTATAGTCATTTTGTCTTCAAATTAAAGTTACCACATCTGCACCTTAATGCAAGTCCTCAGTTAAAGAAAAATCTCAACTAGAATCTCCATCAAAACTTTATAGAAACTGGAGCTTGGAAAACCGCAATGAAAAAAAAACAAAAAAAAAACATTAAAGCTAACAGCACTTACTTTAGTTGGTTGAAATATTCCCTCATCTGTTGAGTCGTCTGTGTCAGTGGCCTGACGAAAGTGCAGCATGCCCGAATTCACATAGAATCCACCAAATTTAGTGGCAAGGGTGGACGGCACAAACTCGTCGTACTGGGCAGGAATCAAAAAGGAAGTGTATATAAAAACACATGCCATTGTGTTTTTACGTGCACAATGAGGAAAATTAATTAGGTGAAGAACTGAAATGAATGTCTAAAGTCTATTAAATAGCCTCAACTTAAATGTACAAGACTTCCCACAAATTGTGCTATCCTGGACTCAAGATGAGAGAAATGCAAAAAAACAAAAACAAAAAAAAAACAAAGCTATAGTGAAAACAGACTCACTGCCTCAGAGTTGTCAATGAAAGAATCCTCATCATCATATCCATATCCAATGTCAAGCAGATCCTCAATGCGATCTTTCTTCTTATGTTTGCCTCCCTGAAACACCCAAGTCATAAGCAGGTCAGTTTTAAAATAATAATAATAAAAAACGTCAGTCATTGATACCCACATATTTTTCTTCTGACTTTCTTGCGACAGCAGCAGCTTCTTCGTGTTCTTGCCGTTCTTCCAGTCGGCTCAGTGGGACGCCGTCCGTTTGCTGCAACATTAATTATAACGTCAAAACAAAGAGGAAAAACAGTCTGCCTTCAGCTACACTGAGCTAAATTTCACATTTGCAGCTTTTCAACATTAGACAGTGATAGACATCAATTTAATAAAATAGGCAAGGTTATCTGGAGCCCTATGTCTTTGTTCTAATAAATTGTAAAGGTCAACTGACTGTTGAGAAAAATCTTGCAGAACAAAATCTCATTAAATGTTACAGAGAGGCTTTTGAATATTTACTAAAACTTAAGGTTCTTAAGTTTTAGTAAGTTAAATACTTTGCTTCACTTGGCAAATAATGAAATTGTAATCAGATAATTCAAATTCAGATACATGTGGTTGTAATAGGCCATGTTGAAATAGGCTATATTTGACTTTACCAGTTCATAAATTACAGACCATTTATTCTTAAACACGGGGAACCAATTTAATACTTTTTCTTCTTTTTATTTTTTCCTTTGGTTTGTTTTGATTGCATTTCCCTCCAGTTCATGTAAAGCACATTGAATTGTCTTGTTGCTGAAAACATGCTATATAAATTACCTTACCTTTCATAGAATAGTTGTACAATAGTGCAGTGTTTGTGGGATTTTGCCTGTATGCAGTGATGCACATTGCCAAAAAGACTCAAAAATACAACTTCACGTATTATAGCAATATATATAGGATTTTAATAAATTATCTTTATGGAAAAAATTTTTTGACTACATTGTTGGTAAATTTGAATAATGTGCAGTTCGCAATGGCCGCTTAAAAAGTTCCTTGAATCCCATTTAAAAAAAACAAACAAAAAAAAACTTTTTGCCATAATTTATCAGACTCTTAAAACAATTTATATTTTTGTGGCTGGGCATGGTTTACCCTCCATACAGGCAACAAGCCATATAATCCCTTTCTTTTCATAATTTACAACGACTGCACTTGCTCCGTTTAATAATACATTTTTTCTTAAAAATCTAAGTTTAAAAACATATTTTAAATATTTAGGTTATAAATACCTTACAATATCACAATTATACAATATACACAATTAAAAAATATTAATTTTATAATGCTTATTTAATATTTAACGCTTTGGAGTAGCTTGTCAATAAATAACCAATTTCCCCTCGGGAATCAAAAAAATATATTCTATCCAATTCTCCCACACCAGCCTGTTATCAATTTTCCCCGGGTCACGCGCAGGCTGACGTTAAGAAATGGACTCACGGATGCTAAAACTAAGTATTTAGTATTGGTTACTATGGTGAATTTGCACAAGAACGTGCGAGCTGAATGCGGCCTTATTCCTTCAAAAAGTCAGTAACACGGTCCAATTCAGTACAACAAAGATTAATTTAGAAACATCCAGTTAATTAAGAACACATCTCGTTGTTAAAACAGGATGTGAGCCCACCTCGTTCTCAACCAGCTCACAGTAGTTAAACTCTGGAAAGATCCTCTTGTCGGGCTCAAACAACGTGAGAACCAGCCGAACAGTTTCGGTGACAGATGGCGGGGCTGAGCCGGAGCCGGAGCCGGTTCCGGTGTCCTGCGGAACAACAGGGGAACCCTGCAGGATGGAACCCCGTGCTTCAGAACCAAATGAACCGACGCCACAGCTCAGAGTGGTGAGCGGGACTCTCCGAGACTCGGCCATTATCTGAGACGCACCGACGGCAGAGTGTGTTTTAATTTGAACGGTCTTCCTCCTGGAAGGGTCCAATTAACACCAAGCGGAAGCAGGTGTGTGCGTCTGCTTCTGGGCACGCGCTCAGCCTCACTTCGAGCCAATGCTGTAGCTGCGATATGCCATTGTATGAATTTGTTTTTCTGTGTCTTTACTTTACTACTGTGGACTGATTTGTTTATATTCGTTTCCTTATTATGCAGGAAGGAATTTACTTAAGATTTATAATTCTATCTGTTCTCAATATATGTTTTGCTTTAATTTGTTTTTTAAGTTATTTTTGTAAAGCACGTCAGCTGTCTGGTTGGCTGTTTTTTAAAGGTTATTTAACTCAATAAATTATTTATTTATTTATTTATTATTATACCAATACATTTTCAAGAAATAGGGTCAGAATTAAAAGGTTATGTTTATATTGATGATTATGCCTTACAGCTCTGCGATGGACTGGCGACCCGCCTCTTGCCCGAAATGTCTCCCTGGAGATAGGCACCAGGCCCCTCCAGACAACACTAGGACAAGGGTGTAAGAAAATGGATGGATGGATGCCTTACAAGTAATTAATGAATTCTTTCAGAAAATTATCATGTTACACAAGATTATTAAAAGTATTTTAGAAACGGTACAAGACACAGTCTATTGACAAATGCCAGTGTAATGAAGAGAAAATGCATGTTAAATTATTTATTTTTTACATTAATTAAAAAAGTCAAGATGTGCTTAGCAGTTTTTTTTAAGCTGGAATAAACACTTTAAATCATTATATGGAATCCAAGCAAAATATATATTTTTTTCATCTAAGTTACAAAGAAAATATTTTTTATAGTAGTCGATTTTATCAGATGTATCTGACACTCGAAGAAAAGAATGTCTTCTTCTGTTTCACAGTTGAAATTTTGACGACTGAGGGCAATACACATTAATAACCACAAGAGGGTGCTACAGATCCATCCATCCATTTTCTTACACCCTTGTCCCTCAGTGGGGTCAGGAGGTGCTGGTGCCCATCTCCAGCTAACGCTCCGGGCGAGAGGCGGGGTCACCCTGGACAGGTCGCCAGTCTGTTGCAGGGCAACACAGAGACACACAGGACAAACAACCATGCACACACACACTCACACCAAGGGACAATTTGGAGAGGCCAAATAACCTGACAGTCATGTTTTTGGACTGTGGGAGGAAACCGGAGTACCCGGAGAAAAACCCATGCATGCACAGGGAGAACATGCAAACTCCATGCAGAAAGACCGGGGCCGGGAATTGAACCCAGAACCTTCGTCCATACCCCCACCCCGACATATAAAATCCTAGAGTTTCATGGAACATTAATCCAAGTATACTATTTATTTGAAATTTAAAAAAAAAAAATTCTTAAAATTAAATTTCTTAAAAATAAACTTCTATAACAACTCATCAAATGTATTTAAAAACTTCTATCCTCTTGTTCTTTCCTTTGTTTTACAAAGCTGATATGAGAACGTGCTGACTTTCTCTTAATTGACGTTTGCAATTAAGATTTTGTTTTAGATCCATTATTGTTTCATGCAGGTGTTCTGCATCAAAGACGACTTCTGCTCACAAACTAAAAGTCCAGCAGCGGCCTTCATTTCAGTCAACACCAAAAAAAAGACGTAAGGCAAACATCCGATCACTCAGCAGACAGACAAAATTTGATTCCAACAGCATTGAGTAATTGTGAATTGGTGAATCGCATAGCTATTTAGGACTTATTTATATTGCTAAAGGTAAAAATGCAAGGAATATTCAGGTTTTACAAGCCAGATGTAAAAACTGAAACAGGAATATACAGACAGTCATTGTCACCATTAACTTTTGCTTCAGAATTAGTAGTTTTGAGTCGTAAAGGTTAACCTCAGGATCAAACATATATTGCTGAACGTTTTACAACTCAATTTCAACTTGAAAGCTCATGTACGGTGATAGTTTGGGGCCATAAAGTTTGTTCAAAAGAAAAAGAAATAACTTTAAAAAAAAACAGAACATTTTTTTTAAACTATTTTTCAGTTTCAAGTTTTGTTTTCAGCTCCATTTTTTCCTGTTTGAAATCCTTTTTTTTCAGTTTCAATTTCTTTTTCTTTTGAACAAACTTTATGGCCCTAATTTAGCTCCATATTCTGTTGACCTCAACATTGATGTGGCAGAATTTACAGTTTTTTTCTTCATTTTAGAGTTTAAACATGATGATCTGTGTTTTTATTGTGTAAATGTTTATATAAAGTCATACTCAATAAATTCAACTACGCACGAGTCTACGTTTCGGATTAAAATAACCTTTAAGCAGGTATTAAACATATTTTCATTAAGCTGTCATTTCCTTTGTTTTTTTTGTTTTATTTTTATTAGTCTGATGTAAAATTCTGATCTTAAATGTTGTGTTTTCATTAGCTGTTAGCAGAAAGTCATCACAATTAAGATAAATAATGGTGATAAAGCATCTAAGTAGGTGATGAACTTAGTGAAACAAATGAAATATTCAATAATATCCTATTTTATTGAATGGGTCTGAACACATGGCCCACTTCTAGGTGGCATCTTTATTTTATTGATTACTGTTACAGTTCTGGCAGGTTTGGTGAATGCAAGGTAAAAAAAAAAAAAAAAGAATAAACTTGTCACATAACTTGATCTGTGTTTTTTATGTTTGCAAACAAACTTCATTATTTATTTATTTTCAAATAAATATCAAAACAGCAACTTCCTGACTTTTCCAGCCTGCAGTGAATTGATTTTGACAGTAACAATGACGGGATAATTGCAATCTGTCACCATACATTCGGTGTTAGGGTATCACAAAATAACCAGTCCAAACCTAATTCCCTCCACACACACACACACGCACACCCGCACGCACACCCACACACACACACACACGTGTCTCTGTTCTGCATAACACACACGCTTCTCCACTTTGTAATTATAAATGAATTTCACGGTGTGAAGCTTTTAATGCAAATAATATGGATCTCTTTTTTCTTTTTTTTTTTCCAGCCGCTCACCAACAGGACTGAGTGTGTTGATCCGAGTTTGTGTGTGTGTGCGTGGGTGTGTTTGCGTGTGTGTGTGTGTGTGTGGGCGTGTGCGTGGGTGTGTTTGCGTGTGTGTGTGTGTGTGTGGGCGTGTGTGCGTGCGTGTGTGTGGGTCAGATTGTTTGACTGGCCTTCCCTCTCAAACGAGTTAATGGGATGGAAGCTATTTGCCTCCCTAAGCTTGAAGATGCGAGGCTGAGCAGAAGTGTTGAATTAAAAACGAAGGAGAAGGCGTCAATAAATTTGCACGGCACAATGAACTAAACACACCAGGGCAGGACAAAGGCAGACAGATGGAGACGGCAGGGGTATCATGGGTCCGTGTGTGTGTGTGTGTGTGTATGGTGGTCTGGTTGGTGACAGGGACCCCATCAGCGCAGGATCAGAGCAGGAAAATTGGAGGACAATGTTGGAAGAGTGGCGTTTGCAGGGGGTTGGGGGGGTAATTTATGCCGATCAGGGAGGCGGCGTCCCAGAGGTGCATAATTTACTCATTCATTAACTAGACCAAACTAGAGCCAATATTAATTAACTCCATCCTCAGCGCCTCTCGCCCTGCCGAGCACATGCTTTGTTGTCAAGCGGCCGCAGCGTTTGTGGAAGTGAGGGCTTTAAAACGAAGGCACAGCGGGCCAGAGGGCGAACCAGGCTGGAAGGAGATGTAGAGTTCCTGAAAGTGATGCTTTTAGAGAGAGAAAATGACTAATGATCAGGGTTTAGAATGTTTTAGTTTTCAGAATTTTGCTTCTGCTTATTTTCACTCGTGCAACATATACTTTGGACTAGAATGTTTCAACTTAACTTGCTTATTTATGACTTTACATAAAATTGAGACTTTGAACCGACAAGGAATTTGTTTTAAAACTACTGCAGATGTAGGTTGTTACTTTGAGATACTACTCACGTAATCTGGTTTTTTACAGAGCTTCTCACACCCGTAAACGTTTTCACATTTTATCACCTTACAAGTTCAGACTCCAGGTTCTCTGGTCAGATAAAACAAAACATGTCATTTCTTAGCAGGGCCGGCACAATATTTTTTGGGGGCCTTGGGCAGAATATGATTTAACCCCCCTGCCCCTGCCCACCTCCTCTTACTGCATCACCATCATTGACATTGACAGCGTTTCAACACAGATTTGGAGGATAGGCGGTGGAGTCTAATGGGTCAAGCTTCAAATCAATCACTGATAATTGGTTATTTACTGAGATGTGAACAAACAGAGCTCAAACACAAAGGCAGTGTAGCCACGACAACACGACAATCAAACTATGGATTTTTTTTTCTTTGCACTTTTACAAAGCAAAGTTAAATGCTAAGTAAAATTCTTTTAATTCATCCAGGCTGAAACCATTAAATAAAAATAGGTTTCTTATTTCCAAACAAAAGCTAAAATTCTAGATCCATGGTTTGGGTTAAAATTTAAGCGTTTAAGCAAACTGTTCTATTTAACTAAATTGTAGAGAAGATTTGGAAAGTGATCTTCATGGATGCCCTCCGTTCAGTCTGAATGAGTTTGAGCTGTTTTACAAAGAAATATCATCAAAAATGTCAGTTTCAAAGTTACTATTTCTGTAACAAATAATAATAATAATAATAATAATAATAATAATAATAATAATAATAATAATAATAATAATAATAATAATAATAATAATAATAATAAACTTTCCAACTTTCTTTCCACATCACAATTATATTGTGCATTGACTTCACATAAAAAATATTAAATTGCAAATTGCACCAAATGAAATATCAGGTTGTGTCTGAACTTTTAAATTATTTTTTTCTTACTTTAAATGGAAATAGATCATTATGATCATCTCTTTAGGAGAAACACCCTCTGTTCTTCTCAAAGTTTTTTATACTGACTGCTTGGAAGCTGGAGGTTTTTTATTTATTTATTTATTTTAAATGCTGTTCTTAAAAAGGCACCTTTACTTTTCTTGGTGCTTGTAATTGTTTTTTATAAGCACTGGTGACTTTCAAATTCAATTTCCCCAGCAATAATCAACAGGTCAATCTGAAGCCTCTTCACTTTCAGAAACATTCATTCTTACACTTTCAATTTGTTAGATTTCTGCTTAGTTGAAATAAAAATGTATTATTACAGTTTACTTTTTTTTTAAAAAACGCTTCTGATAATAACATTAATAATAATACACTAAGAGGGAAAGGTGACCCTGTGGTTTTTAATAAATGTGGGAAAACGCTTTCTTCCACTGTCCTCCACTTGGTGGCGCTCCTCCCCTGACACTGCCTCCCGCTGTCAGGCCCTGCTAACTTTGATTAAGGTTTAAATTGGCTGAATTTAATGAACGTTGCCTAATTAGGCAGGATAACAGCTTTAATTGATAAGTAATTATTTGCCACAAATTGTTATTAATTCTCCAGCTCTGTCATGTAGTGTTCTAACTCTAAAACCCTCCTCTATCTCCCCCCCTCTCCTCTATCCCTCCAGCCCCCCCAAAGCAGAGCAGCATTTTTTTTTCTATTTATGTAAACAAGCAGGGGTAAACAATTAAACATATGCTGGGATGGGATATTCCGCAGGGCCTCATCAGGCTGCGCTCGGCAGAAAGCACAGTTTAAGGGAAATGATTTGCTCTCATTTGTAAATTTGAGCAATAATTGTCTGAACTGTTCTGACATGTTGGGTCGGCGCCACCTGCTTCAGGCTGGCACGTCTAAAGAGGCAGAAAGGCTGGAAAATAGGACGAGGGATCCGAAAACGAACCGGAGAAGAAGAGAGGCTTTGACCATCCAGAGAATATGTGAGTCAGTCGCTATTTGTTTTTATACGACATCTAATTTTTAGGATATCACGGTAATAAATTGGGACGATGAAATGCACAGGTCAACATCATTTCCTCTCTCATCTCCAAGCTCCACTCCTCGGGTCCACAAACTCTCCTTGAGTTATCAAAATAGTTTTGGCAAGATATAGAAAAAAAAAAAAAAACAACATTTTGAAGCAAAGAAGTTGAAATAAATGGTATTAATTGAGATTTGAAAATCAAAACCCTTTGTAAATCAATAATGCTTGAAGTTTTTATTCTAAGAGATGCAAGGAGTGTTGGCAAATACACTATAGAGAAACACTAATTCAGTCTCAATAATCCTCGTTCTAGTATCTTGAGGCTAAAGGCTAAATGCTAATCTGAAAAGAAAACAACACGTCAACACTAGATTTAAATACTGTGCTGAAACCAACATAGATCGTTTCAAAACTTTTCTGTCTTTTGGTGTAACATAAAGCTAACACCAGAAGTTTGCATACCCTGTAAAAGATAAATAACAGGTCAGACAGACCCTGTCAGAAACAACCAATCAGAGACAGGAGGAGGGTCTTAGCGCTGTTAATTATACGTACGTGCTGCTAAATGTGCTTATGGCATGAAAGCAGCTTACCATTACAGGAAAGCTGATGGTCTACCATCATCAGTGGCCATGGCAACTAGCCTTAAAACTCAGGACAGGCTTTGCTTTCGGGAAGAAACTGTAGAGCAGCAGAGAGTGAAGGTGGCATACTGTCATGGCACAAATATGTGAAAAAATTAATATAATATATATATGTGTGTGTGTGTGTGTGTGTGTGTGTGTGTGTGTGTGTGTGTGTGTGTGTGTGTGTGTGTGTGTGTGTGTGTGTAGGCCATCCAAAGTTGTTCAAAAACACAGCAATCTGGTTATAAACTTATCCATTTAAAAAAAAAAGTTATATTCTTTCTCTCGTTATTCTGACATTTAACAAAAAGAAAACAATTTAGATAATCTAAATAAAGGACCTAAAGTTGGGAAAGAGATGTTCTTTGTGATTGTTGTATTGTGATTTTGGCGATAGTATCGATACAATATTAGGGTTAGGAAAGTTAGGAAAACCTGGCGTGAAGCATCAAACGGTCTCAGTTATTTAATGTCAGAGTCCGCAAACCGATCCGACTGAGCCATTCATCAAAGTGATTTTAAATGAGATGCAAAATTTAAATGAACCGGCTTCTTAATTAAAACATCCGTCCTCGTTCACAGAGCGGCTCTAAGCTCTGAGCTCCTCGGCGGAGCTGCCGGTGTTTCCCCGATCCCCCTCCTTCCTCCGCCGTGCCTTCATTCCCAGCAGATGGTTTTGTCGGGCTCCAGTAGCCAGTGGCCAAATGGGCCGATCCATTCTTCCTCTTACATGCGCTACAAGCCCATCAGCTTCCAGCACTGTCTTTTTCTTCTTCTTCTTCTTCTTTTTCTTCTTTTCTTTATTTTTCTAAACCACCGCTTCCTCTCGGACACGCGCGCGCGCGCGCACACACTTCCGATGATCAAGATATTATAAGGTTGCTAGGTATTGATTGGGTGGCTTAATGCGCATGCAAATTCTTAGGAGCCCGTGCATGAAAAATTGGCATCCCCAGTCCTCAAATTACTATATTTTGAAAACGTTAATTTGCATAGCAGATTTCCCTGAGGGGTAGGGGGGTTAATTAGGTCTATTTCCGTGCGGCTTGTGCCAAGACAGCCAAGGAAAAAGGACGGTGGGCAGAAGAAAGAGAAAAGAGGGAAAAGGAGGAAAGAGGAGAGCGGGGGAGGGGTGAGGGGCTCACTGGGTGATAATTAAAGTGGCATTTTGGAAGCTATCAAGCATCAAATTTGGGGGCTTAAAAAGGGGAAAAAAAATTATGAGGAAGTAATGAGTCAGTTTTAATTGAAACAGAAGAGAAACTTTTGGGGTTTTTTGTTACTCTTTAACATAAATATAGCATTTTTCCTTTGTGGCTAAGGGAAACCTGACAGCTTATTTAAGAGCTGTTTTCTAAGTCTCAGAATAACGGAGACAGAAAACAGTTTGAATTCCTCTCCAATATTCTGCCACTAGTGAGCTCTAAATTAATTGGAGGAGGTTTATAATTGGATGGAGTGAGGGAGGGAAATACCCTTATGGAGAGAAAGTGGGAAATTTCTTCTTCTTCTTCTTTTTTGCAAATAATCCAAATTTCTTTTCCAGTTTTGGAAAATTGTCCCTAGATGGAAAAACACACGCACACACATGTGCGAGGAGTTAAATGTCCAAAACTTTTCATCATAGTTTTCACACAAACACAACAGCAGGGCTGTGTAAAGTGTGGCCCTCTAAAGGACTTTGTCCGGCACTAAGCAGAATTCTGGAATGTGGAGAAAATCTGACCTGCAAGGACTGGAGGAAACTTTTTTTTTAAATAACAGGTAGAGCAACATTTTCACAGACAAATAAAATCATCCTAAAATATTAATAAACATAAAATAGTTTCCAACAACAGGTCACTGCTGAAAATGACCATTTGTTCTCAATCAACTTACCTGGATAAATAAAGGTTATATAAAACACACAGAAAAAAATAGTATGAGGTACCAGAAAAAATATTTATTGTGTATTATTGTAATTTTGTAGCAAAATGAACCACAAACATCCAGTCACTCTTACTTCAAAGACAAAAACTTTATTGTAGCCCCCCAGAAGCCTTCCAGGACTAGAAAACATTGACTTAAGTCATAATGACATGATGGTCCTAGTCCTGTTTTAATGTTTTGGTCTACAAGGATTTAAAGATGCATTTTCAACAAAACTCTGGCTATATTGTTTTTCTCAATAAACATTTTCCATATTTAGTTTATTTTTGAGAAGATAATAAAAATAAAGCACCCAACATAAAGTCATGGTGCTATGAAAATACACTCATACGAGAATAAAGTCATAATATTGCGAGAATAAAGTCACAATAGGTATGACTATTTCACAATGCTGCAACTTTTTTCCCGTATTATTTCAACTTTATTCTCGTATGACTTTGATTTCATAATATTGCGACTTTATTCTCATAATATTATGGCTTCATTCTCTTACTCACATTTTTTAACATTTTCTAATGTTAAAGGTAAAAAGTTTGGACACCACTGCACTCCCGTACCAAAAACAGTTTCCTAAAAATGAATGTAGATTAAACTCTTAATTATCAACCAATCGACCAAATAATGAGCAGACTCCATTTCAGCTGGTTAAAAATTAACTCCGAGGCAGTAATTGAGTAATTAATTCTCAACTGCTTCACCTTGGGTTGCTAATTAAAAATAACCACAGCCTGATTCCTCCTCTGATAGGGGGAAATCACCGGGTTGATGGCTCAAAAGAGATTCTGATGTTTTCAAGTCGTCTAACCTTCATGGCCAAAATTCACATTTACAAAACAAACAGCTGAGCTTTGAAGAGATTTGAACATCTTTCTTTAGGTTTGTTTTTAAGGAAGAAAATAGAAAACCGGAGGACTATAAAGTAGGTTTGCTATATTTGCTGTGTTTGAGGTGACAGAAAAGTTGTTATTTGCGGTTAAAAATCAACCGCACTGTTCTGACATTGATGATAAAACTGAAAGAGTTGTTTTAAAGCAAACTGAAACTTAGAAACTCAAACACGCAGGTTGAGTCACCTAGTTATGGGTAAATATCAATTATGAAGACTGAAATCAGTAGGTAACCTCTAGTTTGGTTCGTTATTTGGAAAATATGTATAAGCAACTAACTGTTATCCAGAATGAATTTACAGATGCAGGATTTCTGTTGGATGGTCCATTTCAAGCCTAAAAAGCCTTAAAGGGACAGCGTTATTTATTTTACAGCCATATAGTGCCACTTTATAGCACAATCAGGTAACCATGTTACCTTCAGTTGTTATAAAAATACTGTATATATCAGATACGACTTAAAAGAAATTTAATTTCGTAATATAACGCCTTGAAATTCGGCCTCTGTTTCTTTAAGAAGCTGCTGCTTTTTCTGAAACGTCGCCTTCAGGAAGCCATCACAACATGGCTCCTCTATTAGCCCTTTATCAACATTTTTACCAAAGTTTCACTGAGAAGTAGCTCATTTAATGAGCTCAGCAGATGACCAGCTCCATCAGATGTTTGCTAATTTCTGCTGGCTAGTCTGAAGGAGCTGAGAGGGAGGGGTGCTCTGTAAAGCACATGATTGGAAACTGCAGCTAATATAATAATGTCCCTTTAGAAAACACATTTTATATTATTTATATTAGTGAAAATGTAGGTTTTATTCTCTACAGAAATTGTTGCCGATGGAAAACCACATAGTCAAAAATTATTTATTCTAACCTAGCGATTCTCAATGTGGGCGGTACCGCCCCCCCCCCCCCCCCCCACGAGGGGCGATCAGAGGACGGCAAAGGACGCTGTCGGACATTTTTACAAAAGTGGGGCGCTGGGATGCCTTTGGTCGAAGGTAAACTTACACCTTAAATGCACAACAATAACAGTTTAGACTGAAAAATGAACCCATTTAAATAAAGAAATCCCTCCATGGGTGATACCACAATAGAGGGCGTTCATTTTATAGCGTTAACACAGGTGCTGTAAGTGGTCCGGTATGAAACGGGTGTGATAGAACAACGGTACCACAGCACTTTTAAATTTCAATAATCAGAATACCGAAATTTTTTCCGTTGTTTTAAAAGGTTTATGTCAGTCTGCCTTTTCCCCGTCGATACGTTTCCCGAACACTGCGCACCATAGGCAGTTAAAAAAAACCGATGAAACAGGAGAAGCGGGACATAAAACGGAGCGACGAAATAGATGTGAATTATGGCATAAAAACAGAGAATCCGACGCTGAACAGTGAAAAATCAACACATGATATGAAACACATGACGATTAGGCGGCGCAGCAGGTGATGAGTGAAGATTACTGAGCGTCAATAAACGATCCAATAAATCTAGCAACAGGAAAGAAACTAAAGTGGACATAGCAATAAACCAAGAGAGGATAATACTAATCAAAGGAAACTAAATGGAAACAAATGAAGAACAAAATGCAAGAATAAACTAAGAAACTAAAGTAAATACAGAGGAATAAACTGGTATGGCAAGACCTTTCGATCAATAATTAATACAGAGACTGTATGGCAAGAATAAACAGACACTATTTCCAGATAAAAGGTAAAATAATATTGTTAAAGTGCCATGGGGTGGTGAGACCACATCTAGTACTGAGAATAAATATATCTTACAGACCATAACAGTAAAGAACTGATCACTTATTTATGTTTTTAATTAGATTTGATATATTTATTTCTTCAATATTATTTTTCATGTCAGTGTTAATGTCATGAGGCTGATGACTCCATGACACTTTCAATTTGACTCATTAGGATTTGATTAAGAACCAGATTTGTTCTTTGTAATTTCTGTCCTGTAAAACTATTAATCTATAATCAATAGACAGGTCTATATAAAGATATAATCCATGTTTCTGTCTCATATTTCTATGGCATTAAAAGGACCTGGAACTTTTGTTTTTCCACTGAAAGCTCTGGTTTGCACAATAAATGCCATGAGGGTGAAATTTTATGGATGATACTCTGATGTCCCATTCTCCTGAAGGCAGCACAGAGCTGCACCACCAGAAACCCACAGAAACACTGAAGAGAAGAAGAGCTATGATTAATGTAGTTACAGTTCTATTCATGTTTTAATGTTGCAGAGCTCAGTTGTTTGCAAATAGTTCAAAGTTTAAACTGGCATGTTGAACATCTTTTATCTGGTCATTTTGTGGAATATTGAGGACACAGAACAAGAATATGTTTCCACTCTGATTGGCTGCTGTTAGGCCTACCAATTTTAACTTGAATGTCCATTGCATTTTTCGTGGACACCTGTGAAAATAATTTCTATTCCCATGGCTTTTTTGTTCTCTGGGAAATTATTTTGATGATAAATACAGAAACAAGCATAAAAATTAAAACATTTACAATAGTGATGGTAACATTAATAATAAAATAATAGTCAGCGCAAAGTAGCCTACAAATTCTTTGGTGGGGGGCGGTGAGGGATCTGGATAGAGGCTAGGGGGGCGCTGGCCCAAAAAAGGTTGAGAAACACTGTTCTAACCTATTTGCACACACATAAAACATTAGAATAAAAATAACTTGCATAATCTATTATTACAAGGTCTGGCTACAGGTCCTCAGAACTATTTTATATACATAAAGGTACAATACCACATCTATGACTGCTAGCATAGCACCGTCTGTGTGGTATACTAGCAACAACTATTGTTACCATGCTTACATCTACTCTACCTGCATGCAGGAATACAATACTCCTTATATACCAGTAGACCAGTTAAATAACATATGTACAATATATTTTAGATATATTTGTTAATTTAAGCATTTTACTCACTTCCTCTTGTAAAAGTTTGAGACAGACATCTACCTCCAGTGAAACAGGCAGGAAGTAAAGATCTGATCATGTGAACATTCACACTAGAAGAGGTCGATATTGTTTAGAGTAGACAAGCTACTATTTCATTTCAAATCTTGAATTAGTGGCCAAAAGCCTGAACAACACTTTCAGAGCTTCCAGAAGTAAAACTGAAGAAATAATATCTGGCAACAATTGTTGCTGGTGGGATTAAATAGCTTAACTGAGCTGATTGACAACTCGGATCAACTGGAATGTATGTGGGATTATTATTTTTTTAGTTCAGTGGTGCAAAAATAGCGGCACTGCCCAGGGCACTATGCTAGATGGGGCACCAGAAACTACGGCGCAAAAATTATTGCTAGTCAGCATTTTCTGTATCCAACAGCTGTTGGTGGATGTGTAAATGACGCCGTCTATATCAGACACCAGCCTACAATATGTTCCACACACTTCAGAAAGTACAAAGTTGCACAACTTTGTACTTTATTCAGGGATTCCCTCCAACATTGACCCAATGAATGACGTTTCACTTGTTTCTTTAAAACATTTTATGACGAAAGCATTGAGCTGAGTCACCTCAGCAGAGATGACCTTTTATTTTATTATTAACATTATTATTTTTTTTTTTATCTTGCTTTTCTTGAGAGGCGTTTTTTTTCTGCACAGAGCGACAAGAGGAGGAGGAGGAGGAGGAGGAGGAGGAGGAGGAGGAGGAGGAGGAGGAGGAGGAGGAGGAGGAGGAGGAGGAGGGGGGGCTGGAGGCGAGGCAAGCCGAACCCTGCCCCGTGTGTGTGCGTCGCCCATCTTATTATCAAGTTAATTAAAGCTAGCATCTGACAATGTCACTCGTGCCCAGCAAAGGAAAAAAAAAAAAAAAAGAGGAGGAAGAAAAGGGAATTTAAATGCTGCGGTCTCTGAGGACCTCATGTCAAGGGCTGCTTTTCATTCAGCGTTGCATGTGTTTGGCTCGCGCAGCCATTGTGTGTGTGTGTGTGGGGGGGGGGGGGGGGGGGGGTTCAAACAGCTTCTATAAGCAAAATGACAAGAAAGTGTCGGAGTTTGATGTTCTGAAATGGCAGCAACGGAAATAAATACACATCAGACAGAGCAAGCGAGGAAATAAAGAGGGAAACAGTGAGAGCAAAAGAGAGAGAGAGATAAAGAAGGGTTGACATGAAAAGCGCCACTCAAGCTGTTCAAAGCTTCTGTACAGATTTGGTTCAAAAAAGAAAAAAAAAAGGAAAAGGGGGGCTTCATAACATCCAAACGAACAGCCGACATTAAAGAGTCTATTAAAAAAAAAAGGAAAAAAAAAAAGTCAGACATTGAAATGCAGAAAAGCCCCCGCTCGGCGTGTGGACTCGGGGTCAAGTAACGGAGGGATTATATGGTTCTTCATAATAATATTAATTAAACAATTTACATGCTAATAAGGTAACAATTATCGAAGCTTCTGGTGAAAGATTCAGGTTATTACAACACGCCAATCCCGGGGCTTGCGGGTCACGGGCGAGAACAGCGGAGCGAAATCTCAACTCAAATTAACATTCTGTCAGCTCCAGAAATTGGATAAATAAAGTCGAATTAATTCACAGTAATGGAAGAGAGGGGCGGGGGGAAGAGAGGGTGGGGAGAGGAAGAGGGGGCATTTATTCAACCAGCTCTGATTACCATTCAGTATTCACCAGCACGAGGGGTGGCTCTCTGTCAAGAAATTTAACGCAGAATGAAGCGGTCTCTGCCTCGGGTGAGACTTGGCCCCCGCGACACCGTTTACAATTTATATGTATAATCTTTCCCTCCTCGTCCCATCCCCACCTCCCCGTCCAAAGATGGCCACCTGGACACCTGGTGTTGCTTCTGGCCTCTCGAAACCTTTCATTTTCCATTTTTCCAATTCACACTTCAATTCGAGCACCATTTCCCCCAGCCCCCACCCAACAGGCCCAGGCTCTTCACGTGATAGGATAAACTTCACATTTTAATTGGAGCCATTTTTCTATTTTCAAAAACTCCACTAAGCATGCGCCCCAGGAACTGTTGCAAATCGTCTGTGTGGAGCTAAAATGGACAAGGCGGTTCATTTTGCTAGAAGTATCTCGATTTCTGTTTATTTATTTTTATACCGACGTGGATCACTGACGTCAACAAAAAAAATTTTCAGCTATATGCCCTGATTTTGTTTATTCTCCTCGTGCGAGCTCGGGTTCTCTCTGGGTACTCCAGCTTCCTCCTCCGGCCGGAAATATCCACATTAAAGTGGATATATAATGCTTTTAAAATCCTTCCTTTTCACATGTAAATCAGCCCACCTACGGTATAAAGTAGAACTGCAATGCTTTGGTCTGAATTTATAAGCACAGACTCTTGCTTACCTGTTCTGCTGCGGTCTTTTAAATGTGAATGAGACATTTCAAGCCCTGTCCCTCTCCTGCACTCCACCCCATTCGGCCATTTTTGTAGTTTGATACAATTATCTGCCGGCAGAGATAATTGTATCGTTGTCAAGTGACAGCTTATGGATTCTTAAGCTGTCAAGACATCAGAAGGGCGGCATTATCAAGTAACTATGGTAATTAAGTTGTTATAAAAATTGCTGCACGTATGTATATTTTCCCTTTAGGGGATAAGATATCACTTAACTAAATTTAGCTAAAGGCTTTAAAAATATATACCTAATTATTATTATGATGTCTTGAATGCGGCTCCATAGATGAACTCCATATAATATGCAATTATCAAAGCTTTCTAAAGAAATAATAAAGAATGTATTATGACAGGTGGCATTATAAGACAGGAGTTCAAAATAAAAACACTGCTTCTACTAATATAGGAGCTTCTATTATGATTTGACAAATTAGATGTAAAATGGGAACTTAATTTAAAGAATCATCATTTATCTATATCAGTGTTTCTCAACCTGGTCCCCTGTCCTGCATGGTTTAGGTGTTTCCCTTCTGCAACACCTGAATTGTATCTCTGGGTGATTAACAGGCTTCTGCAGTACTTGATGGTCCTGCAATCATTTGAATCAGCTGTTCTGGAATAGAGGCACAAATAAAACATGCAGAGCAGGGAGGCGGTGAGGACCAGGGTTGAGAAACACTGGTCTATATTATGAGAGCTTTTTTTCAGCCATTGAACTTGAATTCTAAGCCGAGTGTTGTCTGTATTAAATCGGAGATTTTCATTCATTATCATTCTAAAACAGAAGAAGAGCTCATGCTCTGTTCCACAGTGGCACAGTTTAGTGTTAAACTGTGAAAGAGTCAATTTTTTTCTGTGGAGAGAGAGACGACCTTAAGTCAACAGAAAGGAGATCAGAGTGATCACCTTCACTCTGTGACGACATCCTCCCCTGATGGGACTGACGTCTTTACAACTGGACAGGACAATGAAACAACACGAGACCAACAGAATCACACGTGTTAATTTATCCGATACGATACAGCATCTTTCACTTAAGGTGAAAAGAAAAACAACTTGAAATGCAGTCACACTTTAGATAAACACATCCATGCTCTCAAAAAAAAACACACAGACACACACTTATTACTAGGCTATAGTTTATATGGGTGTGTGCTTTTATTTTAATTTTTGTTGCGCATAAATATTTCAGGTCAATAAACAAATGTTAATATGTGACAAAGAAAACCTGAATAAATACAAGAAGTTGTTTTGACATTATCACAAGTTTTCAGTCAAAGTCCAGACTTTGATTTGGGCACTCCAGTTGTCTTTTATTAATTCATTTATTTTGCTTTTAAGTTAGTTTTGTCTTTTTTAGACCAAACATATTTGGTAAGATGTTGTGTTTTTGCAGTGAACACCACTAACCATCTTATTCTGAATTGTTGCGTTAGCTTGTCATCAGATCTGGCAGGTTGGTACTTTACCAAACGTTTAACACATCAGAATATTTTTCTAAAGGTGCACAGTGTCTCTTACTGTTGAGAAAGACTGAACTGTTTAAACATTGAACGTAACCGGGGCAAATTGTTCGACCTGAGACATCTATTTGCAGTGGTGGAGAAAGTACTCAAAAAATGTACTTAAGTAAAAGTACAAATACACAGACAAAAATGTACTGCAGTAAAAGTAAAACTACCACATTAACTTTTGTACTGAAGTAAAAGTAAAAAAGTACTGGCTTTTAAAAATATTTAAGTATTAAAAGTAAAAGTACTTGCTGAATGCATTACCTAATCCCTAATACAATATCAGTAAGTGAACCGATTGTATTTCATTTTAGTACATTAGAAATGTGCCATTTTAATGAACAATGCCACAGATAAAGCATGTTTTTATTGTGTTTACTCTGTAACATAGTTTAGACTTAGATATGTGATTCTATATATCATAATTTCAGGGATAGAAACATCTTGTCTCCTGTCCTAACATAACATGAACGTCACTTTTTTTTTGCCACTAGTGGCATTTATTTTGAAAGAAATCCAACTGAAAGGGGATGGAAAGAAGGTGGGTGGGAGAGGACAGGCAACCAAGGAGCCACGTAGCAGAGTTGTAGTCAAGACCACCTACCCAAGACCAAGTCAAGGCCAGCACCCCGCACTACGTGACACAAAAAAATTAAGTTTTACCTATCAAAATTGCTTCTCAAATTGGTCTTAAAGATCCACATTCCCATAAAACACCTAGATATTAAATACTTAGAGCTGAAATAAATTTAATCAGTAAAGATCCGTCCAGAAAAATCGGATCGTTCCTGAATGACATATCACTATATTGCACTTTGGTCACAGCGTTGTCCCATAAATGCGACACCTCAATAAACACCTCCACACAATAATTCCGCACATGAGTGACAAACTTTTTTTCATCGCAGATGCAACATGTGTGTCTGTCAGTACAGCTAGCTTTGCTAACATCACGTCACAGATCTTACCTTTCTTTAAGCTTTCCTTCCAAGTGACGCTAAAAGTTGGACGAAGTCCCCACCGTCTGTGAAAGCGAAGCGCTGCTGATTTTACATGTCGCCATGTCTTATGATTTATGCAGCGCTATTATATTACTGACGATTAGACAGACACCTTCTCCCGCTCAGAGGAAACCACTGCGCATGTCTTGGAGCTCTGCGTGCGAGTAAAGGGAGTGGCGATGGATGGCAACAGACACGTAAATCACGTTATTGCTCGGATTTTACGGCGCCACCTTAAGTCCCTGAACTTCACATTTTAACGGACAAAAAGCGCAATGCGACTTGGATGTAACGAGTAACCAGTGGCGCAACTACACATTATTCAGGTGGATGCGAAAACATAGATCAGCGCCCCGCCTCCCACCCCAGGGAAGGAACATCAGCACTCGCTTTTCCCCCCTCTCCCCCCGAGGCGACGATACGTGAAGGGTAAAACTCTTGGGTGAAGGAGCGAAGGCGCGCTGAAGTGTATGGGAAAACATCATCGGCGCGCCGCCCCCTCCAGACGGGGTTTTGGCGCCCCCTCTGGTGCTGCGCCCCTATGCGTTGCATCCCCTGCATACCCACTTTTCGCGCCACTGCCAGTAACGCGACAGTTTTGTAGAGAAGTAGTGAAGCAGAAAGTACAGATACTTACTGTAAAATGTAGTGGAGTAAAAGTAGAAAGTACCCATTATTAAATCTACTTCAGTAAAGTACAGATACACGAAAATTGTACTTAAGTACAGTAACGAAGTTCGTTACTTCCCACCACTGTCCATTTGTGTAAAAACAGTTCAAGGATTCAAGGATTTTTTATTCTCACACCACCTAGCTAGTTCGTGGTACGAAATTTGGACTCAGGTCCCAGATCATATCATAAGACCCTCTCTTATGATACAACTTCTCCCTGTCAGTGAAGCCTGTCGTGAATGCTAAGGCTAGTTAGCATAACCACAGACATATGGTTTTCCTGGAACGATAAGTTGTTTCTCCGTCATTAGGACATGGAGCAGAACCTTCCTCATGGCTCTTGTAGTAGAAAATTTCATTTGAACTTTATTCCATTTTAACTTAATCTAAATTTGGAATGATGGTGTTTTATATGAATGTTTTTCTTTAATATTTTGTCACTGGGTAAGTGTGAGAGCACTTGTAACTATGAGCTTGGTCCTCCTCAGGTAAGGGAGAACTAGAAGTTTCTCGTCAGAAACTTCTAGTTTCCTGTCATTCATGTTGGGTGTGGATTTTTTTTTTTTCAAGGAAAGTCCAACTGCAGTTGTTCCCTCTAAAGAGGTGAGGGGCAGCTGCATGACCGTGGATAAAGATGTTGTCCACCTGGTAACAGAGATAAGGTCAGACTTGGGGTGTGTTCTTTGCTGTGTCTATATAATCATGTGTCGTTCGGGGCTCTTCTGCTGACTGTTCAGTTCAGTCTTCAAATGTTTTTGCCTTTGAATAGAAATAAAGACAAAGATAAATGTTTCTCTAGTTATTGGAACAGCCTCTAATTCTTTGATAACAGAAATTTCATCAGCACTGATTGGCTGCCTTTAGTCTTGAGTAGATCATTTCTTCACATGGCATTAGCAGTACAGGGACAAGGTGGAGGAGCTCAATCTTTTCACAGATTATCTGCCTCATGTTATACTGTCATGACATGTTGACAGTTTTAACCTGAATTTTAGTTAAGTTGCATTGATAATATGTGTATTAAAACAGGAGGACATGCTTCATGCAAGTTTAAGCAATTGTCATTGAATGTAAATCATTGAAAAGTTCATTAATTTCAACAAATTAGATCAAAAAGTAAAGTTCATATGTCATACGGAGCCATATATATTTTTAATGGGTGTTTTTGTTCAGTTTGATGGTTTTGGTTTGCAGATAGGTCTGCATTGATGGGCTGCAGCTTGTGAATTTCACCTCACAATTCTCTCAGTTTTCCTTCCACTCAACTTTCTATTAAAATGCTTGAGTGCAGCATTGTGGACAATCAGCTTCTTCTGATTTTGTGGCTTATCCATCATAGGTCAGCAGTCTTCCTCATGTTTATGTAGGTTATAGCACGGTCATGCTATGAATACATTTCTGTATTTAAAATATGTTCACTGGTTTATTCTAGTGTTCAATTTTTTTGGAAAATTGACTTTTAAGCCACAATCATTAACATTATTATGGTTTAAACAGCTGGTTTGACATTTTTGAACTGAATTACTGAAATGAATTACCTTCCTGGTTATATTCTGGTTTACAGAGATGCACCTGTAGCTTCTGCTAAGCATATGAAATTGTGCTTTCTCATTTGAACAATTCTAAGTTTTATTCCTGGGAATTTAATGGAATTGGCCTTTCAGTCACTTGGATATTTTCCGAGTGCCAGATTAGCCTCGTCCTCATTGTTTTGACAGGTCTGAATTAAAGGACTGCGCCAGGTAATTAGCGATTGATCCAGAAAAGCGAAAAAAAGAGAGAAAAAAAACGCCCCACTCTATCTCTCTCTCACTCTCTTTTCTAGCTCTCTCCTGTTTCCTTCAGTTACTCCATTAACCGCGTCTCTGACGTCACCGGACGATTAACGCTTCTTATTGGTCCCGGGAGCAGATGGAGGAGTCCTAATGAGCTGGCTGCTACACAGAGAGACCGGGGTTACCGTCTGGGCTGGACCGTCAGAGAAGCAGCGATATCAGCCTCCTCAGACTCGTCGCTCGCCGCTCGGTGGCTGAGGCTCCGCGCGTGTCCGCTACAGTTCCCCTCACCTCCCTTTTCTTCTTCCTCCTCCTCTGCCTCCTGACTATTTTTTTTCCATCTATTCTGACTGCATGTTCAGCCACACCGCCTCCCTCTGCGTCTTCACTTCGGCCGAGCTCCGCCGAACATGGACAGCCGGGTTCTCGAGCATCCTCACGCCCAGTTCGGCGGCTCCTTGGGCGGCCTGGTGGGTTTCCCCTACTCGCTCGGTTCCCACCATCACCACCACCACCACCAGCACGTTTACGAGCTCGCGAGCGGACACCAGCTGCAGTCCGCGGCCGCCGTACCCTTCTCTATAGACGGATTATTAAACGGCTCGTGCTCGGCCTCTGTGGTCACCTCCAGCCCTTTACTCTCATCCGACAGCCAGCAGTTCAAACTATCAGGTGAGTCTACCTGCTTTTTTTATTGTTTGTTTTGGTTTTTTTATTTTTTTTTTTATCTTTGGGGTCTCTAAAGTTTGTTAAATGCAAGTTGTTGAATAAAAATTAGTCTGTATTCCTAAAGCTGGTAAAAGTAGAAACTATATTTATATTAAAAATTGGCAATTGCCAAAATAAAGTCACGAAAAAGTTTTTAAAAGATCAAGTTTGGATAAGTTTTGCTGGATAATTTCAATTTTTAAATTGAGGAATACTTAGCATTGCCCGCAAGGGCCCTATCAATGTGAGGCCCTTCGGCTATATTAATACTCTTATGTCATCCCTCGTAAATATTGTTCTCTTAGTTTTTGCAAGTTTGTTTTCGTATTTATCTAAGGAGTAATTTTATGTTATTAGCGCTTTATTATTTGCACTTCAAAAGAAAATGTTTTTGATATTTATTTCTGTTAGCAAATTTGTTTTAAAGTATTTTATCAAACAAACTGGTAATTTTACACCAAGTTGCTCACATTTACTTGTCGACTAGACTTGGCGTCAGCATCTCTCAATCTCTGCCTCTCTCTCTTTATGCATGTGTGTATCTGTCTTTTACACACACACGTGCGCGCACGCACCCCCCCACCCCCCCCCCCCCATACACACACACACAAACAAACAAAAACACGCGCGTCTGCATATGCACACGCACGCGCGCACGTTTTGCAGATTCCGGAGACCCGGATAAGGACAGTCCCGGCTGCAAAAGGAGGAGAACCAGGACGAATTTCACCGGCTGGCAGCTGGAGGAGCTGGAGAAGGCTTTCAACGAGAGTCACTATCCGGATGTGTTCATGCGGGAGGCGCTCGCGCTCAGGCTTGACCTCGTCGAGTCCAGAGTTCAGGTGAGCCAAACGAAATCATCTCTCTGATGTTTCTTTTTTTTTTTGCTATTATTATTTGCATTTTCTTTCTTTCTTGTCAAATTTGGAGTCATTTTTATTGGCTACTCTTTCAAAATTTTCCAGTTATTGTTGAATTTAACAGAAAAAAAAAAACCTTCCAGCATGAACACATCTGGAGATAATTGTTGTGTTATGGTCCATAAAACCTGCCCCGTCCTGATGAAGCTGCTTGTCAATAATGAAAGCACCAGAAAAGAGTCTCATTTGAATTTTGCACGTGGGCCATCTATTGATTTATGGGCTAATTAAAACAAGGCTATTTACAAAACGAATCGATAGGTGAAAGGATATGCTACACTTCATTTATTTTGGTTCTTTTTTTTTTACTTTATTCATAATTCTGCTAATGGTCTTATTACTTATGCTTATATTGTGTGATTGAGTTGAAGCACAAATATTTTGTTAAACACATTTTGTATTTGTTAACTATATGTAATTCCCTAAAGTAAGGAAAATTATATATTTCCCTCATATATATATATATATATATATATATATATATATATATATATATATATATATATATATATATATATATATATATATATATATATATATATATAACAGCAGTAGTTTAACCTGATTTGAGGTAATTTCTACTAGAAAAAAATAGCAGTTTATTTTTGTTTTTCTAAAATTAATGTCTATTTTTTAGCTACAGATAAAAAAAATGGTCACAATAAGGTCAATACAGTAAAATAAACTGCTAATTGATGATTTTTAAAAGAGCTGACAATATTTTCAAAAATCCATAAAAGGAGAAAATGCAATTTAAGGCTTTGCTAAAGCGTGAACTCGCATGCAGGAAATTTCCTTGCTAATTTATAAGAATTTTTATTATTATTAATGTTTACAGTTAAGCTGTTATTTGTTTTAAAGAGCTGTATCTTTGTATATGGAAACCTGAAACATGCTTTACGTTTCCCATCCGCTTTTCAAGCGCACGCGACATCCAGTCCGCGCGCTGTTCGCAGCAGTCGCGGGGCACAAACGGAGCTCGCTGTTATTGTATGTTGTTTGGGGATTTTGTTTCTTAAAACCTCAGATTACTGTTCCCTCAAGCTGCTCAGCGCTCCTTTATCACCAGGTTTTTTTTTTTTTGTTTTTTTTTTCGTTTTTTTTTGCCAGCGGATGATAGAACCGACATTAACAATTCATAAGAAGCGCCATTGTAGCGCGCGCGATGTTGGGTCCTCGTGCAGTTATTATGCAATGTTCGGCGGATCCTACTTGAGCATGCTAAACTCCTGGTGTTATCAGCGGCGAACATGCGGCTGTAAGCGCGCCTAGAGGCCGAGCGGCGCGAGCTGGAAGGCGGGTGGAGGCTCCCTGCCTCGGCTCGGTGAAAGAAGAGGTGGAGGGGGGAGGAGAGGAGGGACTTTGAGGGAGCAGAAGGCTGGGTGTGGATGAACAGACGGGATATGGCTGATTTAGCCATAGAACAGTTAAATTTAATTGGCGGATGTGCCTATTACAGCAGCTCATTGGTAATTAACACCAGCACATCTGTGCACCTGCTGGCCTAAGGCTGTGACCTATGAACTTAAGAGGTCTTAAGGTGTGTAAAGCAGCATTGCACATAGATCCAAGGAGATAAAGAACATGATTGTCTCAAAATTTGGGGGAATTTCTATGGATTTGTTGTAAATTATTCTTTTTTTTATCCTTGCCCCCCCTCCCCCCCTTTCATGCACGTTTTCTCTTAGAGCTGTGAACTCTGCTGATGTTTGATGTTGGGAGACCCGTTATGTTTGACAGTTGTTTTAAAGTATTGAATGTCTTGGCTGATATTGGATGTTTATTTTTATTTTTTTTACTCAAGTATACAATTATGGGAAACCTACACAATCAAACACTGCCAGAACATATGAACTTATCACAACAATGTATGGAGAGGCAGGTTTATTTCCGTAGCACCTTTCATACATGAGGTCATTTATAGTGCTTGAAAGGAAAACAATGAAATGAACAAAAAATACGTCATTAAAAAACGAAATGGAACACTGGAATATTAACTAAAAACAAATACATAAACAGGTAAAGCACAATAAAAAATAAACAGCTAAATAATCTCAATCTTTTGGGAAGCATCTCTACTCAGTTTAATAAAAGCAAACAACTCCAATTCATATGTTGTTATGAGGAATCCACTTTGAGAAAGTTCAGATCAGATCAGTTCATAAGAAAGTCAATCCAGTCACACCGAGATAAAAATCACATGCAATGCAGTTTGATCCTAATATCAATGCAAGAGTGCCAGAGCAAAATGACTACATCAGTGTTATTTATGTCAAAATAAAATGTGTTTGTTTTTCTGTTGAAGCATTCTGAGTGACAAAAACTTAAAAACTCAAGCAGGTCAATTTTGCTCTTTTTCTTTTTCCTTCCAAATAAAATAATTGAAACACATTAGATAAAATTCAGTCAGACCTAAATTTTAGTTTTGGAGAAACTAAAATTATCCTCACTTTCTGAGTGAAGTGAGAATAAAATCCTCTTGAAGAGGATGTGAGTCTTAGCATTTGGGGCAACTAAATACCCTTAGAACCATGTAAAAAAATCCAAAAGTTATGTACACTCATTAATCCACAACTTCACATTTTTGTAAATTTAGACCAAAACTAAGATGACTACAAATGAGTAAATTGTAACCCAAAACTATGACTATGACCAAAACTGAATTAGTACCTCAAAATAACACAGTCATGAAGTGACAATTCGTAAAAAGTTGTTTAATGAGCCACTTGACTGCACCAAGTGACTGACTTTGTTCGTGGTCAGGTTCTAATACTGTATTGTTACTTTTAATTCATAAATCCATTGAATTACAGATTCATTACAACATGGAAGGAACACTGGATTTATGCTTGAAAATCATTATCTCCAAATCTGATTTTTCTTCCACAAGCAAACATAAACGGACAATAAAGACACAGCACGTTAGTTGAGAATAGATATCAACTACATGATTACACAAAAAAACAAAGAATGCTGATGAGAGTTTCAGCTTTTGGTTGTTCTTCAATTAATAACCCACAGCAGAAACAGCAGTCTGATCAGCAGGCATTAGAAAGTGCAGCACAGAACACATAAGAAGAAGAAATTAGATTCAAAATATGAAAATAGTGAAGAAAAAACAGAAAAATGCAAATGTGTGTGCTCAAAAAACTACTGACGGTTGTCCTGTGCCTTCTGTGGCTGGAAGGTTGTTTTATGGAGGGTCGATGTGATTGGGATTACATAATATTTCACAACTAAATTGCTAATCCAACTGAGAAACTGACCCTAGCATGGGGCTTTATGGGTAAAAAACAAATTAAAAAGTGAAATTGGACCATTTCACAAAAAAAGCCAGCATGTAGATTTAATTTGGCTGAAATGTTCAGTCTGGTGTCAAAATAACTTTTCTATTGTCAATTAATTGATAACCATAATTCGAGATGCACCCATCTGATATTAATATCGGCATAGGCTCCAATATTGGAAAAATATCGGGTATTGGTGAAAATTGGCTGTCAATAATGGCAGATCTATTCAATCTAATTCTATGCTTTGTGCTTTGAGCATCATTATACTTTATTTTACATTACATTTGTCGCAGTTTATTTTTACATGCTTGACCAAGATAGTCAGCCTATTGCTTTAGTCAGTTTCATTTTTTTTTTATTTAACATTGGCTGTTAAACTCCTTATTGTACTGATTGAATAAATTAAAGTTTTTATACGTTTAGCCAAAATTGTGCAGCTATGGGAGTATTTAAGTGAGCTGTACTGGTGCAAAATTATCAAATAAATGTGTAATTCAGTACATTCATGTGTGTGCTTGAAAAAATAGAAGCTTTTTAAGTCAATTCAGCTCTGTTTTTCTGTATCGGATCAGTATCGGTTGATAGTTTTCCCCACATATCGATAATGGAAGGGGAAAAAATTGTTAATAGGGTCCCTAACCCTATTAACATCATTCACAGTGACCTGCTGCCTTTTCAATTTGACTTAATTCAGTTTATTTAAATAAAGCCAGTTATTACATATGTAATTTCAACACTTCTTACAAAAAATAACTCCATTTCATGTGTAAAATATATAATCCAGCCAATCATCCTGAAACATTCAAATTCCTTGTTTTGACACGTAGGCCTGCGACAATAAGCAATAAATCAGTTAATCGCTTAATATATTAAAACAAGCTCAATAATTTCTATTTGTATTATTTATGATTTTTCTCTTTCTACCAAAAACTGGACGACAAATGTCTTCAGTCTGGTGCTTTTGTCTCAAGTAGCCCTTTTTTTGAAGTCACAATTTTGTTTACAGAGACTTCAGTATCCATTTTATTTGTTGTTTATCTTCGTTTGTGTAAAATGTCTTAAAGTTCCAGTGTGAAATCTTCATTAGAATTTAAAGTTTCTTAATATTTCAGAATGTGTTCTTCCATTATTATCCATTACCATTTTATTATTTGAAAATGGTCTCCAAACTGTATTATCGTTTATCGAGATAACTTCTGGGACAATTTATTGGCCAGCAAAGTTTGTTCCTGCGACAGACCTAATGCCACAATGCAGCAACATTCAGTTTAAAATGCCTATTGGAAAAAGTTTTCTATGTAGTTGTGTGAGTAAATGTTTACAGGTGCTCTCTTTGTGTGTATGAATAGGTGTGGTTTCAAAACAGACGAGCCAAATGGAGGAAGAAGGAGAACACGAAGAAGGGCCCCGGGCGGCCCGCTCACAACTCCCACCCGACCACCTGCAGCGGCGAGCCCATGGACCCTGAGGAGATCGCGCGGCGGGAGCGCGAGCGGGCCGAGAAGAAGAAACGCAAACAGGAGAGGAAGCTGCTCAAGTCCCAGAACAAGCTCCTGTCGGGCGACAGCTTCCACACGCCAGGCGGCTCCGAAAGCGACAGCGGGGTGTCGCAGTTCACCGACAGCGAGCAGCAGCCGCCACCACCTTCCATCCACGTGGAACTGCCGGCGTCGAGGGGCGAATCCAGCTGCGACCAAACGCGACACGACTTCGGTCCGCCGCAAAACCAGCTTAACCAAAGAACCATGGGGGAACCGGAGCAGGTCTCTCCGGACAGCACGCACGGTCCCGGTCCCGGGGGCCAGAGGTCGCCCGGCATGCAAAAGCGGAACCCGTTCAGTGTGGAGAGCCTCCTCTCTGACACCATGCCACGGCGGAAATCCCAACTGGACTTTTCCTCGCTGCCCAATCAAAGGACACTGGTGGGCAAAGGGCACTTCCTGCTTTACCCCATCACCCATCAGCCTTTGGGGTTCTTAGTCCCCCAAGCCGCTCTGAAGGCAGCTCCATGTCAGGAGAACCCTGACAGACTCGCCCAGGGACAGAGGCGCTCGCCGAGCGAAGGAAGCCCGGCTCCCTCCGACCTCTCCACCTTTGGCAGCACCACTGACCGTTTGAACTCGGCCCATACAGAGCACACACACCACAATCACCTCGGTGTTACAGCAGAGGCGGACGACGCCAGGGACCGTGTCAGCAGCTGCAAAAAGGTGGCCTTCCCTGTTCCTCCACCGTCCAACGGCGCAGATCAGACTGTTCCAGTCGGTGAGGATGGGGGGCCGGCGGCTCGAACGAAGGTCGAGCAGAGTTCAAAGGAAAGGAGTGCGAGAGAGGAACCGGGGTCTCCAGGCCTCGGCGAGGCGAACACAGACTGTGGAGAAACACCAGGAACAGATGGAGAGGATGTCGATATGGACTAACACTTTCTAGGAGCAAACACAAACAAAGGACCATGGAACGAAAAAAAAAACACGCTCCAACCAGTTCAAACATTCCCAAAGCTCTGCCGAGACACTCTGAAACATATCAGGAATCAGGAGACTTGATCTTTTGTTTATTTTTTTTAAAGGGTATGACGAGTCCAGCCTTTTGAGCAACCCCCTGCCCCTGACACACACCTTTTAGAAGCAGGTTTCGCTCTTTTTCTTTTTCCTTCTTTTCTTTTGTTTTTGTGAACAGCTTGTAAGAAAAACTATAGGCTTCAATAAAACATACACAACAAAAATCCTCAAATATTGTAAAAAAAAATAAAATAACAACAAACAAAAACAACAAAAAAATGAGATAACGATATTTATATGTAAACATTTTTGATAAATAAAGTTATTGTTTTAATTGAATTCAGTTTGTCTTGAGGTTGGAGAGAGAAAAGGATGGTTGACAGAAGCTTTTTGGATCATGGCAGCTTTAGTTTTGTCATGTTACAGCAGAAAATATCCCCCCTCTTTTTGTCCTCCCCCCACCCCCTCTGTGTCGTGAGCCATGCAAGAGCTGGAGCTCAAGTCCGTCTGGCTGTTTGTATTTATTGCTTTAACAAATTTATTCATTTGAAAGGCCGAGCTGGAATGAGGTTAGTGGCCGCGGGCTATAGGACCCTGCGCCTCCTGCTGAGTTTTGATATGAAAGTAATTATTTTCCCACTGGCTGCCGCAGGTCTCCAGGCAGTAACCCCCCCAACCAGCACCCCCCAAACCCCCACACACACACATCCCTTCGTTCTTTTTTCCTCTCCCCTTCTTTCGTTTCAGCCCAAAGGGTTATTAGACATTACCGATTTCCAGTGATATGGAATCACATAAACTTCCTACAATAATAGAATTAGCATGAAAGGCAGGGGTGTCAAATTGAAATGGGAAAATAATAGCCGCGCCAGCTGCACCGCGCCGGTGTGTGTTTACGCGCGCGCGCGCGCGGGTCGCTGTGCGTGAGCGTGCATAGTCTATTGAGCAGGAGGCGGAGATGGGAGATGGTGGGAGATTCGTGGGGCGGAATTTTCATGAGCTGCCGCGGCTGTCAGACGGCCCTTGTAGTCGGCTATATTAAGATAGATGCTCGATGATATCCCTCATTGTTCTGTCGCTTATATTGATGTTGCTGTGTTATCGCCCTATTGATCATGTGTCGCACATAATAGGACAGGCGCGCGCCCGCCTGCCTCGGTTTTTTTTTTTTTTAACAAAAGCGCCTGGGCCCCTCGTCATTTGTTCTAATAGGACTGTGATTCCCTCCGGGCCGAGACAGATAAAGATATAGGAGGGGACACGGAAGAAAGAAAGCCCGGTGATATGCATTAGTACTCTTTTTTTTTTTTTTTAACTAATTGTTCGAACTTCTAGGACTATACTGTAAAAGGGAATTTTGGAGAGCATTAAATATTATTAGTCATTAAAAGTAAAACAGAACATTTAGATTATAATCTGACTAAAGATTTTTCACTCTACAATTTGTCTAAAATGGTCATAAGCTAATAAACAGACCAAATTTAGACATTGAATCTAATGTAGCAATATTAATTAATATTGGCTAAATGTATTGACAATAACTTAAATTTACTTGCTCAATTAAATGAGTTAATTTCTGACTATTCAGTAATGGTTTTCTTTCTTATTTGGCATGTTCTCCACGGCAACAAGAAAAAAACAATAGCAATCGGTTTATTAAGGCATATGAGGCTAATATATTGAAATCTATTTTAATATGTAAACATATAAACATTTACCTGTACAACTAGAGCTAATCTCTTCTGTTCATTGGAAATGACTGCCTCAGGGTTACGAAGATAAACATGCCTGCAGGTTTGACTTTAGCTTTAGCACTTTAGCATAAGGTTGAATAAAAACTTTTTTAAAATGTTACCACAAAGTAGTACATAAAAATTTTCCCTTAAAATCATAGCTATGGTGTTAATTGCCTACCACTGCAATGGGTGAAGAAGCTTAGCTTGTAAGCATATTTGACATAGCTAAACTTACTAAAGTTGGATAAAAAAGCAAAATAATTTTTTTTGATTAAGGGATCTAATACTTTTTTTCTATTGCTATAAGTTTTTGTGTAATCTGTTTTCTCTGACATCTAGAGTCAAGCTGTGCTGTTCATTATTTCTAATTGCTTCACTGCTTAGAAGCTTGGCTTGCTAGCCAGCTTGGTTGGCTATCTAAAGCTGGATGGTACTTGAGATTTTACTTGAACACAAAAACTTTATTAACCACAAGTCTAATGAGAATTTTTAAAACTTGTATTTTTTTCTAAACTGATAAATAATTCATCACTAAATAGTTCTCTGCTGGACACATCACACAGTTAGTGAGAAATGTCAATGTTAAACCAATTCAACAGCTTCATGGACGTTTTTTTAATCAAAATGTTTTAATACACTATAAACAAGTTAGAATTCAACTATCACAAAACATTATATTCAAAAGCTACTTCTTGATTAAAATAATAATAAATTTGATGACTAATTTCTTCAACTCTCCAAAGTTCAATTTTACAGTGTGTGTGGTGTCCATCATAGGCCAGCTTGGCTGATTTGTTTATGTGGTTTGCAGTATAAATGAATATATCGACTTAGCAAAAGTTATGGCCTGTCATACAACTGGTTGTTGACAAAGTTGCTGTGTCGGACCAACAATTTAAATTTGCATTAATCTCTGGCAACAGCAGTAAAGCTAAAGTTAAACTTGCGCCCAAGCTACCGTTTTGAACTTTGACAAGGTGTTTGCTATCGAAAGACACATTATAGTTGTGGTCATCATGACAACGGTTTACTTATGGGTTGTTTAAAAGAAATTGGAAAAACTGATATTGTTTGGTTTACACTATAAGGATTTTAAATTTAGTTTAAAGTTAAGGAGTATTACAAGACCTCCAGTTGAGAAATGTAAATTTTAAAGGGAAAATTAAAACTTTTTTCCAGATTTACTGAGACAGTTCTAATGGCAAACTCAAGCCTGAGTTTCTTAACCCTGAGATAGTTGTTGATAATCAATGCTCCACGTTTGAATAGATTTAAAATTTGCATTAATCTGCTATTTCAGCTTGTCCAACGCCTTAATCCCAAACTATCTTTTTTGTTTTGTTTCAAGCTAGATGAGCTAATGAATCCTATTAATTAGCTCAAATCTGATGCATTTAGTTTGGTGAGAACATTTGGATAATTGGAATGAATCTTACTGATTTAAGTGTATGTAGCTGTTAAAGTTAAGCACATCCTCTCAGAAATATCGACTTTTCCTGTCCAAATGAAATGTACCCAAATGTTACACCAATTTTATAATTCAGATTCTAACAGTTTGACTTCTTGTTTTTACAGTGTATTTGGGGGTGGTGTGTGTGTGTGTGTGTGTGTGTGTGTGTGTGTGTGAGGGATGGGGGGGCAGAGGAGATGTTTGTTCTTTCAAATGTGCCCAAATACAGGCGTACAATGGACATGCGCAAATCCCCGTTTAAAAAAAAAAAAAAGGGAGAGAGAGAGAGGGTGTGTTTGGCTTATGAAGTGTAAACGCCACCAACTCCCTGGAAACCGAAATCCCAATTATTAAAACCATTAATTCTGGCGAGCCGTGCTCGCAGAGGAGCAGTGTTGACAGCCCCGGCTAAATATCCCCTGATCCCTCCCGGTCACCTCGCCTTTATTTGCAAATAAATTGAGGGAAGATCCGAGGGACAGAGCTTTACTTTGCTGCGCCGACCTAAAATGAATTTCCCCGTGCCGGAGTCCCTTTAATAATATTTACATAATTTTCGCTCAGTGACTCTGCTATTTGCGCTGTAGGAAGCGGGTTTGGAGGAGGGGGAGAGCATGGAGGTGGAGGGGGGGAGGGGGGGAGGGGGGGGGGGTTCCTACAGGAAAAAAATAATTAGACAAGAGGACGAGGAGGGAAGCGGAGTGAGAAACAGCAGGAGGGAGGATGGGTTAAGACCGAAGCTGAACACTAAATTCCCAGACAGCTAAAATCAATGAAAGTAATAACCCTATTATTTAATTCATAAGGACATTATTTCCCCACAAGGCCTCGAGTAACGTCCCCTTCGACCGAAACAATCACATTAAATTGTTCATTCTGCGCGTGCTGTGTGAAATCCCTACGTTCATTCTCCGTATTCCTTTTATTTATCTTTATTTTTTAGGTGAAACACTTTATTATAATCGGTTAGTTTCAGAAGCGCGCTTAATTAAAACGCATAGGTTGAACTCCCTCCTGTAAGGCCTTTGTTGCAGCCCGAGTTTGAGATGGAGAGAAATAATCTATCAAAACAGAAAGCAGAGGATTTCATCTACAGTATTTGTTTTTAGACAGGAATAACCTGACCCCGCCCCCAGCCACAAACTTTTTTTTTTTTTTTTGGTTGAGTAGACCGAAAATATGGCGGTACATTCACTTCTTAAACAGTGTGAGACGTTCACTGACGTCTGGACATGCGATAGAGGCTGAAACCTTCCTTCATCTGTGCAGATTTTCATCAGTATTTCTGAACAAAAAATATGTAGAACTGCTGAAATTGGCCAAAATAAATTAATGAATTTTCAGTTTATAACATTTGGCATATCTGGTTTGTTCAAGCCCAGACATAAAATGTTTTAAATCTATTCTAACAAAGTTTTCCCTGACAATTACAGCTAAGAACTAATTGTATAAGAGAGGAATGCAAGCCTGATTGTTTAGCATCAGCACTATCAGTAAGCTAACTAAAGCTTCATTCAAACCTAAATTCTTACTACAACATGGAACATTTCTTAAATTTTACTAAGTAGACAAATATATAATGTGGCCCAAAATATATATCTGTGTATACACAGAGCTTCTCACCTCACAAATTACTAAATGATTAAACATTTATAGATATATATTCCAATCAAGACAATTGTGTAACTTTCATTACCAAAATAAATTTAGTGCCCGACATAACCGTATACGGGCACAAAATTCACAATTTAATGTGTTTAGTAAAAAGTTATTTATATACCCACAATTTAACAAACTCTTTTTTAAAAGTATAAAAGTCACCAAATTAAACATTCTGGGCTAAACAAATACAGCCACTCTCCATTAAATGCATTTATTTATCTATTCTTTGATTGAAGATCACTACTTCACTTCCTGGGTAAATATTTGACAACAGCCCAATAAAATTTCTACAAATGATGTAACAGATTTTTATTTTTGTTGTGAGACTAAGATTATTCAGTGGGCCCCATTTGATAAAAATTTACCAAATACGGCCCTGCAACCAATCCATCAGTTTAACAGATATCTATCTATCTATCTATCTATCTATCTATCTATCTATCTATCTATCTATCTATCTATCTATCTATCTATCTATCTATCTATCTATCTATCTATCTATCTATCTATCTATCTATCTATCTATCTATCTATCTATCTATCTATCTATCTATCTATCTATCTATCTATCTATCTATCTATCTATCTATCTATCTATCTATCTATCTATCTATCTATCTCTGTGCGTGTGTGATTACGCGCGTGTGCGCGTGTGTGTCACCGACTCAAACGACCAATCGATCAAGCCGAGCCCGGACCGACCCCGGCCCTCCTGCTGGGCCCGCCGCCGCTCATGCATCACACTTTATGAATTCAATTTCAACCGGGAGAAATTTTCAATTTGAACGCGCGATCATTACGGCGTGGGGGGATAGCGCAAATTGTTTTTGCTCTATTATGCATTCGGACGCCATCATTTTTCTTTCTAATTACCGAGGTGTCAGCTCGGCCTGTCACCCGGGCGCTGATTTTCAATTTAACTGATCATCATACATTCATTTTCCCATTTGATAAATCTGCTATCTAGACGCGCCCGCCATGCCCGGAATATTAAGCGGCGCCGGGTGCGCGGTAATAGGGGGATGTGTATGCGGCAATGAGCGCGGATCAGCCAGCTAATTTAGCACCTTCCACATTCCCCGTCTCCACTTCCCTCCCTTCCCCGAGCGCCCCCCTCTCCCCCATTTCCAATTCTCAAGAGGAGGCAAGGAAGGAAAAAGAAAACTGGGCAGAGGAGAGGGGCGAGTCCAATGTCTAACCTCCTGCGGCGAAGGAGACGAACAAAAAAATAAAAAAAATAAAAATGAGACCAGAGGTGGAAGAATATAAAACATTATGTCAGAGGACAAGACCGTCTTCCAATCATGCCTCAAAAATGTGCACAATTTAGAGAATCAATTGACACTAATCGAGTTCTTCAAAGACTTTTTTCCCACTTTTTAAAGAAACAAATTTGCACAATTAATTATAAACTTCAGGAACCCAATAGTAGGTTTCCACCTGAAAACAACAATCAAGAGTACACAGGACATTAGGTATCAAACTATTAAGGCTTCATCCCTAAGAAGGTATTTTTTTTCCAAAAACAATCTATTATTTTTACGTTTCCTTTTTACATAACATAATTTCTAGAATTGTGTTCATCCACTCAAAAAGATGACCCAACATGCAATGTAACTGTGCAAACCCTGTTATGTTCTGACTTAATGAAGTCGCAGAAAAGCACCAAAAACTCAGGATGATTCTGCTGTCCAACATGCCCAGGGTCGAACGAGGGGCTTTAGTTTGTAAAATTATTGTTTTTATCTATACATATTGGCCAATCACTTAGAGGCCCTCACAGTGATGTCTCATAATTGTTCACTACAGCCTGGCACCCTGTGCCATTGAGTCTGATTCAATATGCCCCTTGGATCCTCTATAAGACCAAACCACAAAATAAGGAGCCAATCTGAAAGAATCAGTGGCTAGAAGAAAAGCACATAAGCTATTATTTGTTGGATATGGAACATGAAAATTCGGCTTGTCCACATGGTAAGGTCTTTTTCCTAGAACAAATCGTCCACTCAATCCAGTTCAGCTTTATTAACCAGCTGAACTGGTTGCAGCCCATATTAAAGCTGCAGTGTGTCCCTTTTACTAATATATCCTTTTTTCCACAACTGTCACCCTGTAGTGACAGTATGTTATGAGACGGATAATCCATGAAAACATCAAGTTCCTCCATCTCCTCTCAGTGCTGCTATTGCAACTGCAAAAATGCACCTCTGGTCAAAAATAGCCAATCAGAGCCAGGAGGAGGGTCTTAGTGCTGTCAATCAACCTCTGGTACACCGTTCAATGTGTTAAAGGTAGACAGACTGTTACTGTTTATCCACTGTCAACAGTGGCTATGCTAACTAGCATTATCGGCAGGCTATGTTGTGGTGAACCAGCTGTAGCTTAGTACAGAGTAAGTGGGAGAGGTTGAACACAAGTGTGATTGACAGCACTAACACCTACCAGCTCTGACTGGTTATTTTAGTGAGTTATTTATTTCTGCAGTTAGTACTGGGAGCACTGGGAGAAGGTAGAGGAGCTTGATTTTTTTTCACAGGTTATCTGCATCATATTATACTGCTACAACATGATGATTTTAGCAAATATGTGAAAACATATTTTTAAAAATGTACATACTTCACCTTCAACTACAGTGGGGCAAAAAAGTATTTAGTCAGCCACCAATTGTGCAAATTCTCCCACTTAAAAAGATGATAGAGGCCTGTAATTTTCATCATAGATGTACCTCAACTATGAGAGACAAAAGGAGAAAAAAAATCCAGAAAATCACATTTTCTGATTTTTAAAGAATTTATTTGCAAAATATGGTGGAAAATAAGTATTTGGTCAATAACAAAAGTTCATCTCAATACTTTGCTATATACCCTTTGTTGGCAATGACAGAGATCAAACGTTTTCTGTAAGTCTTCACAAGGTTCTCACACACTGTTGCTGGTATTTTGGCCCATTCCTCCATGCAGATCTTCTCTAGAGCTGTGATGTTCTGGGGCTGTCGCTGGACAACACGGACTTTCAACTCCCTCCACAGATTTTCTATGGGGTTGACATCTGGAGACTGGCTAGGCCACTCCAGGACCTTGAAATGCTTCTTACGAAGCCACTCCTTCGTTACCCGGGTGGTGTGTTTGGGATCATCGTCCTGCTGAAAGACCCAGCCACGTTTCACCTTCAATGCCCTTGTTGATGGAAGGAGGTTTTCACTCAAAATGTGACGATACATGGCCCCATTCATTCTTTCCTTTACACGGATTAGTTGTCCTGGTCCCTTGGCAGAAAAACAGCCCTAAAGCATGATGTTTCCACCCCCATGCTTCACAGTAGGCATGGTGTTCTTTGGATGCAACTCAGCATTCATTTTCCTCCAAACACGACGAGTAGAGTTTTGACCAAAAAGTTCTACTTTGGTTTCATCTGACCATATGGTATTCTCCCAGTCATCTTCTTAATCATCTAAATGCTATCTAGCAAACTTCAGATAGGCTTTGACATGTCCTGGTTTAAGTAGGGATACACGTCTGGCACTGCAGGTTTGAGTCCCTGGCGGCGTAGTGTGTTACTGATGGTAGCCTTTGTTACTTTGGTCCCAGCTCTCTGCAGGTCATTCACTAGGTTCCCCCGTGTGGTTCTGGATTTTTGCTCACCGTTCTTGTGATCATTTTGACCCCACGGGTGTGATCTTGCATGGACCCCAGATCGAGGGAGATTATCAGTGGTCTTGTATGTGTTCCATTTTCTAATAATTGATTCCACAGTTGATTTCTTTACACCAAGCTGTTTACCTATTGCAGATCCAGTATTCCCAGCTAGGTGCAGGTTTATAATTTTGTTTCGGGTGTCCTTTGACAGCTCTCTAGTTTTGGCCATGGTGGAGTTTAGAGTGTGACTGTTTGAGGTTGTGGACAGGTGTGTTTTATACTGATAACGAGTTCAAACAGGTGCCATTAATACAGGTAACAAGTGGAGGACAGAGGAGCCTCTTACAGAAGAAGTTACACGGCTGTGAGAGCCTGAAATCTTGCTTGTTTGTAGCTGACCAAATACTTATTTTCCACCATACATGTAATAATTAAAATGTAAGTTTTTGTGCTAATGTTAATGTTACAGTGGATAACAGTCTTCAACAGTCATCAGGCAAAAGGCAGGGTGGGTACACACTGGACAGGTTGCCCAAGCATCACAAGCTGACACAGAAACACACTGGACAAGCAACCACACGCACCCACATGCACGCACGCTCACGCACACACACACACTTGACAAAAATTTCAATCAACCAGTTAATCTCACCGTCATGTTTTCAGATTATCGAAAGAGTACCTGGAGAGAACCGCAAACTTCATGTAGGTTTCTGGGACTTGAACCCAGAAACTTCTTGATGCAAAGAAAGCGTACTGCTAATGTCCCCTAGGAGGAAACCAGAGTACCCTGAGAAAACCCACGCATGCAAGGGAAGAAAGAGTCCAGTGCCTGATTTGGATTCATGGCCTCCTTCCTGCAAGGTACTGTAGCTATGCTAGGAACTGTTGAGACCAGTCTGTAGGTTTTAATTCTTGTTCTCTGTGTCAGCTATGCTACAGTTGCCAAGGCAACTAACTGACTGACAACAGCTCCACTAGTGTATCAGGATTCACCACCAAAAAACAAACATTTCCCCCCACAAAGAACAGAACATTCAGTCTGCTTCAGTATCATGCTTTCAGGATGGATGTTTATTTTGTGATTATGAAGAAGTGATAGCCTGAACACAGCGGTGGTAGATTAGCTAAAGACCTGCTCTACTGATGATCTGTCAGAGTTGGTGTGTAAGTAATAATAAGTCACATTTATTTATTTATTTATTTAAACTGAACAGTAGCAGGTCGAGTTCTGCAACATATGTACTTGTTAAGGTTGTCATAGTCAAGCTAGCATACCAGGGCTACTTCCCTCTCCCTCGCTACTGTTTTTAATTAAAACTTTTCAATAACCCGTGAATTGTGATACCCTGGAACCTTGTTATCTGGTTGTCATAGTGTTGACAATTAGAAGCAAAGCACTGCGTCCCTGTTGACAACTCAACAGCTAAAACCAATGCTAGTCGTCGTCAGCAAGCAGCGTCTTTCTGCCTTCCAGCAGGGAGCTGAGGGGCAGGATATTGCGCTCTTGTGACGTCACATTACAATACATTTCCTGTACGGTTCAGTAACTTTTGTCAAAACAAAACGTAACGTTAAAAGGCTGCTGGATCAAGTCTTGTAGTTAGTAATGTTCTGGATTAATTCTTTATATTCTAATCACATAATTTTCTTTTTCTTACAGTTCTCACAGTAGGATGTCAAACCTGTCTGTTGTGTTTGTGTCTGCTGACTGAGACTCGCATCCCAATAAGGGCCACCTTGTTTAACTGCCAATAAGTACAGTCAGGACTGCTGCGGCGTAATGAGCGTTTATAGGCGCCAAGCAGCTCCGGTTTTTGTCGTGTTCTTTGTTTCATTAGCCCACTGGTTGTAATAAATGCCAACGAGCCAACGGGATAGATTTTAATTAAGTCGGTGAGAGATGAGTGGAGTGACACGGAAAGCAAGGGGCAGGGCGGCGAGATGGAAGTGGAGGGGGACAGCTTTTCAATAAATCGGCTCGCTCAGGGGTTACTCGGTGATTTCCTCTGCAAAGTGTTGGGGGCCGGGCAGGACTCGCAGTAATTTGGTTGATAAATCAGCTGTGTTAGGGGCACGGAGCTTACCGCTCGGCCGGTTGGTTCTGCGCGTGATTTATGTGTTACCCGGGGGTCGTACACAAGCCCATGACAGTCCAGGATGAATTAACCGGGAGCCAGAGCGCTCCTAATGAGCGCGTATTATTTCGCACACACCCCTGCTTTAAGGTGGGTGGAGGAGAGGAGGGTGCGAATGAGGAAGGCTGGCATGGACCCTCCCCTCCTCACCCCCACCACCTCCTCTGTGCCATCCCCGAGGTGCCGCATTGATTCAGCATCAGAGAGTTAACCTACACACACGCACACCTACACACACGCGCACACACACACACACACGCATACAGAGAGGAATAGTAGTGTGTGTCATTTATCTGTAGTAGACCATCTATGAGATGAATTGTTCAATAAAGGTCTGGCGCAAGATGATTGGGGTTAACCGAAGCACAAACTAGACAGAGACGTCTTCTGACAAAAAGATTCAAGTGACGGTTGTGTTTCCGTTCACCGTAGAACTGCACCAATTGGAATTACGAAAATAAAATTGTTTAACGGAAATTTTGAGAAAACTTACGTTTTCGCAGTAGGATGAGGCGGCTTTACAGCTGTATTGAAATTAGTATATTTCGCAAAAAAACCCCAAAAAACAAAGAACTGCAATGGAAAGTTTTTCCACATCAAACGAGTCACGTGATCGACAACCGGATGTTGCTACTGGCGGAAAAGACAAGAAGACAGGAAGTGGTAGGAGAAGACGGCAGGTTTCTACTGTGAACTTATTGTGGGATTTTAATTGTGTTACTTATTTAATTGAAACACTGCAACTGCCAAATTGAGTGGGTTTTTCTTCAACATTAGGGGGAATATTGTCAAAGTTTTGTGTGCATTTGAAGTGGAAACACAACTAGTCACACAGTAGCTGCCTTTCCATTGACCATATGACTACAAAATTGGAATAATTAAAATAAATTTGCTTAATGGAAACATGCCACTTTTAAGAAAACTTATGTTTTTTTTTGATAAAAAAATATTTTTTTAACAAAACTAATAATTTAGATCAAAATGATCAAGTCAGGTTACTACCTGATCATAAGCTACATATATTTTACTCTCAGTTATTGATTATAAATCCCTTCCTGATGAAACTTGGTATTAAAATAACGATAGATGAAGGGATGAGTCGAGCCTGGTGTTTTTAGAACAGCATGGATGGATACATGTATGGAATAAACTGAAACAGCTTTAGGTTTTGCACTGGCCTAGTCAAAGTTCAGACTTAAATTCGATGATTAAACGGAAATGCTCATTTTAAAAATCTTTGTCTAATATTAATACTTGCATGATGACCTGAAACATGCAGTGTGACATAACAACAAAACAAGATAGGGGGGTGGGGGGAATTCTTTTTCACAGCATTGAACCTCTAAGCAGGCGATAAGTCACAGCCACAGCCGTTAAAGTCTCCCTGAACAAATCATTTTGTACCTGTGAATCTATTGAGAGTCACTTTTTATCTGTTTGTAATTAAAGATTTTATAGATTTCTGAAAATAAGTCTTCAAACAAATGTAACCCCATTTCTACCGATTGTGGTTCTCATCAAACTTCAACATGAGAGATGATAAAAAATATATATATATAAGTAACTGGAGTAAACAGTTCAAAATGTATCACAATTATTTCATATTTTGGGTTGTCACCCAAAATGTGTGACAGTCAAAACACATAACCCATTTTCTAAAAGTCAAAACCTTGTCATGGTTTGAACATTTCGGAACACACCAGTCCGTTGTGTGCTCTGTCAGCCAAGAGCTGCTTCCTAACCTCCACTTCTCCACAACACAGCTAATTTAACGTGAAAGTCGTCCTCCAACTAGCTGGCAAAACAATTGCTCTTTTTTTCCCCTATTGTTGTGGCTTGTTGAGCGGAAAGAGCAACACGACGACGTGCGTCGCTCATTGAACTGAGAGGTATCCATACGAGTGGATGAAAAGCAGAGCAGAAGTAAACTCAGCCCTGCTTTATTTTAATGTACAAACGTATTAACATAAATATATATTTCAGCGTAGTTTATTCAGATATAATCAAGAGCTATTTTATTAGACACTGTTTGAAGAAAGCGCGTGTTATTTTATGCGGTGACATTTATCTCGTGTTTGATGTGTCTGTAATGAAATACAGCGTTAGCAGCATTAGCAGCTCATGTTAGAACTTCTGATTCCTAAGTCCATACGACAAAGTGCATTAGACTCAGTGTAAAAGTGATTGTCTTTACTGCCAACTTTGTGTGTCTCACAGCAGTCGTGAAAGTGGGGAAGAGTTTTGCCAGTAAATAGACTGAATTTATGCTGCGCTTTTCTCGTCACGGCAACAATTGCAGGTTATTTACACTAGAAGCGCCCGATCATACGCTCACACAAAAGGCAGGCGGGAGAGAAAGTGGCAGAATAAAGTTGGAGTGCAACTCACAACTTTTCAATTCAAATCAAAGTTTATTTGCGGAGCACGATTCAGCAACGTGTCAGTTCAAAGAGTTTGTCTGCATGTCATAAAAGCATGCAGACAATTGTGAAACCAGTATTAAACTTTACTACGTTTGGACTGGAAGACGGCCGCTCTCTCCACTGAGCCACAGCCTCCCCATGAGTGAGAGCGAAAGCTGTGAAGCTGCAGGAGCACTCTTGCATTGCACCAACACTTTTCCTTTTAAGACATGAATGTGAATATTTGTGGTTCGTCTTCCTCTCTTGAAATGTGTCTTTACAACCCAACAGGTTTCAGGATTGTTTTAAAGCAAGAATTGGACTCTTGGCTTTGAATTTATGAAACATTTTCTCACAGGGCCAAATTTATACATACATGACCAGTGATATACACGTTTATGCAAACTCCTCCCTCTCATCTGGTGTTTTCCTCCAGGCTTGAAAGCAGCAGTTACCAAACCACTGATAAAAAAACAAACAATCTGGACAAATCACTGCAACCTTTATTCATCTACAACCTTTATTCATCTACAACCTTTATTCATCAGCAAAATGATTGAAGAAGCTGCTTCAACAGTAAGATAGCTTCCTAACAATGACCAACCGCTTTGATGTCTTTCAGTAGGGTTTCCATGACTACTACAGCACTGAGACTGTGGAAGAACCACAGTGGTGGTTCGGTTGAACCGCTGGAGAGTTGTGTAGGACTCAGTTTGTTTGAATCTTATGTAAAGAACCAGGATTTATTTGTGTCGATAGGAAACTTCTGATCGGAACGGACAGAGGTCAAAGGTCAGAGGTCAGATACCCCAAGGCTCAATACTTGGACACCTCCTATTCAATATCTACATGCAAAGGCCAGTTCTCATACGGTGGACGGTATAAGAACCGTCCAGGGATTGGTTCAACAGGGTGGTTGAACTTTGGGATATGGGATATGTTTGGGACACCCCAGGGTTCATTCCTGGGATCCCACCTCAATATCTACATGGCCCAGTTCTGATACGCGTCCACCACCATAATAACTGCTGGACTTGCTTGTTTAGGGCTAGGGCTTTGGTTTGGAGGTGTGACTTGGTTTGTGGTTAAGGTTAAGGTTAGGAATAGACTAGCACTGGTTAGGGTAAAATGTCTGGGTTAGGTATAAATGCAGCTACTGAAATGAATGGAAGTCAACACAGCATCCTAATACGAGAAGAAATACAAACATGCGTGTAAGAATGTGTGATGTAAACATGCGTAAACAAAAGCAAACACATTAAACGTATGGAAAGCCTCCCCCATTCAGGGATGCTTCTTCTCTGCCTTAATGCTTACTTTTCCATTTATTTCCAGCATCATGTGTTTCCTCTGAGGAAAAGGTTTTTAAACCGGGATGTTCCATCCAATTCCCAGAGCTACAGTCTGCTGCCGTCATGTAGCGAAAGTGGGAGACGAGTGGAGGAATAAACAAAAAGGGTTTTAAGAGCCTGAGTTTAAACTGCTTTTACGTGTTTGTGCCTTTGGCTCTAAGGAGATGCCTGGTTCAGCTCTGGGTTCAATGTGTTTATTTGTGCTTTCAACTCGATGACTTTGGTCCTCAAGGCAAAAAGTTTGGACCTCTGACTTAGCGGTTTAGCTGAATGCTAGCTTGGTCTTTTAGCTTGTCTTTTGTCTGTTAAGTATTTTGTTAATACATTTCCTGAAACTTTGTTTATTCTTTAAAAGTTGTTCAGGGCTTGCTTTTTGAGAACGCCACAGCTCAAACTTCCTGTTTCATCTACTGTTCTGTAATACCAAGCAGGTAGAAGTTCATAAAACGATGATTGAGACTGAAAACGGCTCAGTTATTATTTCCTGATAATCAGGTGGTTTCCCTGGTTTGTAACTTTTGTAATGATAAACTTTTATAATTCCCTTTGTCAATCAACCTTTCAGAATAAAAGAAATTTGAACTATGGATTTTTTTCTTCCACTTATCACTTCCTTGTCACACTTACAACTTTGCGTCAGTCTGTCACATGGAATTCCAATTAAATACATTCTTTAAATGAGCAATACAAGGGAACATTGACTTTTAGAGGAGCCATGTTGTGACGCCTTCCTGAAGGTGGAGTTCAGAAAGAGCAGGACTTTCTTAAAGAAACAGAGGCCCAATTTCAACCCCTTAAATTACTATATAAATTTATTTTAAGTCATAATGTATACAATACATTTGTAATAACAACTAATGGTAACATAGTTACTTGGTTGTGCTATAAAATGGGACTATATGCCTGGAAAATACATAACACCGCCCCTTTAAAACATAAGTTTTTTTCTTTTCTTTTTTTAATTGTCAGACTCAAAATCTCATTGACAGAAACAAAGTCAAACAAAGACATTTGTGTCAGGTATGGAGCGACATTTATATGAGCTAAAGAAGTGAATGCATTTCTCTATCTCCAAAAAAAAAAAAAAAAAAAAAAAAATCAAATCAAAGAAATGAAATCCTCCATCTTCCAGATCCAGGCGAGCAAAATCCAGGAGTTTTGTATTAGAAACGCACCGGCAGCTGAAACTTTTGCACTAATCTCCGACTCCCGCTATAATTTTGTTCGACTTTCTTTTCTTTTCTCTTCTCTTTTTTTTCTTTGTATTTATTTAATAAACGCTCCGAATCCAAATTGTGACTTTGTGTGTCGAGAATTAATGGGAAAAAGCCCTAACTGTTAAATCGTAAAAAATTTGAATTAGAAAGTTCCCATGTAATGCATATCAAACATTTATTAAAGGCACACAGAATAATTGAATTGTTCTGCTGGTCTGATTTGTTTAACTAAATTCTTTGGCTGTTGGAGTGTGAGACAAGATTTTTTTTTTTCCTTTCTTTCTTTTTCCTCCCCCTGCAGCATCCGTTTAAAGACGCAGGTATCTTTTGTGTATTTTCTGCTTCTCCAAATCATATATATATATATTTTCCTCTCTTCTCCCTATCTGAGCCCCAGCTCTGTCACTGCTTATCCTCATCTTCACTGCTTATCTGCATCGAGCCCCTCAGTGAGATTTCAACCACTGTGACATGCGGTGAAAGCAGAGCCTGTCACTCAGCTCCACCGGAAAGATTGGAATCAGAGAGGGAAAAGGGAAGAGCCAACCAAAGCAAGAGGCAAGAAAAAAGAAAAAAAAATGGGAAAAGTTAATAATATTTCATTGTTGACCCTGTGTGACAACACGGGGGGTGAGGGGGAGGGAATTGATATAGAGGAAACTTATGGAACGTTAAATCAGCTTCCTTAAATGTCAGCCTGCAAAGAAATATATATTTATATATCTACATCTGGGAGAAGGAATGTTCTTCCTTATTGGGGCTGATTAGTAAGCAAAGCCCATAATGTCAGCCTTTCATGTACGCACAATGAAATCATGTCTCACACACACACACACACACACACGCACAGAGGGAAACGGGGAGAAACTTTGTGTTTTAGTAAAGCTAAAGTTTCACACGTCAGCTGGAGGTGTCCTCGCTCTCCATTGGTGTAATTATCACTCTGGGAAAAGTGTTTCATTAGGAAGCTCCTCTCTCAGACACATTACTCACACAGGGCTGGACAAACCTGCCCCGGACAGACACACACGCACGCGCACACACACACACACACGCACACACACACACACACACACACACACACACACACACACACACACATAACACACACACTCAAGCTAGTCTAGGATTCAACACCCTTCATGCTCAACCTCCAGTTGTTTTTTTTTGTTTTTTTTCCCAAGACACCCTCGCACCTTTTTCTCATCTTTTTAGTTGCCAGGAATCATAAATTCCAGTGTCTTAAATTTCCACCAATTAAATCTAACAAACCATTTTTTCTTTCTCTTTTTTTTTTAATCAAGCTTCACCAATGCTCAATTTCAGATCTTTTTATTTTTTAACCAGTTTTCTTTTTCCTGCCTGTTTTTCAGAACACCATCATCCCCCCTTTCTCTGGGTCATTCCACCCAATGGCTGCCATGCTGCTTGAAATAAGTCACCAAAATTAAATAATAAAAAAAATGTGAATCTAGTAAATAGCTATTGGATGCATTTCTAATTTTTTACTACTAATTTAAATGTTTTTTCATTTTGTATTTTATTTTTCACAGATAGTTGCATTTTCTTTCCCAGTCCTGTTACCACAAACTTGCGTGGCATCCAAAATGCATTTTTTTTTAAAGAACATCAACTAGTTGGGTCGTTTGCCTCTAATAAATTAAAATCTGTGAATTTAATTGAATAATGGGAAAATAATTAGAGATTGTGACTAAAAAACAAACAAACAATAAAAATCCCTATATGTAAGCAGAAATTGTGTTTTTGAAAAAAGTCTAAGATAAAATGTATTAATTTATCAAGTGGATCAAAAATTGTTCCAGAAAGTAGTTTACTTTTTTTTTAAATTCAAAAAAAAAAAGCTAGTGAAATAACAGGAATGAGCACTGAGTAACAGGTCCTCCTCCTCCTCCTCCTCCTCCTCCTCCTCCTCCTCCTCCTCCTCCTCCTCCTCCTCCTCCTCCTCCTCCTCCGGTGCCCTCCGCTTTAGGGGAGGCCTGCAGGTTAATGTATCGTGAAGTGTGAAAACTTCCTGAGAGCGAACCAGGAGCTAAATGCAGTTTCCAGATGTTAGGCTGCAAATGTCCACTCAAAGAGACGGGGTGGAGGCGGGTGGAGGCCGGCGTGTTGGTGGGGTGAACAGGGGGACACACAGCGGTTCAGAGAAACAGAGAGGGAGCAGAAAAAGGTGAAAATGTGAGGAAGAAAGAGAATCATGACTTGTGTTATCATTCATCCAATCAGGAGAGGGCCTAATGCCAACCTCTTTGGTGGAGCTGTAGAGGGAAGGGAAACAAGAGATGGTTGCACTTTTGTAAAGTGTGTTCTGACCCAAAAGCTGGTAATATCTGCTTTAAATTTTATGACTGGATTTGACTGGGCCAGAGGTCTGCGACCTTGACAAACCAAAGAACTGTACTTTTTTTGTTGTTGTTTTTCCCCCCCTCAGTCCAGCTGAATAAAACTTGTTCACAACTACAAATGTTACATGACCTTTTCTGAAAAGACAACTATTAAAATGTAAGTATTTGCTACAGGGTCATTTTTTCACCCCACATTAATCATAAAACTGAAATGATTTTTTTTTTCAAATAGTAAAATAGGATTCACAAGACGATACAGCAAAAATATGTTAAGAAAAAAAATCTGAAAATTTATTTGACTTCCTCTTCTGCCTAATCGTTTAAATATTTGTCCAGCTCATTTGTTTAAGCTAAATCGGGAGAAAAAGTACACAAACCTCTGTTCAACATTCATCCTTTCATTTTATTTTTGGAATCTTTCGGTTTAAACGCAGCATGTGTGTGTGTGTGTGTGTGTGTGTGTGTGCGTGTGTGTGTGTGTGTGTGTGTGTGGGTGTGTGTGTGTGTGTGTGTGTTATGTACGGATTTGTCCAGTTCTACAAATGATTGAGTATCATGCCTGAAAACTAAACTTCCTTCTTTAAATAATGAAACACTAACAGGTCTGTGGGACCACCGAGTCGACGGCTTTGCAAATATAAGGAACGCTTTTAAATAAAAAAATCATAAATTAGGATTGGAAGCTGGTTTCATACACACAGCTGCTCTTTTGATGTTTTAATGCAGCTGCAAAGCGACATTAAAGGAGCTTCAGACACACATCATCAACTTTTCTTCATTTTACCTTCTTTTTCTGTTATGAAACGCTCACCATGCTGAGCGACCGCCATAACAAATAACAGGTTTCAGAGTTAGAACACTTTTAAAAATATCATGTGAAATCCTCAAGAGCTTTAAAGACTTTCTGTTTTTGCTTCTCTTCTTCTTCTTACTCTTAAATGTTTCAGATCACCCAACAAATTTTAATATCAGTTGTAGACATCCTAAACACTGCTTTCAAATGAGGCTCTTATTTTATAAGATTGGGCTTTGACTTGGCCATTCAAGAGGGAGACTTGCTGATCGGCTTCACATCATTTTTTTTGCATAAGCCAAGAATTTCACTACCGCTTAATACCCTGTCATGAATCAAACGTAGTTTATTCAAATTCCAAAACTACTTCATTGAACCCAAACTGAGATTAAATACTGAGTATTTCTGTAGGTGACAGAAATGTGACTTGTGCTGGAGAGTGAAAAGGAATGGTGAGAATACGGCGCCCTGTGGTTCTCCTGTTACACACACAAGTCTGATAACATGAGGTCAGATAAAACACATGAATAAACATCACATCATGTCCCTGTCTAAAGAAAGATTCAAGAACGAATGATAAACAGATTGACTGACATTATGATTGATGGATTGGGTTGATTGGTTAAGCACTGCACATCCCACATGTTTCACTCCAAGTAAATGCTAAAGCTGAAAATGTTCTGGACTGGAGAGACAAAAAGGCAAGTTTTTGGAATGTGTACGTCCCGTTACATCTAATGAAACTAGCACAACATTTCAGAAAAAGAACATGGAAGAACAATGAGGTACATGGTGGCAGCGTGACGGTTTGTGGCTGCTTTTGTGTTCTTTACTAAGAAAACCTGAAGTTAACTTAAGTTTAAGTTTACCTGCTGCAGGGCAACAGTCTAAAGCACACGGATGTCCTCTTAGAGAAGTGTAGAAAATAGTCAAAGCCCAGACTTAAATATGACTGAGAGGCTGTGGGATGACCTCAAACAAGCTCATTCCTGAAAACAGCAGTTGAGCAACGTTGAGTGAGGACAAATGTCTCCATGGTGATGTAAAACCCTTGATGGCATTCGATCAACCAGGAATCAGGTAAAAGGGGAGAATGACTTTTTAACACAGCCTCGCTTGAACATCTTCTTTTTTTTTGTTTAATGAAATAAATCATAATTTGAAAACTCAGTTCATCTTTGATATTTTATTTTGTTGACAATCTACAACATCAAGGTGTCAAAAAACAACAAATTTGCAAAGAGAAATAAATTTTTTCGCATAAACTAACTCATCCATTTTATGATGGAAGATTGCACAAAATGTATGTTTTTTTTCTGATTTTTACATAAATGTTTGTTATACATTGGCAGATAAGAGTCATACATGTATGGCGCCATTTTAAATCCCTACTTCCACATTGGATAATTACCAAACAAAAACCCGTGAAGCAGAACCTTGACAGTTTGCTGACCGTTTTCAAATAGAAAAGGCAAACATTCGGCATTTGGTCAATGTTTTGAATTAACTAGTTCAAAAAACCGCGTGGCAAAATTCTTTCAAATATGAATAATTCAACATCAGTCGATATTTTGTACGAGCGAGTTGCGATGTGTACTCAGAAATGACATTCTCGACTGCATTCTGTCTTTCTCTTATGAATAAAGGCTCGTGTTAGCATGTGGGTCCAATCTGAGAGCCTCCACGCTCGTCAACGAATGGAAGCGATTGAGTTCTGTTGGGTTATGAGGGAAAATGGGCTGAAAACAGGACAGAATCAATACAGTTTACCCAACAGCCTGGCAGCCTGTGTGTGTGTGAGTGTGTGGATGTGTGTTTATCTGAAGTGCGACTGCATTTAACGTGTCAAGTTGAGGAAAAACAACCAATTCCCTTTTAGCACATGCTTTATTGACCAGTGGAAGACACACACACCAAATCACACACACCAACACTCACATGTACACACTAACTGCAGGGGTATTGACTGATAGGAGGGAGAAACAGGTTTAAGGCAATTAGAGAAGTGTACTTTCCGCCAGAAAAACCCTCCATGATCCTTTTCACTTCACTTACCTGAGCTTCCATAACATGTGACCAAGTATTACATCAACTGGAGAAGCAAAGAATACAATATTTTTGTTGGACACAATTGCTTTTTGTTCAAATTGCAACTAAAATTTTAAAGCAAATGAGCCCCAGACAAAAACATATTACACCCTGAAATCGACGGCATGAAATTATCTTGATAATTTTAAAAATGGAAGACATACAAACATGCCGGTAAAGTTACATCACATCACTCTGTCAATTAATGTCTGATGAGGGATAAATTACTGAATTTTGGCAAATCCATCTTAAAAAATGACTGCTCTTAAAACACCATGCTACATTAGGCCACACACACAGATCCACTCACCCCGCCATTGGTCCATCAGTGGTCTCATCCATCATTTTTTCTGACACGATGAGTGTGAGCTGAGGACACATACCTGTCAAAACGAGGGCTGTGATTCAACACGGATCTTTCTATGATGCTCGACATCAAACGGTTTTCAGGCTCTTGATTTGGAGTGTTGCGAGTGGTACACTGTCGCCTCTCTTACCATTTCATTTCCGCCCACCCCATTGTCACCGTGATCGACAATGTTCGCTGGTTAAAGAGAAAACCTCAGCTGGACGTGTCCGGCCCATGAGAGACACGAGTTACAACAAAATTCTCCAATAAAACTGAACTGACTTTGTTTTGTTTGGATGACATTAAGAAATCTGTGTTTTAATTGGCTGCAACCAACGATTGTTTTAGCAATCAATTATTCCATCTTTTATTCTGATGATTAATCTGATAAAACCACTTAAGGTTTTATCCGATTAAAGTAGTAGTAGTACTCTTCTTTAGCACACCAGTCACATAAAGAAGTGTGATCTATGGAACAGTCACAAAATGTCACCAAAATCACTGTCCATCTAAAATCTTTCAGAAAATCTTAAAAATGTATCAAATCGTACTGTTTGCTGAATATCGTTATATATATCGCCTCATTAGCAGAATATCGCACATCGCATCGTGAGATTAATGCATCTCTACAGCCCTAGCCAGCATTGTATACAACTACTTTAACTTCCCAGTGTTTCTTACAAGTGTTTGACTTTCATACAGCCATGTTTGTGCCAACAGGGAAGATGAGATTGATGTTTTTCTGATACGTCTTCTGCTTGTATTTGCTTATATCCTTCTCTGTTTACCCTCATGTGTGTGTCAGTAGGAGTATTTGGTTCCCTTTACGTCGCTTCCACACATGAGGAAGCCCCGGTGCGTGGGCGGATCCCCGTGCCCTCGCCGTGACTCTGTAGACATCTCTGTATCAACAACTCCGGAACATTTACATGCTCTCTGGGATACAAGCCTGTCAACGCGTTGGAAAACAGAGCTTCCACGCTAGCATGACGGCATCACACACACACACATACGCAGACCTGTCGGTCGTCAGGAGGGAAGCACTGCAGTCAACTGAGACATGCAAGTGTAGGAAAACATTTCGCTCTTATTACCCAAACAGTACACTTTGTTTTCTGCATTTTGGCGTCATTATCGTCCTAACCTTTTTCCTCATATTTCTTCCTCATAAGGGGCCCCTGTGCTTTCCTTCCTCTCTCAGGTTAATCTCTCTCTCTCTTTCTCCTTTCTCCTCCCCAGCACCCACCCACCACCCAACCCCTGCGCCCTCAAGGTGTCTAAGCTGCAAGACATTTAATCGCCACAGTAACAGTTTCATATCTGGAACCAAAATCAAATAAAGGCAGATGATTTACTCCCCCTAGCAACTGGCGAACGCAGCCCTCGCAACCGTCCCAGCCAGCAGGCCAAACCTCATCAGGTCGAAAATATTTCAATTATTCTGTTGATTCTTGGAGGCTAGTTTTCATATATAATACTTTTATGCATATGTATACATACATATATGTGCACCGTGTCAGCTGCAATGCATAAAATCAGTTGTAGTTTATTGATATCAATGGTCAATAATATGAAAACCTCTTGAGGCGCAAGGAGAGAAGTTACCAAACGAAAACACTTGTGTTTTCATTACAAATGTGGAGAAAACTGTTGGAATTTGGCTAATGTTGAAAACTACAGAATTTTGCAAATTTGGTGTTTACATTACATAAGAAACACAATTAAATCAACATGTTATGCTTGTTCACACAATAAGTAATTTAAAAACACGCTGAACTGTCATCCTCCTACTGCTTCCTGTCGTCTCCTTCGTGGTTTCCACATGGCCACCACAGCCGCTGTTGGCCATGTGACTCAAGGGATGCAAAAAATTTGTTTCCATAGTAGTTTTGCAAAATACACTAATACGGCAGAAAAACCACCTTATCCTGGTGCAAAAACTTTTAAAAATTTGCACAAATTTTTTGAAAATTAGTGCAGTTTCTTTAAACAAATTTATTCTCAGAATTCTAATTTACACAATTATCTGGTCAATGGAACCATTAGCTGCTTTTCCATTACAAATGCGCACAAAACCTTGTTATTATTTGGATAATGTCAAAAAACACAATGGTTGTGTTTCCACTAAATAAGAAAAGAATTTAAAATCACATGTGAAGAAGTTTGTTCACGTGATGAGTCATTAAAAAAAAACATGCCGCGCCATTGTCCTCCAACTACTTCCTGCTGTCTTCTTTGTGGTTTCTGCCTGTAGTTAAGTCCGGTTGTTGATCACGTGACTTGTGTGATGCAAAAATGTGTTTCCATGGCAGTTTTGCAAAATATGCTAATTTTGGTATGTCCAAAAAAAAAACCACCTCATCCTAGCGTAACAGTTTTATTTTTTAATCAAAAACTTGTTTATTTTTATTTTCTCAAAATTGGCATGTTTCCATGAAGCAAATTTATTTTCTTAATTCCAGTTTGCGCATTTTTAAGGTCAACAGAAATGAAGCAGCTTTAGTCCTTTCAGATGCTCTGCTGCTGTGATGGAGACATTTGAAGGATACATCAACACATGGTCATCCTGGCTTGGGCAGCATAACAGTTGGCATGCACTGTGTGTGTGTGGATGAGTGTGTGTGGATGGATGGGAAGAAAAAAAAAACAACAACACTAACACTGGCATATCAGAGGATAGCCAAAGAGCAGGGAACAGATCCAAACTGCAGGGAGCCAAAGGAGCAAATCTAGCTTTTCTGTGTCAGACACATTTACATGATGCTTCTGCTGGAGCTGGGAAGGAAATACGAGGCAGTGTGGATGCGTGTGTGTGTGTGTGTGTGTGTGTGTGTGTGTGTGTGTGGGGGGGGGGGTGTGCGTGCGTGCGTGTGTGTGTGTGCGTGTGTTTGTGTGTGTGTGTGTATGTAGGGACTGGAAACAGAAAACAAGACTTTTGTGCTTTATGTACCTGAGTGTCAGCTGAAGGAGAGAAAGAGCTTTATTGAAGGTTTACCAAGTCAATCGATGCCGTTAGTGTGTGCATCTTGGGAAACTGTAAGTGCAAGTCAGGCATGAATCTAAACTAAAGATATCTGGGGTTTTTTACTCTGCTGCTTGTAGTTGGTGTCAGAAGCAAAGTCAAACATTCTTTTTTACTAGCCTCTAAGGCAAGAGTTCTCAAAACTCATATTCAAAAGACCAAATGTCATTTGTAGATAAGGTCAAAGGTCCAGAACAACTGTTCTAAGAAAACACGTTTTTCAGACAGTTTGCTTACAACTCACAAGCAGGAGAAAAAACACTTCATGTTTATTTGTGCACCAAAGCTTCTGTAATAATTGAGAAGAAAACAACACAAGAATAATTAAAAAAAAAAAAATTAACCAGAGTGAAACTGGTTTTATGTTACACTGGACAGTGTAACATAAAAACATCTAAGGCAAAGCTAACAGATATGGAGAGACATTTAATTTAAATAAATAAGTAAATATTACTAATATTTGTGTCACTGCTGTGAAAATTTAATACAAGATATATTCCATGCAAAGATAAAAAACAAAAAAAAAATACGACTGTAATCTGCATTTGTTACATCTATTTATTTATTTTTTAAATATGCCAGCTCTGCACTTTTTTTTCCCAAATTATTGAAAGGGGCAGGATTATGCAAAATCTACTTTTTTGAGCTTTACATGTTGTTATGATATTCCCTCATCAAAAACATACATGAAGTGTGGTTTTTGTTCTTTCATGCCTTCCCCCGACTTTATCACTCAGCTCCTTCAGACTAGCGAGCAGCAATTAGCAAACACCTGGTGGAGCTGAGCATCTGCTGAGCTCATTATAGGAGCTGCTTCTCAGTGCAACTCCGGTAAAAATGTTGTTAAAGGGTTTATAGAGGAACCATGTTGCTATGACTTTCTAAAGGCAGAGTTTTAGAAAGAGCAGGAGTTTCTTAAAGAGACAGAGGCCCAATTTCAAGGAGTTATATTACAAAACTAAACTTCACAATATTACCAAGCCAGATTGACCTCACACATTGATTGTCCAATTTTCCCAATTCTACTTTCTGTTATATATACATTTCAGCCCCTTTTTCTTCATTCTGTGATTATAACAAAACTAAAGGCAGACAGCCAAGAGAGAATGAAAGCGAAGAGAAACAGTGAAATGTTCTAATCTAATCAGCCTTTTCAACTTCTAATTTTCTGATGGAAATTATGCCTGACAACTGGCCTTTAGGGACGAGACAAGACTCCTTCAGTGGCATTTTGCTGTTTGGATGGAGGGTGGAAATGCAGAACGAGAGTCACGCTGTACAGGTTATGAATCAGAGGTAGAAAAAAAGAAAAAAAGGAGTGAAATTTCTGCAGGAGGAGAGAAAACTGAACGACAGAAAACCATGATGGGAAAATTAGGTTTTGAAAGATTATTTTTACATATCTTAATGGAGGATTTAACGTACGCTGCGAATTCTTAGCTCAATAAAAGCAGCAGGACTGCTCATGTTCAGAATCACATGGAGTAAATCACAGCACATGCTGATTTTATAAATGCCAATAAAAGCTGCTTGAAAAACCACACAAAAACACTTGCTTCTATTTTTATGTAGAGGTTGTACTTCAAACCAAATCATTTTACAGAGTTATTTTTCAGTAGTTTTATTTTTATCCCTGGTCTCGTACAGACAGTGGGAGGTGAGGTAGCAGCTCAGCGCCCGACCAGCTTGTTTTCACCAAACTGTAAAGTGTTGGACTAAAACATTTACTATTGATACACACAAGTTGACGACAGACTGACGATAAACAACAAAGAAAGAAAACAGATTTTCAGGTATTCTAAATGTTATCAGACTTCACAGCTCCATTTTTATTGTAGGTGTGCTTAAAAGACATTTATGTTGATTCGGCTGTTTGGAGGAAGAGCTGGAGAAACGTTGTAGGGCAAAATGTAAAATACAGACGTAGGCGACTACAGGAAGTACTTTTGGTCCTGTTAGTGCTGTATTCAATAACGGTAGTTTGTTAGTCGGCTTTTGGTGAACATATTCCAGTAATTTGAGGCGATGTGTTGCTTTTCTCGGTTGAAATTGCGTGAAGATTGCTTAAAATTAACAGGGGACAGTATTATTTTAGCCCGAAAAACAACAACCATCTCCAAAACCTTCTTTTTTTTGCTGTACTGTTCATATAAGGTTGAAACCAGATCTGTTCTGGTGTCAGAATACCATCACTGTTTGATATTAATTCACGCACTTTTATAGTTTTCAGACAATTCAGGGAACAAAAATAGCTTCTGAATAATGCAAACATAATGAGAGGAGACTCTAAGCCGTGGTCAACTTCCTATCCTCTGTCTCTGAGCATCCATCAGTCATGCAGCTTTTCCTCTGTGACTATGTTTATTTTTTATTATGAAGCGGAATTTGTTTTAACAGATGGTCTCACATTTTGCTCGAGTCAAGTTCTCCTGCAGCGAAACATCCAGAAACCATGAAACGTCCAACTCCATGCTGCACAGTTGGTGTAAGATTGTCCGCCTAGAAAGTTGCACTTGTTTCCTGCCAAACATGTCTGTTGTTCTGGTCTCCTTATTGTCCATGTAAGGGGTGCACACACTTTTTCAGCACGGAAGCTACTTATAAAATGACCAATGAGCTACCCACTACTAAAATGGATAACACATATTCAGAAATATATTCAGAATTTTGTATATGTTTCCATCCCATGAAAGTGAGAAGTTTTTGTCTTCTTACTTGGTCCAGCTCCTTTCACTCATTTTTATACTTTTTTTAAAGTTTAAGATAAAAATGGAGGTAACTTGTCATCTAGCTAGTTCTGCTGGTCTTAGCGTCGTTTGTGCATGCGCAGTGACCAAAAAATCCCTTCTTATTAGTCTTTGTTATAGAAGTGGCTGTTAAACAACTAAAGGAAACATTAATGCCACCAACTGGTCAGGAGTTGCTTGCTAGATTGCGATCGACGAATTGAGTATGTTGATCCTGTCAGGCAGTTAAGTCTGACCATAATATCTATTTTTCAGGCAGCAAATGTATATATCTTCTCGTATACCGCCCATCAGTCCATCTGTTCAACAGTTGTCTAGGCGCACTTATTGTCCATCTTCAGTAGTCACTGGAAGAGACAGATCACCAGCCCCCAGCAGCTCAGCAACCATGGTCTCTCTCACATGCACTCTCCTGAAAACAACTTAAAAAAGACCTAGTGAATTAAGAAAAGTCATTGAATTGAGGGAGGAATCCTGAGAGAACCCACACATGCAAACGCCATGCAGAAAGACCTCGCCGGGCCTGGGGCTTTGAAGACTAAAGTGCTAGCCATCGTTTCAGTAATTGCACCCCTCTCTTAAAAGAGGAGTCTCTTTCTGATTGAACAGACATGTATGTTCATAGCAACAAGAGTCTACTGTAGGACCTGTGGTGACAATTCAGTGGTTTTTGGAGACTTCTTTTAACATCTTACGTTCTGCTTTTGACAGGAACTTTCTTGAACTTCTAGACCAGCCCACGTTTGCAGCTGTTTTGAATGTCCTCTACTTGTAGAGCGTTTCCAGCAGAAACGACTCAGTGATACGGGAGTTGTCTTGATATCGGAAGGTTGTATGTTCAATTCCAGCTTCTTCCTGTCACATGTTGATGTGCCCCTGGGCAAGGCCCTTCACCCCTAGTTGCCTACTGATCTGTGGATTTGTGTACAAATGAGTATGGCTGTGTGTAAACTTTTTGTAGTGCAACGTCTAATTTGAAATTCCCTTGACGTTTATTTATGTTACTTGGATTTCCCTATGCTGCTAAAATCGATTCAATATCCATACATCCAAATGGGTCAGAAAATACACACACACACAAACACACACAGAAGCTTGTAGGCATGGGGTCTTTCATTTTTTACAGCAATGCCCACTCAGATTGGAGACTAGGGTAACTTTTTAACATTCATCAACCTCACTCTTCTATTCCTGTGTAAAATAACTATCTGTGGAGCAAAATGTGACCCTGACTTCCAGAAGACAGAGACAAAAAGAGCCACGGAAAAGCCAGAGTTATACGTCAGGAGCTTTTGGTCGGATAAATGAAAAGCCAAAAGGAGAATAAAGTGTTGATGAGAAGAACCGAAAAGACTGAAAAAAAAGAAAACTTTCTGCCAATCAGTGGCGTAATCACAATTTTCCAATTTCCCCTTTATGTTACAAAGACTCCCCAACCCGCTATAGGTAGGACCGCCTCAGTATTTTGAGTGTGAGTGTAACCCAGTGAGTCCATGTGTGTGTGTGTGTGTGTGTGTGTGTGTCAAAGTGAAGGGCAGCTAAGCGTAAAATTGAGTCCAGATTCATTAGGTTCTGTGAGCTGAGCTGCAGTTGGTTTAAGTGATACATTTCCTCTGGAAGTGGAGGTGTGGAAGTCTGTGGGCGGACGGGTGTGTGAGGGGGGTCACTCGCACGCTACGGGTCTCTTTCTCTGTCTCACACCTGTGCACAGGCTCAGGCACACACACCCACACAGACACACACGCAGAGACAATTTAGACGCCTTTATTCTATTTTCTCCCCTCTCTGTCTTAGCGGTGAGTGACACTGTAAATCTGAACCAATTTCCTCCTCTAATCATCATTAAAAAGCGCAAATTACTCCACTCTCCATTAAACACTCCCACATGCCTGCTGCTATTACTAGCTCTGCAGCTTTCACCGCGCAGACACCAGACCGAGGTGAGCCACCAGCGTAGCTTCACTCCTCCCCGATTTAATTCAGGAAACAAGGAGGCAGGCACATTTTGCCCAAACAGGAAAACGAGATGCTGGAGGGTGTTTTACAAACCCATATTTCACCGCTGTTATGCATCTTTTACTGCAAGACTTCAGCCAGGTGTGGAAAAACAAAAAACTGGCATGACAAATAAAAACTCAGACACTAACGTCGAATCAGTGCATCATGGGATTAATATTGCTTTAGGTGTCTTGCAAAAGCATTTGCATTTGCATTCAGCAACTCTGAGTCAATAGTTTGCAGAACCACCTTTACTTCTACTACTACGATGTCGTATTGTGGCCTGTGGAGATGGAAAAGAAAATGAGTAAATTTGTGATAAACTACTCAGCAATTTTGAGGTCAATTTTAGTAATTTTTAATAAAATAAAATCTGGTTTGAAAAGTTGAAGGAAAAAAACCCTCAAAGTTTTAGATGAATCTGAGAAATTTTAAAATTTTAGACTTTTGGAAATTTTCCAAGTTTCAAAAGTAAAAAAAAATTGAAACTCATAATTTTTTTTCTCCCCTCCACAAAATTTCTGAGTTTAATCTCAAACGTTCTGAGTTTTCTCTAGAAATGTTTGACTTTTCAAACTCAGAAATTTCCAGATATTTTCTAGAAAAATCCTGAGTTTTTTTGGGCAGAAATGTACTCCTCTTTATTTTCCCATCTACAGTGGCCCTGATACGCCGTCAGAAATTTCAGCCTGCAGGCCTTAGGTTACTTTTAAACGTTCATAACCTGTAAAACCGATTCTCATCTGGATTTCTGATCGAAGTAGAACTGCCAGCGCGCGCTCAGGTGGTTTCGGGACAGTTGTTTTTGCACAGCTGGATGGTTGCCATGGGAGATTAAAGGATTTCTCAAACATGTATGAAATAATCAAAACAACACTCCAGGTGTGTTTTTGAGGAGGGAATAACATTAGAATATGATGTAGCTTTTAAAAAAGTCCTTTTTACATAATACTTTCCCTTTTAGGAAATAAATAAAAATAAATACTGATGCAAAACAGACATAATTTTGTTCTTTCTTCTGCATGTTCTCTGATAGTGAGACCAATTTAAAAGTGGTTGACTGTTGGTATAAATGTTGCTTTGTCAAATAACTGGCATAAAAATGAAAAATCTAATCTTCCTAAATGTTTTCTCCTTGTTTAGGAAGTTCAAAACCTTCCTGTTCAAAGACCAGATGTAAATGAACTTGCTAACTTTCTGACAGGATTCCTCTCATTTATTTTAGTTCTCTTTCTCCTGTTGTATTTAATTCCTCGTGTTCACATCTATCCTTTCTTCCAGTGAACAAATACGGGATACGTGAGTATGCTGTGCAGAAGAAGCTTCATAAAAACCGGTTTTCGTGTGGATTCCCAAAGATATTACTAATAAAAACATAAGTTATCACCGCCGCGGTGTTAGCAGTCATCTGTGGCTGCAGCTTCAGGTCATGTTGGGTCAACTAACAAAAAGAACGCCCGAGAAGCAGAGAAGCTATAGGTTGTCACAAAGAACCTTTGCAGTACATCAGGCTTTATTTGCTGTAATTACATCTTATTTGCATTTTTATTTGGCAATATATCCCTTCAAACCTCAGCGATAGCATTTTATCACACGTTGCGCAAGTATGTGAGCGTACGAGAAAAATATTGCTCTTCACAGCTATGAATATTAAATGTCTGCATAAAAAACATATGCATTATGGGAAATAAAGTAAAACGCTTCCACTGTGTGCAAATAATCTCCACTTCAGGAAGGGTCAGCGGCTGAATGGCTCAGACCTAAAACTGGCCTGCAGTTAAGGATGATTGCATTATTCTGCTATTCTTATCCCGTGCTGTTAGTCTCATACTTTATTCAGCCTGTGGCTTGAATACCGCAACGCAATATTCCTCTCTACAAATTTCATTTCACTCTCATGTTCGAGGCCCAAAAATAGCTCGGTTTTTTTTAATATATTTTTTTTATTGGTGATTCCAGCCTGAAGTGTTGTCTGATGGAGTGTGTGGTGTTATTCAGCCATTCATAAAAAACAAAAAACAAAAATAAGTCAAGGCACTCAAATATGTCTCTGCAGATAGATTTTATACTTTTAAGCTGGCCTCTACTAGAGTTTGACAGAGGCTGGGGGTTGTAGTGGGTCTTTAAGGTTTATTGGTGCCTGTTACAATGCCTGCTTTTTTCTGCAGTAAAAAAAATAAAAAGAGAAAGAGAGAGAGAGAGAGAGAGAGAGAGAGAGAAACCCTGACAAATACCTTCAGAACTTTTTCAACTTTATCCTGTAGAGTCCAAGTGAGTATATCTGTGAAGGGGGGTAATGTGAACAGTAAAAAGGTTGATGCTCCTTTTATTCAGTCTTCTTAAGGCTGTTTTCACTCCTGATAGTCCGGTAGACTGTTGGTGTTCCTGCTAAATCCTGAATATACCCAATTTGGGTTGTCTTGGAGTTTTTATCGCAACCTGTGGGGTTTTTCCTGTCTGGGAACAAGAATACGGCCTGCTGAATGTGACAGGTAGCCAATCAGAAAGGTGACGTCAGAACAGAGGAGAATCCCAAACAGCTGACATATCGCGCAACTGAGTCCGGTGGATATCAGAGATGATACGTGGAAATGTTTATTATAAAATCTAAAGGTCCTTATTATGTTTATTCAGCTAAAAATGTTAACTATGAAAAAACACAGTCACCTCCAAATCATAGTGCAGCAAATAGAGCGGCTGCTACCGTCGTCTTTTCTTTTTGTTACGTCTTTTATCTCCTAAAATGACTCCACAAACTATCACTATTGCTTCTACATCGTCACCTGTGTTTGGTTATTCTAAATTCCCGCTATGTTGGGGTTTTACTGGATTATCCTCTGGAATCGGGATGTTCGTGACTGGAATCGGTTCGTGTTGCTCCTACCTTGGACACACGAACCGATCGAACCTGTTGTACTTTTATCAGCTCTGTGGTCACAGAGGTTTGGAGAATCGGCCGATGATTCTTAAATCTTTCCGTCTAAACCAGACTTAAGACTCACAAGCTCTACTCATCTCATCTCGACTGCAGCCCAAACGCTCTGACTCTGGTCGCTATGATAACGTTTATATATCCCTTCAAAATAAGATACAGATGTGCCACAAAAACGAACATTTTACTTTCGTGAAAATTTTAACTCACGATACCGACTAACGGGAGACCTGAACTTGTTTCTCTGCAACGAGACGGTCCCATCTGGGAGTGATGAGAGACAATAACACCCTTAGTGTTGTTTATATGCACAGCGTACTTGGTCTCTACTTGGCGAAGCAGCTTGAAGCTTCATTGCCTCATTAGCAGCCGGTCGCCGCAAGTTACGCAGAGCAGCTTGTAATGTGGGACTCACCTACCGGTCCGGGATAAATCCATTCTCCTGTCTCTTCTCTGGGCCTTTTCCCCTTTGCAAAGAAACTTTCCAAAGACATCTGATCTGTTTCTTACTCATTTTGCTGCTTGTGGCCTCAGTGTTGGCGCGCAAGTAACCGAGAGAATCCGGTTAAAGGATTTTCAAAATAAAAGATCCTCCAGACTCAAATAATACATAAAACGGAAATATTTCACTATTTCTTGCGCGGCCCGGTACCAATTGGTCCACGGACCGGGGGTTGGGGACCACTGCTTTAAAGTATTTGCACTCAATTGGTGCGTTTCTAGTGACCATATACTGTAATTGCGTAATTTGACATTCGAAAATATATCTGCTTTATGGAAACAGCAATTTAAAAAAAGATTATCGTTTAACCACCTTAAGTTGTGAGGTGGTTATTTTATTGAGTGCGACAAAGATGGTTTGTAATGACTCTTCACGTGAACAAGCTTTTTCACGTGTGACTTTAATTGCGTTCCTCATCCAATGGAAGTGCTGCAACTGAGAACATTTTTGGAATATTGACAAAGTTTTGTGCACATTTGTAATGGAGACTCAGCTAATGCTTTAAGGTGGCGTGTGTAAATTTACAACCGTCTTGAAAACAGGTTGGAGAATGATTCCGACTTGTGCCTTGCTGAAAGTTAAGGTGCTGGAGCCACATCTTCACTTGCACACCAGCTCCCCCAGGGAAAGTCATAAAGAAGCATTTAACTCTTAATGGAGAAGGAACCCGCATGAGCTGCAGAGCAGCTGTCCATTCATTAGCCACTGTTTGTTTTCACAGCTTGTTTGTTTGTTCATTGCTGTGTTTTTGCACCTGCACTGCAGACATTTAGGGTCGCGAGAAAGGTTCCTGGGTTCAGAGGAGGACACGCTCCTAATAAGAAACAGGAGACACTGCAGGACCAAAAAAGGATCTTCAGAATGGAGATAGCAACCAAAGCTATGCAGATATATTATCATGTTATCATACACTACAAGCATTCTTTCATGCTTGGTCATATCGGGGATGTAAACTGGAAATGTGAGTATCTGTGTGACAGACTTCACTTCCCTCATTCTATAAAGATAAGTTGCTAGCATCATTAGAAACAAAGCGTCATTTTTTTAGCATAATAAAGTTAATATGTTACATTGAGTAATGCATATATCAAATATGACTTAAAAGAAATTTGACTTTGTAATTTAATTATTCAAAATTGGGCCTCTGTCTCTCTAAAAACTCCTGCTCTTTCTGAAACTACACCATCAGGAAGTCATCACAACATGGCTCCTCTATTAACCCTTTAACAACATTTTTACTAGCATTGCATTTAGAAGTAGATCGTATGAGCTCAACAATTGCACCATTCCACAAGGTGTTTGCTAATTGCTTCTGGCTAGTCTGAAGGAGTTGAGTGAGGGAGTCACAGGGGAGGGGTTTCTAAGAGGCGGAAGTCCAGAAGCTTAGAAACTGTAGCTCTGAAGAGGAGCTGCGCCTCGAAGGCGGAGCTAGGTCCCACCAACTGTTTTGTACAACTGAATGGTTGCCAAGGAGATCAAAGGATTTCTCAGAAATGCATAAAAAAATCAAAGCAACACTCCAGGTATGTTTTTGATGAGGGCATAATGTTAGAACGTGATGTTAAGTTCAAAAAGTCCATTTTATATAACACTGTCCCTTTAAATTGCTAACATTTAGCAGTTTTATATGTTTGAAACCAGAAACTGACATATATTGAATAAAAACCATAAACAAGCCCTACAACTCATTGTCTGAAGTTAAATCGGACCAAACGTATCTTGCTTTACTTCAGTTAGAAAAATTATTTCTTTTTGCCAGAGTAATGCAACAAATAATAAATCAGACATTTATTTAATAAGCTGAATGTTTCGGGTCAAACCCTTTTAGATTTCCTTCCACAAGCTTATCACAATGGTTTGCTGGAGTTCTGGTCCATTTTTCCAGACAGAACTGATGGGTGAAGTTCATCTCTGAGACACCGTAAGGTCTCCTTCCTGATTGGTATGATTATTGGACATTCCCATCATGTCTATACTTGCATAAAATAGTTTGAACTGATGAACACGCCACCTTCAAGCAATAGTAAATCATTCCCAGGGATGAACCAGACTTGTGCCGCTCCACAATTCTCTTCCCGATATCCTGACTGGTTTTCTTTTGAGTTTCCAATCGTGTCACACAGGAAGGCAGTGGGTTCCAGGTGTGGCCTTGCATTACGCCCACGGGTGTGCCAGTCCATCATGAAAGAAAGCCCATTGTCTGGGTTTGAGTTTTTGCTGTTAAACAGATATTAAATTAAGTAGTGACTGTACATTTGAACATGGCAACATATTACACATATATGTTGTGTTTTATGGATTTATTTGCACATTTTCATGAAGGAGGCAAAGTATCCAAAGGGGGCATAATTGGGCAAAACTCTGACCCAGATAGCAGCAAAGTACTTCTGAAACAATCCATGGCATCTGTAGAACATGAACCTGCTGGCATTAAGCTGAATCAAGGCTAGAAGCAGTTTGATGCATATGTGCATCTTTAGTCTTAACGGGGGCAAAGCCCTGTGTCTTTACAAGGCAGATTACAAATGCCACATCCCGGTGTAAATATTCCTAATCACGGTATCAAGGTACAAGACAAACTTTTTCAAGAGCATTATTAAATCAAATCATCTTAAAATGCTGAATAATGTTGAATAATAATAATAATAATAATAATAATAATAATAATAATAATAATAATAATAATAATAACTAATTTGTTTTAAGCATTTTCAAGTGTTTTACGACTGATTAGATTCTACAGCACTAGATACTCTGCAGAAGTAAACCTTGAATGTGGCCTTTACCGGGTAGCTGTGAGTGTGCAAAGCAAGAGTTCTCCTCTTCTGTTTGTCAACAAAAAAATTATGTTCCAGCAAATCTTTCATTGCTCACCATAATGACCTCTCGTGGGTATCCAATTAAGAAACAACACATTGCATTTGAGTGTGAGCTCGCGCATGTTTGTGCCACACAGGAACTCTGGAGAGAAGATTAAGAAGCTCTAATCTCCCGCAGGTTGGTGGCGGAGCACGGTGTGTTTGCGAGTTTGCGATTGTGTGCGTTTGTGTGTGTGTATCCTTTGTGCAGTGATAACAGCTACCACCTGATAAGCAGTAGCTCGTCTCTCTGGTGTGTCAAGATCGCTGATGTTACACCACAGTGGAAGCTCACTTTTGGCATGTCTGCGTGTGCAGGTGTAACAGGAAACAGCAGGAGAGCGGCCCGGTTCGGAATCGGAGGTTCAAAACCGAACAACAACAACAACAACAAAAAAACTAACATAAAAAATGCACACACAAAAAATGACTCCGGCTTCACCTCCTCTCACTCCCTCTGTGAATCCCACGTATATAATTCAGTAGCAATTTTGTTCTTCTATTACTTCTGTCCTCCTGCCGCACGGGGAGACACGATGAGATATGACATTTCATTTAGGTCTCCCCGCCACCTGGCACCCCCTCCTCTCTCCCAGAAATAAATAAATATTTCATTAGCGGGGCTCAGGGAGACAAAAATAAAGATGCACATGCACATTCTCGCTGCATGGGGAAACCAAAGCACGCATTCTTCTAAGGCAAATGGAGAGGCAGGGTGAGCGCGTTTACGCATTCACGCTCACAGAGCCGCCGTCCGAAAAATAATCCGCCTTTAAATACCCCTGTTACACACACACACACACAGTCAAAAATAATAATAAATTGGTCAAATTTATGATTAAAAAATAATTGTACAATTGCAGACAATAAAATCTAAAACATTATATGACCGTAGAAAATACATTGAATTACCACAACTCAACTAATACATTTTAAGTAATTCCAGTTATGAACTGTTAAAGTGATGGTTGTCAAACTATTATACGGTAATGTCTTCTACATTACTTACTACTGCAGCAGCTTTTACTGTAAAATATACACATTTTATTTTCACACAAATCCAGACTTGGATCCAAATTAGGGACCAGTGCAAAACATTCTGTAATATTTGTGTTTTGAAATAGACAAGACAGATAAGTAATGAAGATAGGGTATCTCCCTGTGCACCTCCTATCATCCCACCTCTCGCATTAGACTTCTTTATCATCCCCCCCCACTCTATTGCTTTTCCCTCACAATCTCTTCCAGGTCTCACCTAGAGACTCTCGGCTTTATTGTCTTAATTAAAACAGAGCCTGTTTAATTATTTTAATCCACACTACTGCACAACAGGGACTCCAGAGGAGATGGAGTGCAGCAAGGAGGGAGGGGGGGAGGAAAAGAAGGAGGTAGTCTGGGAATGGGGGTGAGGAGAGAAGGGGGCTGGGGGGCGGGTAGCCCTGACATTTCAAATTAAACTCTTCAAGTTCAAAAGCAAGAGTTCTTATCGCGTTTCCTTTCATTCATTTTCCTATTTCTGCTCTCTGTCCCTCCACAAGTCCGGCCCACTCTCACTGATCTTGTCGTCCACCATCCACCTCTCCCTCTTTCTCTCTCTTCATTTCCCCACGTTGCTTATTCTAATTTCTTTATTCCTCCTCCTCATTTTTTTTTACTACCTTTGAGAGATTAGCAGTTTGAAGAACGCCCTTGTTGAGAGCCCTTATTTCAAGTCTGGGACATCAAAAGAATCTGTGATTATTACAATACCACATGGAGTCATGTGTGTGTGCGCGTGTGTGTGCGTGTGTGTGTGTGTGCGCGTGTGTGTGCGTGTGTGTGTGTGTGTATCAGAGTAAAAAAAAAATAGAGTTGTGTTTTTTTTTCTTATCCAAACACTCAGCCGTATGCATACAGATGCCCTCACATACCAAGCTGTAATTCACACCTGGAGGTTGCAGTCAAACCAAATCCATGATTTTTAATGAGTGTACCTACTACAGCATGCAGTTTTACAATACAGATCAAATGCATGGTCAAAAAGCATAAAAAGGTCATATTACACTGCAAAGACACAAACTCTTACCAAGTATTTTTGGTGCAGTTTTTGTACAAATATTTTAGTACAATTACAATAATACAAAACAAAGTTAAAAGTACTAGATCTATTGGCAGATTATTGCACGTATCGGAAAAATGTCTTGTTATAAGTGAAAAATGATGGCAATGGAACTGGTACTTTTCCATCTGTCATGATGTGGTAATGAGGTGATGAGGAGAAACGCAGGGAGGCCCAGGTTGTCATGATAAATAATGATGATTTAATGATAAATCCAAAAGCGGCACAAGGAACCGGCCGACGAACGTAACAATGACGTTTGACAAGGACCTGACAAGCGACAAAGACAAACAGGTGGACTTAAATACACAGGGAGGGTAATCAGGGAACTAGACACACCTGGGAAGCAATCGACAGGGAAGACAGGACAGGAACAGGACTAAACACAGAAAACCTCAAAATAACTACACAGAAAAACACAGATCACCACACCAACATCAAGGAATTATTGTCTTGAAACAATTTCATATGCTGTAAAGCTACTTGTCAGTCAGTTTGGTCTCATTTCAAGTCTAATAAGATAGTTGTACTAAAAACTTGTGGAAACTTGATGGGTTAGTTGGTATGGGTGGATGATGAATGGATGGTGGGTGGGTGGATGTTAATGGGATGAATGATTGATTGGTTGATTTATAGGTAGATGGGATAGTGGATTCATGCGTTGGATGTGTGGTTGGATGGTTGGATAGGTCACAGTAGGCTGGATGGTTGGATTTAGTGGCTGTAAAATGCAAACCCTCTGACTGGATCAAACATGTCCGTACCCAGCCTGAAGCAGAACGGGTTGGGGTTTACACTTCAAACTACGAGCATTTCTCTACAAAAGACGTCTCTACAAGAGATGGGGTATGAAGTGGTGCGCGGAGTTTTGTCCCCCGGCGAGAGGAAGAGAGGAGAACCGATGGTGTGAGGGTCGGGGAGGACAGAGCAGAGACAGATAGGAGGTGGCAGGGATGGTGGGGCCTAAAGCGGCCACAATACATTACATAATTTGAGCTCCCACTTCTGCTTTTCTTCCCATTTGCCTTGTGATTATTGTGACCTTGATGCAGCCGCAGCCTGTCCTGCTCCTGTTGAACTCTGGGTAATGAAGCCAGCGTTTACAAATTGAGAAATAAACACCTGGCTCCCTGGGAATGGTAATGGGCTCGGTCTCTGCTCAACACCCATTCACATTTCTACTGTCCGCCTCTCCCTTTGTCATCCTCAGGCTGACTCTCTCTCTCTCTCTCTTTCACATTTCTCCCCTCTCCTCCTCCTCCTCCTCCTCCTCTTCCTGTTCCTGTTTCAGCGGGGAGTCTAAACTCCCCAGATTTCCAGTTTACCTTCTGATTAAGGAGTGAGTTGAGCGTTTCTATTCCCTCTGTCTCCCTCCTCCGTTCCATCCCTCATTCATGTGCTGCCACGGTAACTAGCCTATTATCTGACAGTTCCACTCCACTGACCTGCCCAATAACAGCTTTCACATCCCTATAAATGCCCCTGAGAGAGCAAGGGAGAAAGACACAAGATGAGTAAAAAAAAAAAAAAAAAGTCCAGCAACACAAAGTCATGTGTGTGTGTGCGTGTGTGTGTGTGTGTATGCGCGGCTGTGTGTGAGTGTGAACCCAAGAGATTGCCGCGTGTTATAAACATTTACGCCGAGCTAACAGATCATCTCCGAGATCCGGGGATTGGTCCGACTCCCCCTGCCCCCGCCCCCGTCCCCCCGGCGAATTGAAAGCCCAAGATTAGCGAGATGATAGCTTTTCAGATTGGCAAGGAAACACAGAAATGAGTTTCACCTGGTGAGTTTACGGAGGTTAGATTGGGACAGTTAACGGTAGATAAATTGATGGTTCTCTCATTGTCTCTCCGACAGTATAGTGGCTAAATCTATTAAACATCAGCAAACCATTTCAGCTGCGGCGGGGAGAGGAGATAATGTGTCAGGAGGAAGAGGAAAGAGAGGGATTGGTGGAGGAGAGAGGTTTAAACAAACCACAAATGTAGGATGTTGATGTTATTGTTTCTGAATAAAATCTAAAATATATTTATATACTAATATTTATATACTAATATTTGTAATGTAAACACTCCCTGTATTAGTGTGTATATATATATATATATATATATATATATATATATATATATATATATATATATATATATATATATATATATATATATATATATGGCTGCACAGTGGCGCAGTTGGTAGAGCTGTTGCCTTGCAGCAAGAAGGTTCTGGGTTCGATTCCCAGCCTGGGGTCTTTCTGCATGGAGTTTGCATGTTCTCCCTGTGCATGCGTGGGTTTTCTCTGGGTACTCCGGTTTCCTCCCACAGTCCAAAAACATGACTGTCAGGTTAATTGGCCTCTCCAAATTGCCCCTAGGTATGAGTGTGTGTGTGTGCATGGTTGTGTGTCCTGTGTGTCTCTGTGTTGCCCTGCGACAGACTGGCGACCTGTCCAGGGTGACCCCGCCTCTCGCCCGAAACGTTGGCTGGAGATGGGCACCAGCACCCCTCCCGACCCCACTGAGGGAAAAAGGGTGCAAGAAAATGGATATATATATATATATATATATATATATATATATATATATATATATATATATATATATATATATATATATATATATATATATATATATATATATATATATATATATAATAATATATACTAATACAGGGAGTGTTTACATTACAAATATTACAAACTTTTCCAACCTTAAAAGAAAACTTGTTTTCACTTAAGGTTAGCATTTAGCCATTAGCCTTAAATAAATCAGAATATACTCGCTGTGTTTCCACTACAAATGTGCGCAAAACTTTGATATTCATATTAATGTAGAAAATACCTCCATACAATTTCACAATTGTGGTGTTTTCATTAAGCAAGAAAACACAATTAAAATCACACATGAATACGTTTGTTCACGTGATAAGTTGTTAAAAATCGTCCAACTTTTTCCCGTCTTCTTTGTGGTTTGTGCCAGCGTCAACGTTCGGTTGTTGATCTTGTGACTCGTGATGTGAAAAAAGTATTTCTATTGCAGTTTTTGCGAAATAAACCAATTCTGATACAGTCGAAAAACCACCTTATGTTTAGTAAATTTATTTTTGAAATGTCAGATTGTGCAATTATATGGTCAATAGAAATGCTAATTATAACTTATTGGTTTATGGTTCTTTGGGGGAATATCAAATAATTTTGGTAGGCTCTAGACTTTTTTTCACTTGAAGCTTATTAGTTTGTTGCACGGTGCGCTGTTGGTTGAAGTCTTTTTGGCTACTTCATGTTGTCAGAACAGTTCTATTTAAGTGATTTCTTGACTCCATCACTCTGCTATTGTAATCAGGTCTGGGTGTAGCTATTAATGGGGCGCAAACGTTTAGGCCAAAGGCCAGGTCAGCTTGGAAAGCGTTTTCTCTTGATCAATAAAACTGCAGCTTTTATTTACTCGGGTTATTTTGTCTGATATAAAAATCTGTCTGACAATATCAAACATGTAATTGTGATGAAAAAGGATGCCAGAAAATATTGTCTGTAAGATTACATCACCCAGACCACATCATCACTATGGTGAAACACTCTCAGGTAATAACTACATGGTAGACTTTTCTGAAATATCAAATTATGGAAGAGGATTAGAGCCACTGAAACAGGAAAACAATTATGACTTTGATCTCAGAAGATTGAAGTCAGAATTCTGAGGAAAAAAACGTCAATACTGAGATTAAAGTAAGAAATCTGAAATTAATGCCAAAAAGTCAAAATTTGGGGGAAAAGGTTTGAGTTCATTTTTTTCTCCAGTGGCCCTAATCCTCTTCCGTATAAAACAATCAAAAAGCAGTGCCTGATTTTCTTTCCCATTTGTAATCCTGAACCACTATGTGCTGGTCTGTCACACAAAACGTTACTAAAATCTTCAGAGGCTCAAGTGTCAGCAACAATTAATTTTCCTCACCATTCTCCAAAAACTGGGTCTTTTTGGTTCGCCTTTTCTTTTTCTTTTTTTTCTTCACCAAATTAACACCGCTTTTTGTCTCATCTTACAGACAAGTGTTAACTCCAGTCTGGTTTAAAAGCAGAAGAATGTGCTGCGGCGTTTAAGAGTTTTATTTCGGGAGAAAAACAGGTGACTGATTGCTGTAACAGTGTAAAAACCGGAAGGCCCATTCATTACGCCGTATGGGGGCCAATCCGCCGAGACTCTGTGAAGAAAAAAAACAAAAAAAAAAAACACATGAAGTGTTTATGTCAGCGAGCGCTGACAGTGAGGAGGAAAAGGGGAACAGAGAACCCTGGGATGATGTCTGGGATGTTTTTGAGACGCTCCGAGATGAAAAAGGTGAGAAGGGCCACAGGAACAGATTCCCATGATCCCGCCTGACCTGACCTGGGCCGTGCTAGTCCTGGGCGGCGGTGACAGCGAGAGTTTGGTGTGTGAGTCCGGGGCGGGGGGTGGTGGAGGGAGTTGGCCTCTACTGGGCTGATTGCTGTAAACAGCACTACTTGAGGGCCACTTTTTTTTCTCTCTTTCCTCCAAAAACGAGGTTTCTTTTCCCTCGACTGCTCTCGTTTAATCAAGCATGCCACATTACAGGAAATCATGTCTTTAATGAAGGCGGCGTCGCGGCATCACGAGCCAATCACAACAACAACAGCAGCAGCAGCTCAGGAATACCAAATCTAATCTGTGGCTGTTTATGAGTTTTCGTGTGTGTGCATCTGAGTGTGTTAAAGAGGAGATGATAGTTCAGCGAGCATAATAAACCCTGAACCAATCACGTATCGCTTTCATCTGGGGATTTTCCAACATCCTTCTCTCTAATTGGCTATCATGTAATCCCTTCTCCCTGAAGACCTTTCTTGCCTTTCATTCATCATTCCATCTCCCTCTCTCTCTTTCACCATCTCTTCTTCAAACCTTCTTCCAGGTCCAGTCTTTCAGTAGCTGCGTTTGTCCGTTGACTGCAAAAATTTGCTTTATGGAAAACTCAAGTTTTGTAAAAAAGTTTTTGTGCTAGCATGAGATTTTTTATTTTGTGAAATAGATGTATTTCACAAAACTGCTGTCGAAGAGGAGTCAAAGAGCATCTCTGACACCTGAGCTATTGAGGTTATTGACATATTTATTGTCTCATTAACATCAACGGCCAGATGTTACTACTGGTGGAAACGACAAAGAAGACGACAGGAAGTGGTAGAAGGATGATGGCATGTCTTTTAATCAGTTACCACATGAACAAATTTAGCCACATGATTTTAACTGCATTACTTATTTAACGGAGACATTAAATAAAAAATAATTGCAAAATTGTGTCTTTTTGACATTAGCGGAAAAACTAGTTTTGTGTGCATTTGTAATGAAAAAGCAGCTAGCGACACAGTAGTCATATTTCCATTAGATAAAATTACACAAATTGAAAGTATAAAAATAAATTAGCTTTTATAAAAAAAAACCACTCATTTTATGATATAAAGCTTTTGACCTAGGATGTCTTTGTTTTGACTTAAATAAATGTATTTCACTAAACTAGAACGGAAACACCTTCGCATCACAAGAGTCACGTGATCAGCAGCCTGATGTTACTACTACCGGAAATGATGAAAAAGACAGGAAGTAGCAGGTTGATCGTTTATTTTTGGGTTCTTCAAAGACTATGTGCAGCTGGCTCCTCCAGAGCTCTCACAGCATCAGTTCATAAAACGTTCTGCGTCATTCCAACATGTTGAATCCACAGCTCCTTAAAATGGCCGACTACAGCTTCACCAAAGTGCTGCATACGCAGCCGCTTCTAAGTAGGCGGGGCTTGTTGCTCCAGAATGAGACGCCACTGTCTCCTCTGATTGGCTGGTAAATGATGAGCGCTAGCGCCGTGGATGAATTATAACATCTCATGTAATTGTTTACAACGGTCACTTTCATGATTTTTATTGACTTACCATGTGAACAAGCTTAATCACGTGGGATTTAAATTTAATTTCTTATTTAACTGCAAATGTGTGTATTTTCGACATTACTTGAGAAGCGACAAATATTTGCGCACATTTGTAATGGAAACGCAGCTCCTATCACTTCCACTCTCCCCAACTCTCCTCTCCTCCACAGATGTCCCGCTCTTTCTTCGCGTTGATCTCCAACCCCATATAACTCATCCTCGTGTCTGTTTTCCCCCCTCGTCTTCCTCTGCCTTCCCCCCCGTTCCTCCCCTCGCGGTGGGGGGGGGGAGGGGGGGAGAGGGAGGGAGTCATTGAGTGTGTAATCGCTTGGTTACGGTGTGTCAGTCTGCGTCTGAACTCACCATCTGTCCTCTGGGCTTCCGTCTGGGACCGCAGACACAAACACACTCCTGCTCTCGCGCACGCTCGCGCGGCAGAGCCAAGGCTCATTCACACCACAATATGATGACAGCTGTATCACCCACCTATTGACATGAGCTGTCAGAAGGGCAGTGACTAACATAACACATTTTGACATATCCCACTCACACAGGCAGGCCGACGCTAGGGCTCGTGGTTCGCTGTGAGTTATGATTGTTCCTCAGCGGCGGCCCAGGCGCAGTTTGACGGCGCCTGATGTTTAGTGACATAGCAACTATGCATCCAAAGGGTGCATGTGTGAAATGATGGGAATAATTCCCCTGTGATTGATTTTTTGTTGTTGTTGTTGTTGTTGTTAAATACACCTTAGGAGACGCAGTCAACTTTCTATAAAAAAAAGTTTAGTTTTTTTAAAGGAACAAGATATTTTTTGTGGCTGTTTAATTGGTACAAAGTGCTTCGTAAACATGTGATCAGGTTAGTAAAAATGGTAAAAGTTCTCTCTAAAGCTAAATAAACTTGCCACACGCAAAAGCAGTCCACACATTATAAATGGGTTATGTAATTTATTAAAAAATATATGTTACATATTTGCTGAAATTTACACTGTCATGACATTAGAGTGAGACATTAAATCTGTCAAAAAAAAAAAAAAAAAGGTTCTCTGCCTTTTCCTAGTGCTAACTGGAAATAACCAATCAGAGACAGGAGGAGGGTCCTACCGCTGTCAACAATCCTCATGTACGCACTGCTCTCTGCTATGGTGCAGCTTAGCAGTGACTCATTTCAATGTTGCCATTAAGTTTTTCACAGCTTCCTAGATCGATCTCTAATTTTGTCTTTTTATCAGTTAAAGAGAAAAGTTCAAGAACATTTACAATGTAGGATGAAACAAGCTTTAAAACGACGCAGCCCAATGAAATCAAATCAGCTTGGCCCAATTTGTCAGCTTTTATAAATGGCACACATCAAAACGCCACTTTAAGTGACAGACAAGTCCATCAACACAAGATATGAAGGAGGGAATAACAAAACAAGGTTTTAAAAACATCAGTGCTGTAACAGTAAAACCAAGACAATTAATTTTTTGACCCGGACAGTTCTGGTTCTGAGGCCGTTCTTGCCAAATTCGATCTATTAAGTTATTCACCTCCAGTCGTCGTCAGGTATCGTTTTGCCCAAGTAGACAATCAAAACGCATTTCAAAAATGAGGTGACGGAGCAGCCTTAGTTCTCTGTTTGGATCTTTAATACTTTCGGTAATTTCTATGCACCTTAAGCACCGAGCGAGCAATTACTGGCTGACAGACTCATCAACAGAAAGCCAAAAAGACATCGTCTCCCTGCAAGTGAGCATGTGCTGACTTTTAGTTTAAGATTAGAGGAGACAGCTGTTGCGCTCCAGTGAACAATTATCGGTGATTGTCGCCGCTACAGCGACTATTAACCTTCGCCGTACGTGCGCCCGTCTGTGTCCGTGGGCAGGAACGAGTGTGTTCGAAGACGTGGCGCCGCAGAAGTGGGCCGGCGCTGCCGTTCCGACAGAAGAGCGAGCACAAAAGAAAAGAGAAAGGCAACAAGAGGAAACACAATAAAATTCTGTCCGCCGTACTGATAGGCAATCTGAGAATATGTGCATAACGAACCAATTATACCTCATCACAGCTGAATGGGAGTAAAAAGGCATCGGTGCATGAAATAGTCTATTATGATAAGAATTAAAATAGTCTATCAGCATCAGATCTGGAATAGTGTGGCGTGATAAGAGCTAAACAGTCAGAATGCGAATGCTGTACTCAATTGCATCCTTTGATTTATCCGTAAGGTTTCACATCAGGAGGAAAATGCCTGGCAGCGTGGCTCATTTAAAGCAGCCAAAACACGGCTTTGATCACATTACTCTGAGAAGAAAAGCAGAACCTTCACCGTTTCCACAGATTACATTTTTGAAGTATTTAACATGTAAGAGTAGGGGAAACTTTACTTCTGGAATGAAAAAGGCCCTATGAAACACACACACACACCCACAAAAATACAAAATACTTACATAATTATATTAAAAACCAAACTTTATCCAAAGCTGATGTTTTTTTTGTTGTTGTTTTTTTTTTTAGTTTTATTTGCACTTTGAACTCAATTGAGTAGGATTTTGAATTAGTTAAGATTTAAAACCTTGATTGAAATGTTACATTTTTACTGCTTCTTTTTCCACATTTTAAAGTAAACAGGACACACTGTTATGTGTCCTGCCACATAGTGCCATTTATAGCATAATCAAGTAACAATGTTAACTTCAGTTGTTAGAAAAGTGTTGTACATATAAAATATGTACAACATATTGAAATTTGACTTCCTAAAAAGAAATTTGACTTCCTAATCTAATGTCATGAAATTGGGGCTGTGTCTCTTTATAAACTCCTGTTCTTTCTGAAACTCTGCCTTCCGGAAGTTATCACAATATCACTTGAACAAATCAAGGATACATTCCAGGTATGTTTTTGATAAAGAAATAACATTCTAACATGATGTAAAAGCTCAAAAAAGTTTATTTTACATAATAGTGCAACTTTAATGCAAATCTGGACTCTTGTTGCCATTCACTAGGATTAGCCCGGCAGGCTTTCATTCAGACCAGACAGTGAACAGAACAGAAGTTGTGAAAGACGATACAGCTTTGATTTTCTGCGCTGCTTTAGAATTGTAGTCTGTCGGTACTTTAAGCGATGCTGGCGGAGGAAGTGACCGAAGCTGTTCGGTCCGTGTTGGTCACACCTTCAAAGATTGAATTAACATCAACAGCCGCCTCGTTTGGCTTGACACGTCTCTTTTTGGGGTGGAGGACCGTTGTTAATGGCAGGAAATTTCCGGTAAGCGTTTTATCGTCAAACTGGCAACGTCACGGACAAATATTAGTGATTGGGTAAACTTCAAAACAGAGGCCACGCCCCCAGGAAGCAATTGTTTCTTAATAGCCAAGAGTCCAGGTCCTCTGGGCGAAGTGAAGTGTAGAACAAGTGGTTGGTTTTTATCAGGCCAGCAAATCAACCAAGTTGCTTCAATGTGTCCAAAGTGGTGTACAAATGGAAGAGGTAGATGGTTTTAAAGGTTTTTTGAAAGAGAATCAGAAATAAAATCCGACTCAACACAGATCACCTTATTAGATTTAATCTCAGTTTAAAGTAGGTAAGAATTTGGTACAATTTATGTGGCAAACAAAATTTTTGTTATTTAACTAATGTGCCTTGCAAAAAAAAAGTCAGGAGTCATGAACTCTTTCACATTTTGTCACATTGCAACCAAACCACAAACTTCATAGTGTTGTACAGGAATATTAACACTAAAAGCTCATAAATACAAAACTAAAAAACTGTTGCACCGCTCAACATGACAATTTGTCCTTGCATAGGAATTCAGCCCCATTTACCCTGATACCCATAAAAAATATCTACAGCAACCAACCGCCGTAAGCAGTGACCTAATTTGGGAAGTCAAGCTGTGTGATGTAATGTCGGTGTAACAGACGTAACACAGCCAGGTAAGGGACACATGAAATATGGAAGGTGTTCTTGTCAGATGAATCCAAAGTTAAACATTTGGATTCATCTGACTGCACACCATCCTGACTAAACGTGGCACAAAGTTTCTGCATGTTTACCCATGATAGATGCAATCTAGCTAATTGTCTCCAGTTGGAGAATGTAATGAAGATGTCTGAGTGCAACTTAAACATTTGCCTGACATAAAAGTCCTCAGGGAAAAGAAAAATACACAAAATATACGATATTAAATATTCCTCACCATGGACTGAAAAAGCGCTCGAAGTCGAGTCTGACTTTTTGTTTCCTGAACACTGGCTGGTATTGATAATCAGTCGGTGTGTGTATAGTCCCTCGGTGGTACCCAGATCGTTTCCATACAAAATAATTGTACAAATAGTTCAGACTGTAGCTTTAAATTTACATTATAGTCCAAAGGAAAAAAAATATTAAATATATACTTTTTTTTTTTTTTTTTTTTACATTTTTGCATCTGGATACAATTTTCTCTTCAGCACAGCAATGATTCAAGAGACAGAGGAAAATGTTTCCTCCAGATTAAACATCTCCTCAGAGCGAGAGGAGCTTTGGGTCAGTATATCGTTAGTGTCTCTAAATAGATAAATAATGTGCAACTTACTCAAATACGTAATAAAGTGTGATATATATTCACACTACGTTATGTTTTCTCTACTCTGCTCACATCTTATTTCCAATACACAAATTAAAAAAGGGTCCTAATTGTGTACTTCTTAAATTGTTCACTGCCAAATTTTTCTGTTACAAACAGCACTAGTCTTTGAGAATTCAACACTATTTTCTGAGTGTAATTTTCATAAACACACATGTGTAAATGTGTAGATTTACTCTAATGTATGTATAATGCATGTATAATGTGTCATTTGACATTTTTTTATAGCAGTTTTTTATGATCTCTTTCAAACAGTCATAGTGGTAAAAGAAGCAGCATAAAGAGATTTGGACATAAAGGAGGAGCAACATTTGCTGAATCAGCTAATAATTTACAATAGGCTGTAAACGTATTAACAATGGAACAACTGCTTCCGTCTTTGTTGTCTTTTTGGTTAAAAAGAAAAACAGTAAATGGGGTAAGTGAAAAATCAAACAAGGTTAATAAACAGTTTTTTCAAAATGACTATTTTTAAATGAAATCACCTTATATGGCAGAAAAGACAAATGTCATGTTTTTCCAATATTATTGCATCAGTTGTAAAAATAAATTCTTAAATATATTCACACATTTGATGAAATTTAATCCAGGGTAAAATTTATCTTCATTCTTTCATCTCTGTACATAAAACTTTCACCATCCGCAAATTAAAAGTGTGTTTTAAAACAAAAAATATATATATACTTCTAGCAGTGTTGAGAAACTGGTCATTTCTAACAGTCATTGATGTATACTTTTTAAGGGTTTCAAACAAAAGACAGATTATTATAATCCCAGAATGGTTTCGGTCAGGGTGCCAGGTTAATTTACACCGACGTCAAACCCTTGTTATAATGAAAATCTGTGCAAGGAACACATTAGATGGGTGTGTGTGTGTATGACTGTGTGTGATAGATGGCCACTCCGGCTCTGACAGATGCTGCAGAATCACTCAGCCACGCCGGCCCGGCTGGTTATCGGGGGCAACCCTGTAAATCTGACATTATAGGCTGTTGACAGGAGAAACGGTTGTTATCATAACCCACGGTGAGTTACGGGGAAACACACACATCCCTCGAGTTTCTGCAACGGCATGAATATGGCATTACGGGTTATGCACACACACGGACAGTGAGAATCAAGGTTACTATAGTTAACTGAAACGAACTGAAACTGACATGGAGAAAACATTTTTGTTAACTGAAATGAATAAATATGGAAGTTAACGGGGAAAAAACGATCCTAACTAGAGCTATATTGTGTGTTTGTAAAACTAAAATGTACTTATAGTATGTGTAGTACATTCAGTCTGTTGGCAACGTTTCTAAATGTTAAATTAAAATTAAGAGCTGCCTCATTTGGATCAGCACTTCTCTATTCACAGTGGAGGATGGTTGTTTACGGCACAGAAAATATCCGGTAAGCTGTCAAACTGGCGCACTGCATACGTCACGGGCAAACGTTGGCAAAAAAAAAAAAAAAAAGAGTAAAACTTAAACAGAGTCTACACCTCCAGGAAGTAATTGTTTCTTAATATCTGAGAGCCCAGACCCCCAGAACGAAGCAAACAATGTAGAACAACGGTCTGGTTTTTACCAAGCTGGCAAATTGTTGTACTGTGTACTTATCCTGGCAGCACAAAATGATGACAACAGAAGTTTGGAGGAAACGCCAGAATTACTTGGTTGTTCAGCAACAATTGAATATGTGTTTTTTTTTAAATGTTATCATCTGTTGAGTATTTGATACCCAGTCAATGTGCACAAAATCTTAACAGTTTGACTTTTTGAATTCTATAACGAAAAATTAACCAACGTATGAAAAAAACAACTAATAAAAACTGAAAGAACTAAACCATATTTAGCTGTTAAAAATTGGCAAAGCCACTCTTAAAATAGCTGAATTAAACAAAATGGGAAAACAAAATAAGACTATAAGCCTTGTAGGTATACTGTGGTAAGAATATGTACGAAGAGGCTTTGAGAGACCGTGGGCCACGTCACGTAACAGCGAAGGTGTCCGTGTCGGTGCTGGCGGCGGGAAGCGGGTCTATCTCTGTGTTTTGTGTACTGCGATAGAGTTAAGTGATGAGTGTGGGAAACCCCGAGACGAGCAGGTCACAGGAAACAAGATATCTTACCTGGCCCTCGCTAAGCTGCACCATGAAATCATCTGTACCCTCATACACACACACACACACACACATCCAAACCCCAACTTTCACAATCCGCCATGCTTCCACCGTTATTTTCACAGTTTCAACTTTTTTCGAAAACCGTTTTCTCTCTCTCTCTCTCCCTTTCTCTTTTTTTTGGTGTGCGTCCATCTTCTGATTTGTTTTTCTATCTTTCTTCCCCTTCTCTCTGGGTGTTCTAGTAGTAATGGACTGTGCTGTGGGAGCAGCAGGAATGGCCATTACCATCCACGGATCACTGGCAGAGTGGACACAGATGAGAGAGAGAGAGACAGAAAGGGTGGAAGGAGGTGGAGGTCAAAAAGGTACCAGGGAAAGGGGAAAAAAGACGTGAAGACGGGAGCGTAATGACATGCTCTTATTATAATGAAGTCATTCTGCAGTGATTGTGATGACGGAGGATTTCTAAGTCGTAGCTTTGTTAAACCACTTGAAGGATCTGATGCAAATGTAGCCTCTCTCCCTCTGAGACGCGCCTCTGCATGTGATGCATTTCTCTTCCTGTGACAGGATGTGGATGGAAAATCTAAACGAGGATAAAAAAAATCAAAAGAAACAGAATTACTGGTGCTAAAAGAAAAGATTCATGTAGGTGCTTCATTCAGAACTGACCTACCTGGTCAGATTCTCACTGATGACCAATGACCTATACTGGCAACATTGGGAGATTGCCAGTATTTGGCTCTGCAATGCAAGCGAATGACTGATAAAATGGTTCAATGTGTCTTTCACAGATTGTATTTCTATATTCATTAATCATTAATTTTATTTAAAAAATTAATGATTTTTAAAAATCATATTCATTAATCACGTGGGGGGAAGAAAAGAAAACATTTGCTGTGGGAGGCAAAAAAAAGTGTAATTAAAGCTGCAAAAATGTATGTTTTTTCATTTTGTTACAACTTGTGACAGTATCATAAGAGACAAATAATTAGTGAAAAAAAAAATCTAGCTCTTCGTCCTCAATTTTCCATCTTTCTTGAGCTCTTCCCAGTGCTCACAATGCTAACTAGAAACAACCAATCAGAGCCAGGAGGAGGGTCTTAGTGCCTTCAATGATGCTTGTGTAAGAGCAGTTCACACCCTCCCCTTACTCAGCTACACTACAGCTTCTTTGTTACAGCACCTGATGGCTAACTAACATGAATGCAGAGGCCATTAGCTTTGTTGAGCAGTGACCGTGTGATTGACCAAACACCTGCACCAACCATCCAGGTCCATTATTAATCACAATATTTTTTCATTCACCAATTTTTCACACAATCTATAATTTACTTCCAATAATTCCAGGATGGTCTCTTGTCTAATGTCACAACTTTGCTGTGTTTTTGTACGTTGTTGTCGATCTACAAGATTTGCACCATGTCTTTGTTTTTTGTCCCAAAATATTTTTTTTGTTCTGTCTTGTTCGCAATTTTCAACATTTCCTTACACTGACAAGTGCTGAATTCAACTGTTACCGCCAAGAAAGTCTAATCAGATGTTTTTTCAACTCTTAATGTCCTTCCAAGCTATGAAACTGAGCTCCTCGTCTCTATTACAGTTTTAGTCGCTCTTATTTTCTTCTTGTTTTTATCTGGGGGGTAAAAAAAAACGGTCAGTAACAAAAAAAAAAATGCACATTTTTCCTCATCCAACTTTAAAACGACAGATATGACATTTAATTTGTGAATCTCTTGGGAATCCTTTTTAGTCTTGACACTTTATGTGTTAGTTTCCCCCAGTCTCATCAAAATGTACTTAAATCTACTTAAAGTCAAAGGACTTTCACAGCATGAGAAACTGTTTATCAGACCACACATAAGCATTAATATCACTCATTGTGAGGAAAGCATAACAAAACATAGCAGGTCTCAATATCTTTGTTCCATGCCAAGTTGTGGTAATGGACATAAAGCTGGAAGTAACACTGAAAAAATTTTCCCACAGCAATAATCTGGTAGATTTGGTGAGGATTTTTCATATTCACATCACACATGTTTACATCTCTGGAGCAAATAAAATCTGTTCTTCTGTACTTTTTGTCATACAGTGATTATGAAAGCAATGTCGTTCTGGTAGTAAACAGAGTAGAGGGCACTCACTTTAAAGAGAAAGGAAGAAAAAAATATGCAATAGTGTCGTTGGGCTTTAAAAACAAAAAAGCTCTTTGATAATTTGTTTCAGTTAAGTTTGCTTTAATATCGTCAAGATTAATTCTCAAAAAATTCAAAAATAGCCTTATCAGCTGAGTCTGACCCACTGTGGATTATTTTTCATGTGATACAAATAAATTGACGAAAGGCATCTATTGCCAGGTTGTGTGTTGTAAAAAATATACCGTTAGCATACATCACATATCCTCCCATTTAGCATGCTAAATTAGTTTATATCCACCTTTTTTCTGTATCCCATAATTCTTTGCATGAATTTGCAGTTCCAGACCAGTATTATATGATATAATATATGCGAAAACATTCTCTCACAGAACAAATATGGATAAAATATGTGGGAATATCAAAGTTTGTCGATATTCTGCTAATATAAGATAAACAAAAAAACAATTGTGGTGTTTCCATTAAATAAAAAATGAAACTAAAATCACACGTGAATAAGCTGGTTCATGCAATAAGTCATTAAAATTGAGGCAGCGACGGATGCAAACCGTCAGAGGAGACGTCGGCTTCTTATTCAGGCGTTGGAGCAACAAGGCCCTACATACGTTTTGGGGAAATTGTAGTCGTCCATTTCACAGAAAAGTTATGGATTTGACACATTTAAATGACAACTTTTTATGAACTGAGTCACGCTGTGGGAGTTCTGGTCCAGCCAGCTGCACATTGTCTGAAAAACAAAAACAAACCATCATCCGTCAGCTACTTTTTGTCATCTTCTTTGATGTTTTGGTCAGTAGTAACATCCGGTTGTTGATCATGTGACTTGTGTGATGCAAAAAAGTGTCTCCAAAAAGTTTTGCGAAATACATCTATTTCAGTAAAAAAAAACAAAAAAAAAACTCACCTTGTTTTTCCTTATTGAAAAACATGTTTTTTGGGTGCGTTTCTATTAAGCAAGTTCGTTTTTGTAATTTCATGATTAATGGAAACGCTGCTACTGTGTCGCTAGATGTGTTTCCATTTCAAATGTGCACAAAACTTTACTGCTTTTCCGCTAATGTTGAAAAAACACAATTTTGCAATTGCAGCGTTTCCATTAAAGAGAAAAAGTTGAAAATTACACGTGAATAAGTTTGCTCACACAATAATTTGCTACAAAACATGCCACGAATACCACTTCCTGTCGTCTTCTTCACCTTTTTCTTCAATAGTAACGTTCAGCTGTTTCCCACTGCCGTTTGGCGAAATACACCCATTTAATTTTTTTTTTAAGAAAAACTACCTCATTTTAAACTTTATTTAAAAATGTGTTTGTAATGAAAATGCAGCTATTTTCTTGTCAAGAAGGACAAGACACTCTTGTACCTAACAGGCTTTTTAGAAAGGAAAGCAAGTTCAAAACATCCACTAGCCAAGCTGGAGTTTGAGGGTCACAAGGAAATAAGTGCAAAATTTGCAAATGGCACAACAACAAAAAAGAAGAAACAAACTTCCAAAAACATTCCACATCCAAAAAGTAACGCCGTAATGAGAGGACTTGTGCAGTCCTTGTCATTCTGGGCTCTAGCGTGAGTCACAGCAGTGTGGCAGGTTGTTTCAGCACTGACCTTTTTGTTGTAACACCTCACACACACACACACACTACCACCAACCCCCAGTATAAAGGGAAGTGCCACACAAAGAGCTCTATTAACAGAGAAAGCAGATATAATGGGGAAACAAGATGGGCCTGTAATGGGGACAGGCAGGGCTGTCAGCATGCATAATGTAACAGTCATGTTAAAACAACACTGGGCTCTGTGCGCTCCTCCCCCCCCCCTTCAAACACACACTCACACACACGGAAATCGTAGCAGCCCAATATGAAAAACCCAAGTTATTAATTCATAGACCGGTCTTCATCTTTGAAATATTCTCCAAGCACAGTGCACATTTCTCTTGCAAGGATGGGAATCATTGTTGTGTGTAATTATGGAGACAATGTTCTGAGGGATTATCAAAGAAGTAAGGGGGGAGGGGGGGAGATAAGAAAGAGGCAGATGAAGAGGGTGCGGGGGACTAGAAGAAAAGGAAGTGGAAGGGGATGGAGAGGTAGTGAGAAGACAGAGACGAGGATGGAGAGAGGAGGAGAAAAGATTACCCCTTCTCTGTTTGTTAAACTAACGCCGCCACTCCCTTCGTTCTCCTCCCTCGTTCCTGCGCTCGCTGTATTAGCATGATAAAGACGTGGTGAAATAGGGCAGCCGGCAGGTCTTTGGACACGGAAACAATGCTATCGCCAGAACAGGCGTCTGTACAGCCACCGAGGGACTATACACACACCGACTCTCGCGCACAAACATACATGTACCCGCCGATATAAACCCAAACATGTAAACACACACAGAACTGTGGATTACAATGCCCAAGAGGATTTGAACAATCCAAGGTAGCGTACGGTAAAGTCTCCAGGCTGACTTCTGAACACGACTGCAGGTGTGCCTCGTTTTGGATTTCCATTTGTGCTTTGAAAAAAATGTCTCCCTTCCAGAAAAATCAGAATGAGAATTCATTATCAACTCTTATACGTATCTCAATAAATCATTCTAGTCACAATTAAAACTCGCTGTATGAGTAGGTGGACTTGTGCTAAGCTGCTCTTCAATTCTGTCCAGTGTTAAAGGGGCAGTATTGTGTTTTTCAGGCACGTAGTATCATCTTATAGCACAATCAAGTAACTATGTTACTTTCAGTAGTTATAAAAATGTTGTACATGTCAAATATTAATTAAAAGTAGTTTGACTTCATTGTTTATTGCTTTGAAATTGGGCCTCTGTCTCTTTAAAAACTCCTGTTCTTTCTGAAACTCCGCCTGCAGGAAGTCATCACAAGATTACTCCGCTATTAACCCTTTAGCAACATTTTTACCAGCGCTTCACTGAGAAGTAGCTCCTATAATGAGCTACTTCACTGAGAAGTAGCTCCTATAATGAGCTCAAGAGATGTGCAATACCACCAGATGTTTGCTAATTGGTGCTAGCTTTTGAAGGTGCTGAGTGGGGAATGCTGCTCTGTGAGGCGGAAACTGCAGCTCAGAGGAGGAGCTTTGGGTCAAAGGCGGAGCTAGGCAAATTCAGGCATTTTTGCATAGCTGAATGGTTGCCACGGGAGATTAAAGGATTTCTCAAACGTGCATGAAAGAATCAAGGCAATGTGGGTGTCGGGTTGTGGAGGCACCAGAGAGGGAAAGGACCCAGCCACTTGGGTCAGCTCTTCTAGGAGAAGAGGCCAGCCGAGAAACATAGACCCTCCGCCGTGTCCTGAGTTTTCCTCTTGGTCTCTTCCTGGTGAGATGTGCCCAGGACTCCTCACCAGAGGTCTAGTAAGCATCCTCTCTAGATACCCGAGCCACCTCAACTAGCTGCTCTTGATGTGGAGGAGCAGCAACTCTATTCCGAGATCCTCCCGGATGATCAAGCTTCCCACCCTGTCTCTAAGGTCCTAGACACTCTGAGGGCACCCACAATCTTTTCTTTTGGTCACAACCCAAAGCTAATCACCATAGATGAGGGTAGGAACACAGATCGACTGATAAATTGAGAGTTTTGCCTATTGACTCAGCTCTCTCTTCACCACGACAGATTGGTACAGTGCCCCCTTCACAGCAAATGCCACACCAACCAATCTACTGCTCCATTTTAACCCAAAGAAGGCACTCTAACCTTTTCTGACTCAGGACAATATCCTTGGATTTAGAGGCACTGATCTTCATTCACTCCGCTACAAACTGCTCCAGCTAAACTTGGCAATCACGCCCAGACGAACCCAACAGGACCACTAAAACAGATCCCCTCAACATCATGGAAAGTAGAAGGGTTGGATAACATTTGCACCATAAACAAACCACTCGAGTTCGTTTGAAACCAATCCAAAACCACCTCTTCCAAACGGTGTTGTTAGGGCTGCTTTGATCCACACCCTGGTGCTGAATTCAGATTTACACAAATGGACCTCACTAAGGAGATCACTCTTAGAAGAACCAGTAGAACTGGTAGAAGAACCAGTTAGATTTTTTTTAGTTTATAAACTAGTATGAAAACACCCAAGTTTATAAACAAGAGATTAAAACTTGAGTTTGAGTATTCATGACATTAACAGTGGTGAATAAAATATATTTTCAGAGAATACAATTTTGTCCCACTTTCTAGTAGATTTTTGCTTAAGAATCTTTCTTATCCATCCAAAACTTTTATTGTTATTTATTAATAACTAGATTTTCGGGGGAAATCAACTTCATCCAAGTAAAAACCCTCACACACATAAGTGAACACAATCCTCTCCTTTATGGATGGTGCATTTCCACAGATCTGTAACTTCCTGTGGGTCAGACACGGAGCCACGGCCCTGTGGGACAGCAGGCCACCCCGCCAGCGGAGCCAAAAACCGAGGCTCAATTCTCCGTTCGCCTTCCCCTCTTTTTCTAAAGAAACAAAAAAACAGTACGGGTCACAGAAGGTATACATGAAAACCTGACCAGCAGTGCACACAGTGGCACGCTGCACCGGTCAGAATGTAAACAGACGATATGGAGCAGCATGGATCACATGCAGCTCGTCAGGCTGTGATGGTCAGCCAGCCAAAACTCACACTCGGTTCACTCATCACATTCACACACAGGGACACATTTTCCATGAAGAAAAAAACTGGATGAAATAAAAGAGATGTAAAAATAAACTGCTCATGTGTTAGCATACACAGAAAAATGTTATGTTCAGATTCACAGGATCCACTCAGTGAACTGCAGTGTCAACAAGATTTTGGATTATTTTACTTTAACCCCTTAATTTCCACCTTCAAAATGATTACATGTAAGTCAATAGCTGCATTTCTGTTGACCTTAAAGTTGCACAAATTGTAATCATGAAAGCAAATTTGCTTGATGAAAACACTGCAATTTTGTCTTGTTTGGATGAAAAAAAAAGTTTTGGCGGTAGAAAGAGGTGTTTTTCTTTGGCTTTATTGAAATTGGTTTATTTCGCAAAACTGCAATGGAAACATTTCTGACATTGAACAAAGAACTCAAAACCAAAGTGACAGACCAGAACCAAAGTCCTTCATATGACATGACTGGCCCAGAAACTTTATTTTCAAATTGTACAAATAAATCAGCTTATAAAACCTGTTGTCGCAGCTATGTGACTGTAACTCTAATTTGGCTACTGAATTTCATTTAAAGGGGCAGTTGTCATGATTTCAGTTCAGTTACTCCCTCTCCCTCTCTAGCTGATTTAAATAGCTGCTCATCACATACCTACTCAATGACTGATGCCTTCAAGCCCTGATTCATGTTCAAGGGGTTTCTGGTTTTTGAGCCTGCCTGCTTCTGACTATTGTTTTTGCCTAGTTCTTGCTGGCATTTGACTCCGTCTCCAGTCTAGTGTATTTTGGATTTTCCTTGCCTGAGACCCTGGACCGTTTTTGACTACAAAACATTGGATGGTGGATGTTTTACTCTGTTTGAAGACTTGAGGCCCTCAAACCCTCCAATTCTCTGCTCAACCTACTGTAGTGGAAAATTTTAAGGTTACTATATGATTATGAGTAAAACAAGTCGATAACTTTATTGTAATATCCAGGCCAGAGAAACAGCTTCAGAAGACTTTCCCATGAGCACATGCATTGCCCAAGAATTGCTTTACTCATAATCAGATATGATGATGTAACCTTAAAAATTTTCCACTACGCAACCTTCCCAAGGCTGGATTCTCAGCCCCTGCAGACCCCCTCATTCCTGGTTAATCTCTTTTTGTTTCTCTCTGATCGTCATTCACTCAACTCTGTTTTTGTGTTCCGCCAGTGCAGCCATATCTATCAGGGCAACTTCAACACCATCACATTGTGTCTAATAAACCTTTTGGTAACCATACCCCTTATCTTGGCTGTTGGGTTCTGGCTCATTTGCTGAAACGTTACAGGTAATATTATGTATTTTAAAGGCACATAGTACTACTTTATTGCACAATCAAGAAACGATGTCACCTTCAGTAGTTATGAAAATTGTATTTGTATATGAAATATGACTTAAAATAAATTTGACTTTGTAATTTAATGCTGTGAAACTGGACTTGTCTCTTTAAAAAAAGACACACAAACAACAACAATGTAGAACAAACAAAGGCATAAGAAATTCTGCAAAGACTAAAAAGATTTTGGTCAATCAAGTAACTGTTCAGTGTTATGTCTATTAAATATCACAAAAAAATTACTTTGTTATAAAGCCTTGAAATTGAGCCTCTGTCTTTTAGAAATTCATGCTCTTTCTGAAACTCCGCCTCCAGGAAGTCATCACAACATTGTTGCTCTATTAACCCTTTAAAAAAGTTTTTACCAGCGTTATTCTGAAATGTGGCTTATATAAAGAGCTGAGCAGTTGGTCAGTTTTACCAAATGTCTGCTAATTAGTGCTGGCTAGTCTGAAAGAGCTAAGTAGGGGAGAGCTATTCTGAGAGGAAGCTTGGAAACTACAACTCTGAGGAGGAGCTTCGACCCTGAAGGCGGAGCTAGGTCCACCCAAGCATTTTGAACAGTTGAACGGTGATTAAAGGATTAAAGGATTTCTCAAACATGCAGGAAAGAATCAAAGCAACACTCCAGGTATGTTTTTGATGAGGGAATAACATTATAACATGATGTGACGCTCAAAGTCCATTTTACATAATATTTCTCTTTTAAAGCTGAAATGTTGCTGAACCCTTATTGGTCTACATATCTTTGAATACAAGAGTCATACGGAGTTGTCCATATCTTATTAGCATATATTTTTAGCCTAAAAAAAATGTTTAAATGACAGTTTGGCTAATAAAAAAATTACAAAAAGTTTACAAAAGTTATCAAGAGTCACACAAAAATACAAATACCTCACAGGTTCTCTTTTTTTAACAAAATTTGCACCTAGTTTGCTGTACCACTCCGAGTCGAGGTGTATGTTTATGTGGGAAAAGGGAAAAAAGGTATTAAAGTGTGATAATTGGCGATCACATCCCAAACACCTGTCATAGACCATTCATCACACAGCACGTCCCTTCATACACACACACACGTTTCAGATTATCCGTCTCTGATTCGCTCTCGTGTTCGCACAAAGAGCTTGTTCTGCCTGCGTTGTATCAGGTGCGTGTACACAAACGCACAACGTTCACACGCAAACTGCCAGAAAACATGTAACCGGTAAGTCCCAGAGCGTGGAGTATATCAGACAGGAATTACAGCTGTCATTATCACATGTAAAGAGGTTTGCACACACACACACACACTCACGCATGCACACACACATGCACATGTAAAAAGCCTTTTTCTTTCACAGACATTGTGAATGACACGTCGCACGAGCAAAACACTGACAAAATAAATTCAAACATCTCTCAGCTCTGTGATTGTGGTAAACTGAAACGCATCAAACATACATTATGCAGCATATGCAAACTACTTCTGCCAATCATGCACACATCCCTAATCCATTTTTTCTACCCTTACACCAATCTTCTCCTTTTTCCCTCAATCCTCTTTTAAGGCTCTTTCTCCAGCCTCGATTTCGGTCCCTTGTTCTCCGTCTCACGATTGGTTTTGTGTTTTCGTATCCATTTCATATGGATTCTGGAAGGAGGCAAGCAGATTGTTTTAAACTGTGATTGCGATAAAAGCTCAGATATCACTCTCCTGGAGCGCTAACTGGAACTTAATAAGCCACGTTAAGCTGTATTAATCATGTGGGTTTGCTCACAAGAGAAACACATTTTACACACTGTGTTGGTGTAGATATTCCAGGTTATAGTAAGACGATTCAGCTGTCACCCAAAGAAATTTTTCAGCTTTAGTATTGTAAGTTTTCCAGGCACATAAAGTCATTTTATAGCATGATCAAGTAACTATTTTAATGTCAGTTATAAAAATGCTGTTTATGTCAAATATGACTTAAAAGAAATTTGGCTACCTAGTTCAACGCCTTGAAATTGGGCATCTGTCTCTTTAAAAGTCTATGTAAAGCCCCCCCGGAAAACGTCCCAGTTAAACGAATCTATATCTAGGGGTGTGAGAATCCTTGTTAAATGACATCTTAACTAAAACTCTGAGGTTTGAGACGTTTAACTGAAGTCCTACAAGGGGTGCGGGTTTTAATGTGTTTATCTTTAACTTTTTTTTAAATTCTCTTTGTCTTTCTGTTTATTCACTGTCACATGCTGTTTTTATTTCAATTATGTAAAGTACTTTGAAATGCCTTGCTGCTGAAATGTGCTATACAAATAAAATTTGATTGATTGATTGATTGATTGATTGATTGATTGATTGATTGATTGATTGATTGATTGATTGATTGATTGATTGAAAACTTTCTGAAACTCCACCTCCAGGAAGTCATCACAACCGTTTGTGATGCCTGGGTGTGCTGGGTCCATCCAGGCGTTTTACACAGCTGGATGGATTTGAATTGAAAGAATCAAGGCAACACTCCACATTTACTCCTCTATTAACCCTTTAACAACATTTTAGCCAATGTTTCATTGAGAAGTAGCTCATATAAAGAGGTCAGAGCTGACCGCATTATAGGAGGTCATTAGCTCTAATGACCTCCTAACACCTGACCTCTAATGCTAATTGCTGCTGGCTAGTCTGAAGGAGTTGAGTGGGAGAGTTGCAGGGGAGAGCTGCTCTGTGAGGCGGAACCTTGGAAACTGCAGCTCAGAGGTGGAGCTTCGTCCTCAAAGGCGGGGCTGGGTCCACCCAGGCGTTTTACACAGCTGGATGGATTTGAATTGAAAGAATCAAGGCAACACTCCAGGTATGCTTTTGATGAGAAAATAACATAAAATGATGTAAATCTCAAATTACATAATACTAACCCTTTAAAATTACCCCACACAATATGCCATTTACTCCTTATTCCATCATAACGTTTTTGCATCCAATATTAAAAACACAGCAATGGAACTCATTTCTGCTATATGATAAAATCTCAACATGTGGGAAAATGGTACCCATTTGAATATGCACAGTGTAATAAACAGATGTGTACCTCTGGGATAATCCAGCACAATGTGAAAGTGGGGCTCTCGTCTGAACAGGACACTAATTTTACCTGGAGTTTTGAGTTTCGCATCTAAAAACAAACTTGAGTTCTTTCTCCTGGGACGGGGCCCTGCTGACAACTATTTATCTGACCTCTGAACTTTGGGTTCCTTGATTGTGAGAACCAAGTTCATGTCTGTTTACATAGCAAATCTGCAATAGGAAATTACGAACGAAGGGGAAATTCACGAAGGATTAAGAGAAAGAAAACATATGGAAACAAAGAGAACAGGTGAAGTCTACACGTTTGGCTGGATGAGAGAGGAAGACGGAAGGTAAGAGTCAGTGGCAGCAGGGATGAAAGACGGATGGTTTGTGGTGGAAGTGAGTGAATAAAAGGGGAAGAAATAATTCTTCTTTGGAGTCCCAGTGAGGACATAATCAACTGCTTTTACCTGGGGACAGATTGGCCACTGCCTCACTGCAAATGTGTGCTAAACAAATGAATGGAAGCCTGTTGCATTTATTATTATCCCTTTTATAGTCGTTGTACAATAAGATTTTCTGTATTTCTGTGTTACATATGCAAAGGTGGCATTAAACAAAGGAATCCAATACAAGGGTTAGATTATGTTAGCTAGGATGTTTTTAAAGGCCAAAAATCTGAAAGCTGCCAATGTGAATTCAGGTACAGTTCAGTTCTTTTATTGTATTTTTATGTGTCTGGTCATATCCAATAAATTAAAAAAATGTGTGTCAAAAAGGCTTGACAGATTAAAAAAAACCTTTCAAACCTTTAAGTAGATGTTAAACACACATTTTATTGAACCCACATTACTTTATTAGAAATGTTTAATTGATCTGTCGTGTTTTCATCAGCTGTAATCTGAAAAATCATCCAAGAGAACAGAAATAAAGGCTTGGAAACATCAGTCTGTGTGAAATTAATCTATATAATGAGTTTCACAAATTGAAATAATTTAACTTTTCAATAGGAATAAAGAGAGGCTCCCTTTTAATATTGTTGAAAAGCGGCCATTTTGAGAAACGCTGCAAACATTTAACACCCAAGTAGTTTGTTTGAACTGCCTGCCCCTTTTGCCTGTTTTCTGTGGCTAAGATGAATTCTTTTTTTTTTTCTAAATGCAATTTTGATTACGGAGACGTCAATCCGTTTTAATTGTTGTTGCGGTGGTTTCGTTTGTTTATTTTGAACTGGAGGTAAACAACATGGACTTTGAATTCTATCACAATATTTTTGCGGCACCACATCTCCAATAACATCAGTTTTGTTTTTTAACATTAATGCAAATTTATCAAGACAACAATAAATAAAAATTCTTATCACAATAAGAAATCTCCACGATAAATATGATAAATGAACACACCTATTTTGGATATTTAAAATGTTTTCCAGGTCCAGTGTTTAATGTTCTTAAAAGTGAACGTTTCTTTTTACCTTCAAGTGGGTATACTTGAATTAATAAGCCATTATTATTATAATTATTATAATTATTATTGCTATTATTATACGAGTTGAAAATGGTCTCAAATTGACAATATTATTGTTCATCACAATCATTTCTGGGACAACTTATCCTTTAATAAAATGTGTTATTTGTGCTCAGTTACGTTCCACTGCTATAACCACAGTTTTACAGTGAACCATCAGAGCAGATCTAATGTATTAACTTGGCTCCAAACGTTTTCCTGTGACCTGTGCCGGGTTGCCATGTCTGCACGGTGGTGCCCCTCCTCTTCTCAGCTTCCTCTCATCCTCCCTGCTGAAGGTGAAAGGTCGGGAAGACTTCGGAAGCGTCTTGTGTGGTGATGTTTGGGACGCGCGGGAGGGGGTAATGTTACCCTCCTCCAGAGGGACATCACCTAACACACAGCGCATGTCAGCACACAAAACTCTCAAGATACACACCTAACGACCTGACAGGCTGGTCAGTCTGCGTCGGAGAACTAATTGTTTTTAGATGAGGCAACTTGAGGAGAGGCTCCGGAAAGGGAGGACGGACAGCAAAGGACTGCGGCCGTAAATTAAAGACGTCCCGGATATTTGGTTTCCACGTGGGTTAAAATGAGAAAATGGCAAACACTTCTTCTTTTTTTTTTTTTCTGGATGCCTCTTAACTCGACCACACGTACAGACACAACTCGTCCCCAAAATAAAAAAGTATTGTGATGCATGCTTTGAAGTGTCCAGCAGTCCGTCCAGCGGGGGGGAGGGAAAAAAAAAACTTCAATGATACCCAATTCAGAGAGCCACTCTGCAAAACAAACCACTCAATAAGCTGGAGGTAATGGAGACTTGCAGGTCAGGCTTTACAGCAATATCATTACCGCACACAAAAGCACACGCACCACACTTCCACTCCCATTGTCTGGGCAATACTTATTAGCGCCCGTGCTAACAGTTTGTCCATAAGTGACCTTAATTAAGTGGCTGGCACCATTAGCTTGCAGAGCTAAGAGGCTAAGAGCCATACATCTGCATGTGAATGTGTGTTTTTTATGATAATGGCTTTGTTGAGGTGTGTACCGGAATACTAACAAGCGGCTGCGGCGCGCTCCAGAGTGGATAAATAGGAGGTTGAAGTCGAGTGCTGGAGAGGAGATGGTTTAGATAAGTTACTCATTGTGAGAAAGACAAAAAAAAAATAAATGGGGAGGGGGGAGCAGTTGCCGAGGGCCGCTTTAAAATTCAGGTTAGCCCCGTTTATGCACTTCGCACAGCAGTAAGCAGCACTCTGGGAACGTTCGGTTTACCCAATCATTTTCATTAGTTGTGAAAACAAGGATCTGAATTCAATCTGAAAAACATGTATGAAAGTATTAACGCTTTGTTACAAATCTCAATCGACGATTTATTTATTTATTCTTTTTTTTTTAAATACTCAATTACTGTTTAGTGCATCAGTTGTCACCTATCAGAACTCTACTCTGATGATGGCTGTTATTTCCTTCACCTTTGGCTCTGGTTTCTCCATCTTTGTTTTTGTTATTGTTGCTGAGGTGGCTAATGGATCCTCACCCTGTTAGCTCGTAAAAAGCTGGTAAACGGGGAGGTCAGGCGGTCAGAAGTCGCTGCCATCCCTTTGATGTGACCCCGACATCCTGGGAAGGAAGAGGAAATAAAGGAGGAAGAGAATTCTTCACGGACAAGTGGGAGAACACTGTCCCCCATTCAAGCAGCGTGTTTCTGACAAATTTATGAAACCTAGATTTTTATAGCTAAGTGTAATTTAATAAAACCTTTTTTTAAGGAGAGGTTCATATTCTTTTCACAACGCATACAAATATGGTTAAATATAAAGTGATAAAGTCATTACTATACACAGTTGAAACCAAATATTTACATGAAGCAAATAAAAGGACAAGCACATTTTGTTTCTGTCTGAACTAAAATCCGACCAAGCTTCTCTTGTTTCAGGTTAGTTAGAATTACCAAAATCATTTGCATTTTCTTAATTACAGATTTTGCATTTCTACAATTGTTTTGAGATTTTTGTGCACATTTGGTCAATATCAGGGAAACTTGTCTTTTAAAGTGTATGACTTGGGTCAAACATTTTGAATTTCCTTCCGCAAATTTCACACAATAGCTCGCCGGCATACTGGCCCATTCCTCTTGACAGAACTTTATGTTTTGTAATGCATGTTTTAAAGTGTCCAGTTGTACATACAGCAAAATGTCAACGAGATCCAATTCAAAAAGAGACTCAGAAACAAACGCTGCTGAATATGACAGCAATTTATTTAATTGCAATTCGTTTTTAATTAACTTTTTTGAGCTTTACGTCATGTTGTAATTTCCTCATCAAAAAAATACCTGCAATGTTGCACCGTTCACACTGCAGCCTGAAGTGACCCAATTCCGATTTTTTGGCAATTTCAATTTTTTTGCTGGGGTCGTTCACACTGCCAGTAAATGCGACCTGTATACGTTCTGCAGTGTGAACGGGCAAATGACCTGAAAGTGTCCCGCATGCGCACTAGAGGGCGCAATAGCGTCAGCGTTCTCAGTGTTCTGCCAACTGCCATAAACAGAAGAAGTGCTCAGTGTTTGTGGAAGTAAACATGGAGGCTAACGGTGGAGCTTAGCTTATATATTTGAAGTTGTTGTCCAGCCAGAGCAACATTATTAACAACTTAATCCTCATTACAGTCCGGTTGTTGTTTTTCTGCAAACATCTGGTGCAACCGAACATCAGCTGAGCTCATTAAATGAGCTACTTCTCAGTGCAACGCTGGTAATAAGATTGTTAAAGGGTTAATAGAGGAGCCATGTTGTGATGATTTCCTGAAGGCGGAGTTTCAGAAAGAAAGATTGTTTTTAAAGAGTAGAAGCCCAATTCTAAGGCCTCAAATTACAAAGTAATATTCTTTTAAGTCATATTTGATGTATAGCTTTTTTTTAACAAGTGAAAGCAGCATAGATAATATTTATATGTTTTATTCTGCCTTTTTTGGTTTTTGTTCTATTGTTTTGTGTGTCTTGCTTTGATCCATTTTAGCACTGTACAAAACTTTGTAAAGATAAACTTTTCTTTAGTGCTTTATATGTAAATCGATTTGGATTCACATGATGTTTTCTTTTTCATTGATACCCAGTTATAAAGCCTTGTTGGATTAATTTAAGATTAAATTTGGGAAGAAGCACCAAAACTACAAAACATTTGTGGGGTTTTTTTTGTGCAAAACTAATCTCTACTGGATTCTATGTCGCTTTAACCGCTCAGACGACGACCTCCTCACAACACCTGACACTAATTCTCATCTCACCGCTCCATCCCCTTTAAAGTAATTCAACATATTTAAATTCATTAGTGCAGCGACAGAGGAAGCTAACCCAAGTGCTACTATAAGCACAGAAACAAACGTGCCTGGGTTCCCAACCTTTAAAACACACACACACACACACACATGCGCATCCACACACTGAGTGGAGCAGATTACATTCTCCCCAGGACTTGACTTGCATTAAAGTTTAAATGTGTTCAATTTGGACAGTCCCAATATTAGACTGGAGTATCATTACGGACCTTATTGGATGAGTCTGAGCAGAATAGATTTCTACTGATGAGATGAAGATGCCTCAGGCACACACACACACACACACACACACACACGCTTGTTCACGCATTCCCATCTATCACACACACGCGAAGAAATGAACAAAAAATATTATCTGTAATTTCAAACATTTAATATTATCTTTATATAGGTTTTATTGAGTAAATATATTTAACATATAATCATGGAGCTGTAAATGAACTGTTGGCAAGGTCAGCACAGTTCAGGACAGAGTTATTAAGGGAAGACTAAAAATCTATGGAGGATTTAAACTAATGTTTGTGGTTTGCAATAAACGGATAAATGAGTCCCAATGAGAAAAGCAACAAAACATTATGAAAAGATAATGTTAGTACTGGCTGGCAGTAGCTGTGTTTTTATCAATGTTGTCATTACGCAAATTTTGAAATATCGCATTTAGAAAACGTTGACGGAAACAGTAATCTTTGGAATAACATCCTCGCAAAGAAACTTTTACCCTCGCTTGAAATGGTTTCAGAAAAAGCTTCAGAATAGAGTTAACCCACTCAATGGGAGATGGACACACATTAGCCGAATATATTTTGACGTAGCAAAATTTCCCATCAACTGGTGGGTCTGTGCTTCACCAGAGGCAGAAGACTACTCCTCCCACTCAGAGCGAAGTTGTTGTTTTTGCATTTGCATTTTAAAAGTTAGAAAATTCACATGACAATTTGATGGAAACATTGCAAATAAAACAGAAATTTTGATATTTAAAGGGGCAGCGTTATGTTTTTTCCAGGCACATGGTTCCATTTTACAGCATAATCAAGTAACCACGTTAACTTCAGTAGTTACAAAAAAATGACAATGTATATCAAATATGACAAATAAGAGGAATTCAACTTGAAATTCAACTTGAAATTAGGCAGGCCTCTGTATCTTTAAGAAGTTCCCTCACAATTAACCCTTTAATAACTTTTTCACCACCGTTGCATAGAGAAGTAGCAAATGGAGCTAGGTCCACCCAGGAGTTTTGCACATCTGAATGGTTGCCATGGAGATTAAAGGAATTCTCAAACATGCATGAAAGAATCAACGCAACACTCCTGTTTTTGATTAAAGAACATCATAACATGATGTAAAGCTCAAAACAGTTGATTTTACATAACAATGTCCCTTTAAAAAACCCATCTAGACCAGTGTTTCTCAACCCTGGTCCTCACCGCCTCCCTGCTCTGCATGTTTTAGATGTGCCTCTATTCCAGAACAGCTGATTCAAATGATTGCATGACCGTCAAGTACTGCAGAAGCCTGTTAATCACCCAGAGATACAATTCAGGTGTTGCAGAAGGGAAACACCTAAACCATGCAGGACAGGGGGGCGGTGAGGACCAGTTTGAGAAACACTGGTCTAGATGGTTTTTGGTCTAGACCAGTGTTTCTCTACCTTTTTTGGCCCAGCGCCCCCCTGGCCTTTATCCAGGTCCCTCACCGCCCCCCACCAAAGAATTTGCAGGCTTCTTTGCACTGACCATTATTTTATCATTAATATTACTATCACTATTGTAGATGTTTTGATTTTTATGCTTGTTTCTGTATTCATCGTCAAAAATAATTTCACAGAGAACAAAAAAGTCATGGGAATAGAAATTATTTTCACAGGCGTCTACGAAAAATGCAATGAACATTAAAGTTAAAATTGGTAGGCCTAACAGCAGCCAATCAGAGTGGAAACATATTCTTGTTCTGTGTCCTAAATATTGCACAAAATGACCAGATAAAAGATGTACAACATGCCAGTTTAAACTTTTAACTATTTGCAAAACAACTGAGCTCTGCAACATTAAAACATGGATAGAACTATAACTACATTAATCATAGCTCTTCTTCTCTTCAGTGTTTCTGTGGGTTTCTGGTGGTGCAGCTCTGTGCTGCCTTCAGGAGAATGGGACATCAGAGTATCATCCATAAAATTTCACCCTCATGGCATTTATTGTGCAAACCAGAGCTTTCAGTGGAAAAACAAAAGTTCCCGGTCCTTTTAATGCCATACAAAACAGAAACATGGATTATATCTTTGTATAGACCTGTCTATTGATTATAGATTAATAGTTTTACTGGACAGAAATTACAAAGAACAAATCTGGTTCTTAATCAAATCCTAATGAGTCAAATTGAAAGTGTCATGGAGTCATCAGCCTCATGACATTAACACTGACATGAAAAATAATATTGAAGAAATAAATATATCAAATCTAATTAAAACATAAATAAGTGATCAGTTCTTTACTGTTATAGTCTGTAAGATACATTTATTCTCAGTACTAGATGTGGTCTCAACAAACCCATGGCACTAAAACAATATTATTTTACCTTTTATCTGGAAATAGTGTCTGTTTATTCTTGCCATACAGTCTCTGTATTAATTATTGATCGAAAGGTCTTGCCATACCAGTTTATTCCTCTGTATTTACTTTAGTTTCTTAGTTTATTCTTGCATGTTGTTCTTCATTCATTTCCATTTAGTTTCCTTTGATTAGTATTATCCTCTCTTGGTTTATTTCTATGTCCACTTTAGTTTCTTTCCTGTTGCTAGATTTATTTTATCGTTTATTGACGCTCACCATCAGTGATCTTCACTCATCACCTGCTGCGCCGCCTAATCGTCATGTGTTTCACATCATGTGCTGATTTTTCACTGTTCAGCGTCGGATTCTCTGTTTTAATGCCATAATTCACATCTAGTTCATTGCTCCGTTTTTTGTCCCGCTTCTCCTGTTTCAGAGTTTTGCGCAATGTGCGCATCGGTTTTTTTTTTTTAACCCCCTAAGGTGCAGGGCTGTCAGGAAGCGTATCGATGGGGAAAAGGCTGGCATAAACCTTTTAAAACGGAAACAATTTCTGTATTCTGATTATTGAAATTTAAAAGTGCTGTGTTGTTCTATCATCCCCGTTTCATACCGGACCACTTACAGCACCGGTGTTAATGCTATAAAATGAACGCTCTCAATCGTGGTATCACCCATGGAGGAATTTCTTTATTTAAATGGGTTCCTTTTTCAGAGGGATACACAGTGAGGGTATCGTGATTTTAGCTACCAGTAGCAGGAGAACGGAGCTGCGCCAAGAAGCTAACAGAAGCTAACAAACACTGAATAGAAGAAGAGCTGCCATCGATACAGTTGCAGCCAAGCATGTTTTAATGTTGCACAATACAGTTTTACCAAGTTGCTCAAAGTCGAAACTGGTATTGTTGTGCATTTAAGGTGTAAAGTTTACCTTCGACTAAACGCCCCCCAAAGTAATCCCAGCGCCCCCCTTTTGTAAAAATGTCTGCCAGCTCCCCCAAAATTAAATGTGCAATTGAATTATTTGATCACTTTTGGCAAAAAATGACTTAAGCTTTTATTTTAGGAAGATGATGATAAGGATCACGTGTAGAGCTCAGAATGAAAGAGTTATTTCTAAGTGGCTGGAATTTTCTTCCAGCAGGCCATATTTACTCTGGTCGCCATGACAAGTGACAGTTGCTAACAGACACGTTGATCACTGTTAGCAGGGGCCATATTCAAAATGTATCATTTCGCCGTGTGTGTGACGATGCCTCTGTTTCTGTATTTGTGCCAATAAAAATGCTAATTTTAAATAGCTCCTGATGCGACTTTCAACACTTGTTTTTCCTCTCTGCGAATGCTGTCTAAAAGTGACAGATTCATTCCAAATTGTAATGAGGCGTTTGAAAACGGAGGTTCATGTGTTACCGGTAAAGATCACAAACTGTGACGGATCAGAAGGGACTGGATAAAACCAGGGAGGACGACTCTACCTGGATGGAAAAATGAACTGCTCTCAGCCATCTTCTTCACTTTTTTATCCACTTAGCGTGGCAAAGACGAAGTGATTTTGTCCTTCCCTCACCTCCACCTACTTCCTCCACTGTCTCACACTCCGCCTTTTAAAATAATATCTTTCTCATTCTCCGTTTCCAGCCTTCCTCCCTATTATCTTTTTTTTTGTCTCTTCCTCCTCCGCCTCCCCCTCCTCGTCGTCCTCTGCCACCTTCCCCTCCTCTCGTCTTGCTTCCTTCTTTCATTTGTTCTCCACTCTTTCGCTCCCTCTTCTCACTTTGAGCGAAATAGATTTTCAATTACGTGTTGAGTGCCTGGAAGCTTCTATATTTCCCAACCTGACCCCAATACAGCTGAAGTGATATCCCACGCAGCAGAAACACACACACGCACATCAACACAACACCCACGCACACACACACACGCACACACATCGGACAAACTTCCGCCTTCACTTACAGCCTAATGGGAGAGGAGGAGTGGCTGGAGGAGGATGTCTTCAGTGGTCTGGACTTGTCCACTAAAATACCTGACAGCTATCACAGTCAGACAGCCAAATGAAATGTTGCTTTAGTCTTTTCCAGCAACATCATGAAGCAAAGTCACATATTAACAACAAGATGGAAAATAATGGGTGTGCTTTGGCCACCTATAGCCACGGTTTCTCACCCATAGCCTTTGGAGAAGGACTCAACTGGATCAAGGTGCAGCGCAGGTAGTTAGAAAGCATCGATATGGATTGTACAGATGAATTATGGGAACAAGTTTGGTTGGGTTATATTATAACTGGCTAATATTTAGTGTTTGAAATTGAAATGATTTGGTTTAGAGATGACATTTACAAGAATGTCACCAACACACTGTGTCCTATGTATTAAGCATAGTATATATATATTAAGGCATTAACGCATACTATTAACAGAGTTTACCCCAGAAAACTTGCTAAGCCCGGTGGTCGGGGCGCCGAGGCGGTCCATCGTGTTTTTGTATTAAAAGATGTTAAGTTGACAGGAAATGTCAACTTAACATTGACATTAAGTTGGCGATGTTACTGGAAAACATCGCCAGTGAAACGATATTTAAACCTACAACTAGTCTTAAAAACAAATAAAAAAAAATACAATAAAAATGAATGTCAATTATTTGCACTTCTGTTTAATTTAAATTAAGTTAGCAGCTTCTTAAGGCCCCCAGGGCTTCAGGGGCCCAATAAATGCTAATATTTTAACACAGACCACAGATATCTAAATATAACATAAAAAATAAAAAAACATAAAACCAGCGTGATGCGTGACTACGAGGCGAGCACGAAAGTTGAACCCTGTGGAGCTCCAGCTTTTGGCCAGTGCATTAGCTTAACCACTAAATCTGGACCTTATTCCTTATTCAAGTTGGAAGGCTGTGAAATTTACAGTTCAAGCATTCGCTTGCTTTTTTTTTTTTTTTTGCCTTGTCATGTTTGATCTAGCTGGATCTTTTCCAGTTAGTGACACTTTAAATAATCCAACAAATGTTACTCTGCTTAAACCTAAAAGGGGTCTCACCAACCAGACGCTCCATGAAGCTGCATCCACGGATACAGAAATACACTTCTTATCATGTTTGCCAAAAGCTTTTTGATTCATCTCCACAAAAAACACATTTTTTAATTTAGAAATCAGGACAATACCCCGAACACAGCTGCTTTATAATGCCGACTAACGCCTCCCCAACACCCACACGCACACACACACGCATGCACACGTGCCAATTTCATTAGGCAGTTTGTGCCTCTTAACATGGCCTCTCCTGGGTGTTGGCGAATGATTTTCCGTATTAAACGGAGGGAGAGGTCAGAGGTCAACAGCCTAATGCCTTATCTCTGATGCACCATGGCCAGCCTTATTACTCAGGGCTTAGAGAATAAATACACACACATACACGCACCACACACGCACGCACACACACACACACACGTGCAGAGGGAGGCATAAATGCATATATTGTTCAAGCAGGGAGCCACAATAAAGAGAGCCGGAGGTGAGACTATGGCCTCAGGGCATGTTCAGCATGTGGAGCAGCACGCGCCAGCCACGAACATCAAACACACACACACACACATCACACACATACAACCTCAGTCTTCCTTTTGCTTCACACTACTATAGTCCAATCGCACCATGAAGATGGAAAATGTTGCATGGAGGAAGATCAAAGATTATAAAACGTAAGTGTTTGTGTCGATTGACACTATTTATCCAAAGTTTTGGATAAATATGGAATTTAAGAAGAAAAGAAAATATATTTACAAGTATAATTATTTTAAAGTATCCGAAGAAAATAATGTTCATCCATCCGTTTTCAGTCAAAATGCTTCAGTAGCAGCATTTTCATTAACCATATAATTCCACAATTTAACATTTAATAAATTCGCTTAATGGAAACAATTTCTAAAAGACTAATTTGTAGATAAAAAGTTTTGGTGCCTATCATCTCGCAAAACTGCAACCAAAATGTGGTTTTTTTTCACATCAAATGAGTCATGTGATCAACAACCGGATGTTGCAACTGGCAGAAACCACGAAGAAGAAGACGGCAGGAAGTAGTTGGAGGACAATGTTCGTTAACGGTTTATCACATCAGCAAACTTATTCATGTGTGATTTTAATTTTGTTTCTTATTTAGTAGGATTTCAGAAAATATTGACAAAGTTTTCACATTTTGAAGTTTTCCATTCATAACTGAACGTAGGGAATGCAGACAATTTGAAAACGAACATGGAAAATATGAAAAAACTGATTACAGGCCTGGACACAAGATGTATAGAATAATGACAGTTATGACTAACAAAAGGAGGAAGAAATATTTTTATCTTCATTATGGTAAAATTGAGGCACAACGTAGAATTTACTCTGTTTGTGGCCTTGCATCTTCTACAGCATGAGAACCATTTTTCCAACAAATATAACATTATGAGGACTCATAAGAAGAGGCATGGTTTTGGGTTCTGCTAGATTTAGGACTCACGTTGGGGGTAGGAGTGTTCAAAGTGCGGCCTGGGGGCCTTTTGTGGCCCTTGATCTGATTTTTGTAACCCCCAACCGCAGTTCAAGAATGGCACTAATTTATTTTGTATCAAATTTGATTTTTAACCAGGTTAAACCAGGTTATTGCCATCATTTTCTTACAGTGGAAAATGTGAAGTACCACACAAAGTTTTTGTCTTTTTTCAACCTAGCCTGTATAACAAGGAGAGTCACGTTTATCCAGAGACTGTTGCTGAAAAGTCGACTTTGCTGCACATAAATCAACTTTTATCAAATGTATAAAACTCAAGCTCAATCGTTTTGAAAGTAAGTGACTCAAATCCTGTTCTTAAATCTGAGATTAAATTTGCTCAACCGAGCCCAAAGGAATTTTAAAAACTAGAGGAATTAACACAGTGAAGGTGCAAAATTCTTTTTTACGTTTTGGATCTATGGTAAAGGTAAAGGTAATTTTATTTATATAGCGCATTTTCATCAACAAGGCAATACAGGAATTAAAATGAAATGCAAACAAAATAAACCAAAGGAAAGAGCAAAAGAAGAAAAAGCTAATAATGTTGATCCAAAGTAAATAAACTAGATACTCCTATTCAGAGTTGGTAGATAAGTATAAGTAAGCATCCTCTGGTCTAATTCCTTTTCTGGGTTGGAAGAATAGGAATCTAAAAAGTAGTTGCTAAGGTAGTTTTTCTGGATTCCAAGTTCTAATCTCTGTTCTGGGTTGCTAAATAAGTGTAAGTAAGTAAGTATCCCCTATGATGAAAAACACTCATTTCCTACAAAACAAATAAATACAAACTTTGACAGCTTTACTTGCTTGATTTTAGGGTTTGTTAGTTTTTTTTTCTTGACCCACAAGTGCTTCTGTCTCAACGATTTTGGCTCACGTGATAAAAAGTTTGGACACCCCTAGGTTAGGGGTAGGTATGTACTGGTAATGCTTAAGTTTAGGGTAAGAGACAGGCTATGGAATTAAATAAAAAATGAATGGAAGTCAATGCAGAGTCCCTGTGAAGATAGAAACACATACTTGTGTGTCTGTGCGTGCGTGTGTGTGTGCGTGTGCGTGGGTGTGTGTGTGTGTGTGTGCGTGCGTGCGTGTGTGGGGTGTGTGTGTGTGTAGGTAGGCGTGGTGGTGCTTTGTTAAGGCCTGAATGAGTTGTTGATGGGTACAGCAGCTTGGGTCTCTCAGGGGATGAAGAGTGAAGAGGAGGAGGGAGTATGGGTAAGTTGATAATTGCAGGGGAACTTGGACTCAGTCTGTCAATGTGACCCCCTCCCTTCCCTGTTTAAGCACACACACACATACCAGTTCTCCCTTTGAAAGGGAGGTCCCTTGATTAGGCCACTTAAACACACCACAGACACCCTCATCTGTTTTTGGATTTTTTTTTGTCTCTTTTTTCTTTTTCTTTTTGTCTCACAGTCTCTCTGTGTGGCTCTGACCCAAAGACAAAAATCACATCCCGGACTACTTCTCTGTCTACTTCCATTTCTTCTAGAGTTTCTCAGCTTTCCAGCTTTTTATATTTTTATTTCCTAAGAGCTCTTCCGTCTCTCTCTGTGTAAAGTGTGTGTGTGTGTGTGTGGGGGGGGGGTGCGCGCGTGTGTGTCAGGGGGGTTGGGTTGGGGCTCCTGTAAGGACTCAGCTGCTGTTGTATGTGAGGGTGAATTACACGCTGTAGTACAGTGTTGACAGGAGCAGCTGGACATCAGTGGGTCATGCATCCATGCATGTGTGCATGTGTGTGTGTGTTAGCCCTATCTAACACACAGCTGACATCTTCTGGTCAGTAGGGGCATAAACAGGCTACACAGAGGAGTTGTTTTCTTTGGTCTTTTTCAGAAACCCTTCCTGTCAAAATTCCACAGTCAATCCTTTTTAGGTAATTTAGAAATGCAAAAGTTAATTGTGATGGATAGATGAACACTGTCAAAGTCAAAATATTTCTACATATTCTATGCTCTTTTTCTATATTTTCTCACTGACCTTTGAAATAGACAAATCAGATTTGTCTATTTGATTCGTTCATGAACAGTTGAGAAATTCTGCATGGCAACCATTCAGTGTCTAAAACATTTCCTCATACAAAGCCCCGCCTATTTACCCAAAGCTCCTCCCCAACCACAGAAGCACCCCCCTCCCCAAACAGCTCCTCCAGACTGGAGGCAGCATCAACATGTAAAGCATTTTTATAACAGTCAAAGGTAACATCATTTGCCTTCCCATTGACCATATAATTACACAATTTGATATTTTGAAAATAAATGTGCTCAATTTGAAAAAAAACAACAACTAGTTTTTTGATAAAAAGTTTTGGCGCTAGGATGAGGTGGGTTTTTTTGGTCGTATCGAAATCTCACAAAATGGAAACACTTTTATCGCTCTACATGAGTTACATGATGAACAACCAGGTATTGGCACTGGTGCAAACCAGGAAGTGGTTGAAGGATGACGATGATGATGCGGTATGTTTTTTAATGACTCATCATGTGAACAAACTTATTCATGTGTGATGTTAATTGCGTTTCTTATTTAATGAAAACGCTGCAATTGTGAAATTCTGTTTTTTCAACATTAAGACAAAGTTTTGTGCACATTTGTAAAGGAAGCACAGCTACTGTTTTCCATCTGCAATGAAAATTAGCAAATGTTATTTTGAAAACATTAAGATGGAAAATACTTAAAAAACCTGATTACGGGCATGGACATAAGATGCATAGAATAAAGATGATAGTTATGACTAGCAAAAGGAAGAAGAAATATTTTCATATTTTTGTCATTGTAAAACTGATGCACAAAGTAGAATTTGTGTTTGTGTGTGGCCTGGAATTTGCTGCAGCGTAAGGAAATTGTGTTGTTTTTATTTACATTAGCGGAACATTGACAACATTTTGTGCACATTTGTAAAGAAAATGCAGCTATGGTTAATTGATAGTGATATAAAATGGCCTGGAAAACACATAATACCTCCCCTTTAGCCAATTTGTTAGGGGCTAACAATAAGATGGAATCCTTTTCACTGAAACAGGTAATGGGGAAAAAGTCAAACATTTCACATCAACTCATGCGTTTCTGAGCCAGGTGGGCCGAGTATCACGGAGAACCTGCTGCAGCTGTCTCACTTTCCCCCCCGCATCTCGTCATGTAAACACAAACCGACTCCATGATGCTGAGACAGGGACTCAGTTGGGACCTTACCATCTGCTGAGGGACTCTTCCTTCTGTGGCTGGAAGCTCTGATTCTTTATGACCCTGTCTGTTTACTTGGCCTCAGCATTTTCTGCTGAACCAAAAGAATCTAACAATTTTTTTTTTTTTACATAATTTGATTTTGACACAAATTGATGACATTCAAATAGGAATAGTTTGACCTGGGCGCAATAATGAAATGTGAAGGGCAAGGTTGAGACGCAGAAAAGAAGGCAACTTTAGAGGAGAGGAAGGTATGAAGTAATGAGTGTGGAGAAGCGTGTTGGTCTCTGGCTGGTCGTGAGGCCAGAGACAGAGTTTTGTCACTGCAATCTCACACTCTGCCTCTGTAATGACTCGCCTGGAGGCACAAATGATTTCCTCCACTGGTGTTACTGTTGCCGGAGTCGCCACAAATTCAAGTGAGAGAGGTTTGAGAGAGGGATGGAGGTGAGGGGCAGGGGGGGACAAGAAGGAACGAAGGGAGGTGGAAATGCTAAAAAAGAAATAAAAGGAGGTTATTTATTATTTATCTTTCCTGAAAATCTATATAAAGTGATTCAATATAAAAATTTGGGTTGGGTTTACTTTTTGGTTTCCCCCTCCTCTGCGGAAGATTAGATCAAGTTTTCAGGTCATTTGTCGTGCTGGGACCGCCGTAATTGCTGTCCATCTGCAATCATGTGCCACAATTTTCAATACACAAACCTTAAAAAAAATTACACCTCAGTCAACCTTTTGCTATTCCTGGCGCCTGTCTCCGGCTCATTCTCCTTCCCCGCCCAGGGAGGGGGAAGAGACGTGTCATAAAGACATCATCGTCGTCATTTTTTTGAGAGGAGATGACAAAAAAAGAAGAAAAAAAAAATCATGGATGACATGATCTATCCACCAGTCGTTTCTTTGTGGATCTGAGTGCAGCTGAATCAACACCAACAATGGAGAAAGATGAAGCCATAACCAAGCAGAGAGCACAGACCAGCCCAGCAGATATGACATTTCTTTCTCTCGATTTGTAGTTTTTGTAACATCAGGGTAATACAAACAGACAACATTTGAGCAACTGGTACCCAGAAATGTTACAGCTCACTTTCTTGAACGTTTCTGAATGTTTTAATTCAGCTATGGTTGTTTTTTAGCTATTTAGTTTTGACTCAAGTTGCCAACAACTGAATTCTGTTGCTCGGTTTGACATATTAACATTTTTGACTTTGCAGTTTTAGTTGATTTGTCCTCAACTTTTTCAGGAATTAGAACACCACAACCATTGTTGAAAAGTTGTCAGCATTGGATTTTGTCTTGGAAAGTGAGTGGAAGCTAATACTACATTGTTGTGGAATGTAATTTGAGAGTGCTAAGCTAGGCATGCTATTCTCTTTTGGCTTGGCCAATTAAAAATTGTTGGCATAATACAATATTTTTTTTTTCTTTTAAATTATTTATTGGGACATGGTTTGGCCATTTGGTGAACTGAGGAAGATTAACAGAGTTACAGAAAAAATATGGACTGGGTTGTAATGTACTGTGAACGCTGACTTACCATCAGCTGCTAGCCATGCTAAAGTTAGCACCTGTTTCGGAGGTTTGCATTAGCACAAAAGTAAAAGACTTTCACAATTTTTGGGATGCTGTTTGTAAAATGACAGTAAAAAATTAACAGCAATTTTTTTGGTTATTTAGCCTGTCATAAGCAAAAAGAAATGAAAGTCATATTTAGATTTTCACCATATTATTCATTTATAAATGTCATGGTTCCAAAATAAATATTTAATTAGCTAATTACTTGGTAAATATTTAGCTCCATAAATATTCATTGAGCTCAAAGCTAAATATATAGCTCTCAGCCAGCTAAATATTTAGTTAGCAGGATATTTAACTAGTTAAATAGCTAGCTGGTGGGTGGCTATTAGCTAGCTGGAGTTACAACTACCTGGTAGCTAGCTATTTAGAATATTTAGCTTGCTGAGAGGCAAATATCTAGATCTCAGAAAAGCATATTAAGATAGCACATCGAAACTAAATGTTCTTGCCGATAAGTGAAAATGAACTTTAGTTTGAGACTGTGACATTTATGAATGAATAAATGAATGAACATGGTAAAAATATGACTTTGGAATCAGGGTGTTATCCTGAGTAGATAACTTACAACAAAAATTATTAGCTTTAAAGCAATCTTTTAGTTGTATCATTGTGCTTCTTCAGACTAGAAGTGATATTTGTGTTTTGGAGAGCCATAAACTGAGTCTGATTGCCGTTGGGTGACGGCAATCAGACCTTGAAACCTCGAAGACAAAATGTGAAAATACCAGCGAAAATATCCTAAAAGCTGGTCCGCAAATATAAGAAGCTATTAATGCATATTCTCTTTTATTTTTTTTATTTCTATTCATTTTACATTGCTTTTTTTTAGCACATGATTTGTCAGGTGGACGGGGAGGGGACGAGGCCCAAGAAGAACAGAGGGGTGATTTTGTGTGTGTGTGTGTGTGTGTGTGTGAGGTGGGATACATCACTTCATCCTTAATTAGCTGTCATCAGCTTCTCTCCTCTGAGGAACCACAGACTAATAATTAATGATGAAACTCTAAAGGAGAGTCACTCACATCCTCTTTCATCGCGCTCCGTCTCCGTCACAAAGAATCTGGCGAGGTGGGTTAATGAAATTTGATCGGACGAAGACGAGCGTTCTGGGATTTTTTTTTACTGTAAGACATCGCAAGATATTTCAATTTGAATAAGTGACACACACAAAAAAATTTAAGTTCAAAAATGCCCATCTTTAGCTTACTGCTGCTTGTTCGGTGTAAAACGACCCGTGATTATTCTCTTTATTAGGCCAGGACCCCCCCCCCCCCCTCAATCAACTCTTATGGATCCATTATTTATTTATTTTTTTTAACAAGACGCTAACATGCCAGTGAAAGCGTAGTGATGTTTTAACAAAGTCAGAGCGTCCATGTAGACAAGAGCAGCTAATTAGAGGAGAACACAGTGTAAGTGGCCATATGTGCACTGGGGAACCAGTCAGCCAACACGCGACAGGAAAGCACTGCGGGGGGGAGGAGAGAGAGAGGGGAGAGGCGGCTGACCAGCTCCCGAGCCAATATGAAGTCGCCATGGTGGCATGTTGTGGTCTCAGGCCCCCCCACCCCCCGAGTCCCTGGCACTCCGTCCCCAGCCCTGTTTGTAGAGGCGGGGAGGGGGGTTGCCAGACCGAAACTGCAACCTGTCCTCTCTCTCCAAGAGGTTTCTGTGTGTCTGCTTGTTTTTAAGCCCCTCTTTAAGTGCTTTAATTGGATTATCCTTAATGAGTAAACAAACAACTACAGCAGCAAAAATAATAAGCAACTAATAAATGTGTCACGAATGCTGGATTCTCCCTGCTCCTTTTTTTCCCCCTCTCTCGCTCTCTCTATCTCACAACCCCACTTTACTAAACCCTTCGCTCATTTACTTCCTCTCATGTGTAATTATCCCGATTAAGAATGACTCAAAAACACCGCAGCTGGAGAGCAATGTGAGTGTGTGTGCGTGTGTGTGTGTCACTTGAATGAGACGGGATGTCTTAAGTGGCTGCTTTGAAGTCCATGATGAGCCTGTGATTGCTCCTGTGATTTATTGACAGGGAAGAAAAAAAAAGAGAGAGAGACCTAAACCACGAGAAGCTGAGATCAAAAAATAAACAAATGGAGAATTTTGAAATGACATCTGTGAATATTATTTGAACATTAATCTGCACTGATGACACAGATGCTTATGCCATCTCCTTCTGTTATTGTAGGAGTGAAAGAGAGGCGAGGAAAGCGGGAGGAACCGAAGAGAGTGACGACAAGAAGGAGATCAGACGCCAGAGAGGGGGAGAGGATGGAGAGAGAAGGATGGAAGAGAGGAAATACATGCAAGAGAGAGAGAGAGGGAGAATTCTCTTGGAATAAGAGGAGTAGAGAGTGAAAAGTAAAGAGGATCAGGTAAAGGGGAAAAGAAGAAAACTTTAATTCTACAAGCTAGTACAAAAGTAATGTACAACTACAGAACATGATTATGGCCACTAGAAAAACATAAATAAGTAATAAAAATAAATAATTCAGAATTCTGAGACTTTTCTCAGAAGAAAAAGTCAGAATTCTGAGAAAAATGTTGGAATTTTGTTCTTTTGTCTGAACAAAAGACAAAAGTCGGAATTCCAAGGACAAAAGTCAAAGTTTTGAGAAAAAGTCAGAATTTTGAAATTAAAGTCAGAATTTTGAGAGTTTGTATAGTGACCACACTAACAGTTGTGGTCTTCACAGATTCTCCACATTGAGATCAGGATCAGCTCCTCTGATTACTTTTTAAACTACTTTGGGCATACTGTTTGATAGCGAGGATCAATGGCATTGTATGTATGATTGAATTTACATTTTTCTTTTTTTTTTAAATTACTTTGTGATGACATTAGTTGTGAATTGGTGCTATTGAAATAAAAGGAATTTAATTACTATGGGCATAATTTTGCTTCTCTGTTTCCTAGAAAATCTATTGCTATGCTGAGAATTAAATACAGACATGTGCACTCTATTTACTGATTAATGGCTTCTGAATGCATTTGGTCAAACCAGATTTGATTTTGGGGTATCAGAGTAAAAGCCACTGAATACCAAAGCACCTCTCAGGTTTTTAGTTGTTAAAAATGTTGAATAGCATGCATCATTTTCCTGCTACTTCAGTTTCCGTTTGTAAAGGAGAGTTGAACAAAAGTGATTAGATAAAAATGATGGGCGAGGCAAAATAATAAGAGACATGAATTAAGCACAGAGAAGAGGGCTCATAAAAACTTCGAAGTAAGTAAAAGTACATCAAGTAGGGAGATGGAAGGAGTAAAGGAGATAAGTACAAAAAAAACCTTACTTGTCTAATTCCAATTTATGACTCAATAAAAAAGCAATTTCCTAAAAAATCTATAAAGAAAAATCAGAGTCAAATCATTTTATCACTTTCTCTGCTCTAATTGTGGCCATATGTAATTTTAAAGGCTATTTTACCCTTTAATGGCTCCCCAGAGGAACGAGGGGTTAATTGCTACAGCTGGTGATGAAAGCCTCTGGTCCTGAGGAGGTGAGCCGCCTCTGTCCATCACTTTGCTCTTTGCGTTGAGGAAAAGGACTAACGGTGCTCCTTCACCACTTTAAAAATACTTTTATTTCTAACACAAACAGGTTATTGTGATATCATCAGTATTTTCAGCAAGGTCACTTTAGCTGATAATCCTCCTGAAATGCCATTTTGCCTGGAAATGTAACCAAAGTAGCTGCCCATTCAGCATACAAAAATACATTTCCTTGCGCTTCAATTCTGATCTTTACTCCCACAGAATTATGGGTAACGGCTGAGGAGAAGTGAATTAAGGCTCACATTGTACTCTTTGTGTTAGTCAACAAAGTTCCTGGTACATGAAATAGCAAATATACCAACTGGTTTTCAAAAACACAAAGCAAGGAGCTTTGGTGAAGCCAAGACATTACATTGGTGGAGGCAAGAGGCGAAATGAAACATTTAACAGGTAAGTCAATATTTTTTATCAACAAATAAGAATCAGATTTACATGAATTCCGACTAGATGCCTTCCTGTGCTATTCCACTTGATTCAAATCTTGCTAAAAGCTCGGTCTGGGCTTTCTCACATTGACTTAGATTCCCTAAAGTAGGATTTTAACCGAGTCAATCAGAGAACAGAAGGAGAAGCCGTGAACAATGACATCGGTTTCCTGCACGGTTTTAGAATCGCAGTCTGCTTGTAGTTTTAATAATGGCAGCGCAGGAAGTGAACAAAGCCGTTTAGCCTGTGTTAGTTAGGCTACTAAATATTGAATTAAAATTGACACCATCACTTTTGAAGAACAGTACAGGCAATATCTGGTAATCTTCTTAGCGTCAAACTGGCACAATACATACGTCACAGAAACACCCAGTGGTCGAACAGAAGTGACTTCGTCGTCCATCATTGTTTAACGAATTTTACTTGTGTATCAGATTTAAGAGCGTACTGAAAACGTGGGAAAATAAAGGTACCGACGGAAACCTTTGTATATTTAATATTGAAAAAATGAACATTTTTAATGCATTAAAATCTATTTCAATCAAATTAACAGGTTAAATTCTCTTCCCTAGTTTAAATAGCTAAATTAGAGAGAGATATGTTGATGACAGTTGTTGGCATTGGCAATAAGAAAATTCTAAATTCGCAACAAAAACCTTAAGTTCTCCCCCCCGCCCCCCGCAAAAAAAAAGATTATTATATTAAATAACATCCTGTCAGTCTCTCTTGTAACAGTGAAATATTTCTACCCTGTGGGTCTGCGTTTTCCTGTGGTCTGAGTTTGGCTGGACTGATCCAAACAGGTGGGTAATGCAGAGGGGGCTGAGGGGGGGCAGTGAGCACATAGGAAGCTGGGAGACAGAGCACAGCAGGGGGGCCGGAGACAAGCTCCTGGGGTTTGAGAAGGTCAGTGAAAGTCACGCGACGGAGAAGCATTTCAAGGTGGATCTCCTGAATGTTCCGGAGCCTCCATTCCCACCACTGATTACCACATAAACAGAGACAGATGAACCCCGAGCGGCAGCGACGGCGCAAGGAGGACGGCGGCGAAAATGGAGAGAGATTACACGGACAGGCCGAGGCAGAACAAAGAGGAGGAAGTCCAACGTTAGGGGAGAAGGCGGACAGGAGCCGTGGGGTGAACCCAACTCAGCTGTGAGGGGCACCTGTTCACGGTTGGATCGCCTCCCTTTGCCAGCCCTAATCAAATTTACCACAGAGACAGACTGTGACGACGCCCCCCTCTAACAAGAAACCCACTGCGTGTTACATCCAAATAATCCCTACCTCTCTACAGGTTAACACTGCGCGCCACTTCTAAAGGTGTCCCACCTCTCACTAACGCTCCTCTGCCAGGTTTCGCCAAAATAATCCTCTCCACACTCTAATTAACTTGGCCAGTGTCCGAACACGGGAAGGTTTAAACTGTGAATGTACTTTTAATCCTTCGGCATGTCTGCTGAGATAGGAATCAGGTACTGAGGACATAAAATCTGCACAAGATTTTTCAATTGCAGCTTGTAAGCTGCTTTATACTCTTTTGCAAGTTCTTTGGACCTCTTACTCAACATGAAAACCGCATTTTTTTGGGGGGATGGATAAGTTTTATTTTTTTTTAGATTGCTGTGTTTCCATTAAGCAAATTTATTTTTGTAATTTCAATTTGCCCAATTCTATGGTTAATGGAAAGGCAGCTACTGTCTTCCAGTGTCTTTCATAGGAGATTTTTCATTTTTTTCATCCCGATTATCATAAATTCTCCCCTCATCTTTCCCAGAAGTCCTGAATCTCTTCCAGAATCCCTCACCTCTTGAATGGCTCCAATAAAACACCACAGAACCAGTTATCTTGTTTCCTTAACAGCCATTATCTGCTCTGCGCTGTTCAGCTCCACCCGTCATTCCTCTTCCTTACTTCCTATGTAGCAGATTGGCACTCCTCACAGCCGCTGACAAAATTTATTAATAGCATTTTTCTCGTAGATAAGAGATTCAATCTATCATCACTTCTTCCCATCTCCTCTCCTCGCCCTTCTCGTTCAATCTGTCGCTCCCTCTCCTCCCACTCTCCCCTTAGAAGAGAGAGAGAGAGAGAGGTGTCAGTTTCAGTGAAACAACTTAATTCTGATGTCAATGAATTAATTAGATGTGTTAATGAGCTAGCGACAGCTAACCTAAATTAAATTAATACCGTAATGGCCTCAGACAGCGAGAATTAGCTCCCATTTCAGTAAACGCTTTCTGGAGTGTACACAGCCGCCAAGGATAGGCGCTCACACACTCACACACCCTCAGCTCAAACAACATCCATCCCCCGGAGCAGATCAGCATCCAGATGTAATTAACTGACTAATTACAGGAGCTCTTATGCGCTCCTGCTCCTCTCACTGTATCTCTCTTCTGTGTCTGACAGTTTGACTGTCTGCCGCTCTCCGTCTTCAGCTTCACGCTCTCCGACTTGACCCTGTCATCTTTTCCTTCGCTTGTTGGCTTCCTCTAACTATTTGTTTGGCCCGCAAACTTCTGGCATGCGCCTCCAGGTTAGCTTTTGTTTAGCGTCGCGCTGTCTGCACCATGCAGCCCTCTTCCGTCCTCCTTCTCTTCTTGTCATCACACTTAAAGTCTCATTAGACACAACACGCCTGACTTTAAGGCTGTTTAGCTCGCCATTAGCTCTAATAGAGACTCCCGCTCTGTTTCCATGCTCCAGCAGGCCTGCTGATGGCGAAGAGCTGCCACCAGACTACTAATCTGATCTCGCTGGGACAAAATGGTTCCTGTAAATGGGAGGGTGGTCAGCTGCGGAGGAAAATGGTGTCACAAGGTGGAGGATTTCAGCGCCGTGGAACGAGTCACTGGCTCTCTTTTACTGTTGCGAATACGATCTCAGAGCTTTGGGGTTTGTAATTTGCCATCTCAAGAGCAAAAAGGTTTCAGATTTCAGCATGATCTTCACTGTACATGTCTAGGTTTTGTTTAGGTACTCCAAGTTTCCTCCCAAGGCCCAACTGTATTCACGTATACGAGAATTGACAAGACGTAGTTTACAGGTTGTCTTTCTCACTTTGTACTTCACCTCTGAACTTCAACAATCCACTAAGGGTGTAAGAGCTGTAGACTCGAGGGGGGGTTGTTTGCTTTGACACTGCACTGTGTCAAACAAACTAAACCCTTTAAAAAACATGTTCATCTGTTGTGGCACTGCACCAAGAACTACTAAAGGAAATACATGAAAACCTCTGAAGACGACACTGGGCGCAACTTTCTTCTTCACAAAATTTACACAAAATAGAGTAGTGTCAGATTTTAGAAATTGTAGGACTTCTCTTTTGTCGTTGGACAAAAACCATGAGTCGTTTCTTCTGCTAGCAATAGACTTGCCTGTTTGTTTTTGTTGTATTTTCCCAGAATGCCCTGCACAGTAGTCCCCTGCCTGCTTTTATAGCGGTCTCCGGTCCACTTGGCGTTCACATATGCATTGAAACTGCATCAAAGTTCACTTTAACTGAACCGAGACCCAAGTTTTTAGATAGAGTTTGCTTTTATGGTCCCCATCAGAGTGCAATCGTGCATTCACACCTCCCCAATTGAACCGGACTTTCTAGCCAAACGAACTACAGTTCAATCAAAACTGGTTCAACTGTGTGGGTACAGTGGTCGTCTTGCGATCAGAAGGTTGTAGGTTCGATTCCAGCTTCCTCCTGCCACATGTCGATGTGCCTCTGGGCAAGATACATAACCCCAAATTGCCTACAGATCTGCATATTGGTGTATAAATGTGCACATTTGTGAGTGCGAACGGGTGAATGTGAGTCCAGTGTAAAGCGCTTTGAGTGGCCAAAATGACTGGAAAAGTGCTATGTAAGTTCAGTCCATTTACCATTTAAAACCAGTCCTATATCTGGTTCTCAATCCTACAGTCCTCAAGCCCACCGTTCTAGCACACTATTTCAGAGGATTTCATTACATCTTCAGCAGTCCATCAGAAGCCTTTAATCACAGTCATTTAAGTCAGGTGTGCAGTAGCTGGGAAACATCTAAAATATGCAGGACAGTGGGCCCGAAAGATCAGGTGAGAGAACCACTGCTCTAGAACAAAATCAGTGATTTTGGTGGTTTTAATAAAAAATAAAAAATAGAACAGCATGAAAATACTCTTTTTGTTTCAAATTGTGTTCTTCAAAAATATTTTCTTCAGGGTAGAGTAATACCAGCACTGCTGGACTGAGACCAAAAATAGCCCTGGCATGATTATTTATAAGGCAATCATAATTCTCTCACAAAAACACTCAAAAACACACACCTTAGTTTTAAACCAAACCCAGCACCTCTTCTTATGGGGCCCAAAGCACTTCATTGTTATTGCTTTTGTAAAATGTAAAAATTAATTATGTCAAGTGAAACTTTGATATATTTTTTTAGTCTACAACAGTAAAATAATTCAGAAGGTACCTCCCACAGCTCCCTGCACAATGTGCATGGGAGGAACGCAAGGACAGTAAATTCTTAAAACAATATTTCAGCTCGTTTGAGGCGTGCTTTATCATCTTTCAGAAAATAAAATTAGAAAAGGTGCAAAGCCAAAAATTTGAAACTTCAAACCTGGAGAATGTGTTAATCATGTGGATAATCACACTTTATTAAAATGGAGATGTGGTGATCAAAAGGGTTTTAGGTGGAAGCTCTCATTCACTCAATTCACTGATCATAGGCAACATATTGAAAAAAATTATTTACGGTCAATCTCACCTGGTTACTCTGTGACCAATGCAAAATAATCTTCATATATCCATTCTGAGGCTTTGTGGGCCTGCTCTGGGTGTGTGTGTGTGTGCGTGCGTGCGTGCGTGTGTGTGTGTGAGCCCTCTCTCCATGTGTTTGTGTTTGTCTGAATTAGCTCGAGCATTTTCCTGGTGTGAGACTCTGCAGGCGGCGAGCTTCTCTCACAAACACCATCTGTCAACAACAGGCTCACCTGCGAGCAAACATTTAGTTCAGGAACCTTCTCATCCATCCGCTCACACCTACACTCGCAGAACTACGACTCAGCGATGTCAAAGCAGGAAATAATGCGATTTCCCACTTTGTCCGCTTGACAATTTCAACTGCTTTGCAGCCACGGAGCTCTCTAAAGAATAAAACTGTGACAGAGAGAAACTACCGAGACACATTAAAGAGGGGGACAGAGGAGCACAGAACAGGACGTTTGACACCTCGTCTGAGGATGAAAATTGGGGGGCGAGGCGGGAGAAAGGAGGAATATGCAGAGTGGGCAACGGCACAGCGAGAAAGTGAGAAGAGGAGAAATGAAGGCACACTATTACCAGAGGTGTCGGACTAAATTAACTTCTCATCATCACTAATTAGCCCCTTGTCCCCCGTTCCCCCAGGTGAATCCTACCTACATTATTGTGTTTATGTGATGTTTTTCTCTCATCTGCTGTCTGACGTGGGAATAAGGAGTCCCATCTTAGATCTAACACCCCTTCTGACTCAAAAAATGAGATTGTGTGTGAAAGTCATTGTTTTAAAGTGTTTATTACAAAAGCCTGAAACCAGAAAAAAAAAACAGTCCTGTGAAAAATGAGGACACCACGAGAAAGTTTGTTTTTTAAAAATGTATGGACAGGCAATCATTTTTAATCACACCGAAAAATTATAATATGAACAGTGAAGAAAATACCTTTAAATATTTATTCCTAATTAGAATGGCACAAAGTTATTCACACACGACATACCAACTACAAAGCATAGAGGTGGAAGTATTATGGCTTGGGGCAGCAGAACCACAATGAATCCCACTTCGTATCAGAGAGGTCTTGAGTAGGGGTGAATAATATGAGTGATTCATTAGGATATTTGGTGGTAATATTGTGATAATAATAGTGACCATAAGAACTATTTATTATTTCTTTTTTAAGTCATCATAGCCCCGCAATCACAAAAACTTGAAAAACACACTCTCTAGGACACCAGTCATCATATTACTATCAATAAACGGCACACGTTAACTGCATTCATATTTCTAACTTACTGTTTATTTTATTTATTGATTGATTGAGAAACTAACAATCCCCACCAGTTTTGTGGTGAATTTACCTTGGCAACAATAAATCAAAGTCCTTATCACGATAAGAAATTGATCACAATAAATGACAAATGATACGTTAAATGCGCAGCCCTAGTATTGAGGGAAATTTGAGAACATTTTTAAAAAATAAAGCTGGATCAGAGTTGGAACCTGAGTGACAATGATCCAAAACAAATCAGTTGGTGAACAACGACAGGCTGGAGCCGAAGAAACAGAAAGTTGTGGACTAAGGCAAAGGTCAAATCTCGATCTTCTGGACTGTGGGAGGATTTGAAATGTACCTGCAAAGAGATCCCTCACATATCTCACAGATGGAAGTGAGGAGGGGCGTCAAACCGTCATCATCAGAGTATAGTCGACGGCTACAGGAAGCATCTCAGATAATGGCATAACCCCATCAGATAGTGGGGGCTACAAACATTTTCCTCAACTTCAATTCACACATTCTTTTCTTTTTAGTAAAACAAAGTTATTTTTTGTTGTTCAAGTCCAAGTCTACTCATTTCTTCTGCACAGAAAAAAACATTAGGCATCACTATGCGAAAATGTCTTAAGGATTGAAATTTAACGGATTGTCCGAACTCTTCATGTCTTCAGATGCCACATTTTCACGTCTAATCTTAGACTTCTAATTCCCTTTTTCTTGTTACATAAATTTAATCTACAAACTCAAAGACTTTCTCATCAAGAGCAGCATTTACTTTAGTATTAATAGTCCAACTGTTGACCTTTTCACAACTGGAACAAGGTTCTGATTATGGTGTTTGCATGCGCTGCACACAGACTACATTACCCCTATATGAATTTACACTTTACACAGCATAGTGCGAACAATAACACTTATATTAAATTTTCAAACCAACGGCGATGTTTGCAGCCATCTGATGCTCGAATCTTATTGCTTGACACACAAAGTAAGACTTTGGTTTCTCACTCGTCAAAAAGGTTATATGTGGGTAGGCGGAGATAAACAGAAATCCAAAACCATTTCTTTTTTTTCATGTTTAAACACACTTGGAGGTGGATTTTATTGTCTTTCCATTCAGTTTTTCGCACTTAAATTAACTTTGGTTGCAAAACTTTCAGCCAGAATGAGATTGTCCGGAGAAAAAAATTGCCCTAAATATTTCAGCATAAATCTTACAACTATAAATCAGTTTAAACAAACACCTGTGAAAAATTTGGTTCAATTCATCGATGTGATTTTCATTTTGGTCCCGATGCTCAGCTGTGACTTCATATTCTAGACGTTTATGCTTCATAAACATGAAAACATAAAAAAAAAACATGAAAGTCGTCTTTCTCACAAACAATTAGGCACATTTTGAGGTAGAATGTATTTGAGATATTGATATAGAGACACTAATATTAAATTTATTCTATGATCTGAAACATTTAAGTGTGGCAAAAAAAGAAAGGAAAAAAAAAAGAAAAACATAATAAATCTCTTATGGAGTAAATAGTTCCTCTAGAAATATTTGATGTTTGATAGGATGTTCAAACATCAAAAAATTCAGCTCTAAAAAAGTAAAAGATTAAAGTAGGATGGTAAAAAAAATTTATGTATGGTTTCCAAGATTGGTGAAATTATTTATCAAGCTCAGATACATTGAGTGTGAACTTAAATCTATAGAACTGTTCTTACATGTTGCTCCAAATGGCATCGTAAGACTATTGAACTCTTCCCGGGATCTCAAAACATAAAAAAACTTAAATCTTTATCTGAATGTCTGGCAGGACATGCTAACGTTCCTTGTATTTAAGACTAAGGAGATAGTTTTATTAAGGCTAAGGCTTTTATTTTGCTTTCTTTGGGAAATCCAAAAAGCTTTAATAAAACTAAACTTTCATTGTTGATTGTGTCAAACTTGTGCAGGATACAATGAAAATGTATTCAATAATTTATTTGCTTACCTCAGTTTCAAAAAACCTAACAAAGTCTAAATTCAAATATTTGCTGAAAATGTTAGACTTTTGGTAGCAACACAAATTAGTGTTTCACAACAAAAGTGTCTGTCAGTGTTAGCCAGTTAGCCAACCAGCAGTAAACTCCCTAATTAGCTTAGTACCCGTTTTCTGCTCATAATTCTCAATTTCTTGTGTATTACTGGTGTATGACAAAGACATTTAAACTATACAGGTTGTCTTTGTTCACTGGGAATTTTAAAGATTGTTGTAAAGTAATCAGATTATTCAAATTGATGTTAATTAGAGCATTTCCGTAAAAAGATTGGCATTATCGTTCTGAATGAACCGGAGTCGCTTCTGAAGATTTCTGCCGTGCCACAAAGGAAGGCACTCGGACATAAAAAGAACAGCTCAGTTCTCCCGATTGTTTTGTTATGTTTTTATTTGCATCCATTTTCCTTTTTTGTCTTCTCTCTGTGTACTTCAGCTGAGACTTAATTTGAAGAGAAACAATTGCAGACGATGAATAAACTCGCATAATGCATATTCATGGCATTCGAGAGGCAGCTGAGCAGATCCACTTGTTTCGAGACATGACAAAGGTAAAGCATCGGCTCCTTTGCTCCCAATCCTTCTTCTGTCTTCGGTTTGCCCGTTCATTCCCTCTTAATTATCTCTGGAAATCCCTCCTCTATTTAAATCTTTGTCCTTTTTTCCCACGCGCAGCTTTTAAACAGGCCGCAGCAGCAGCAAGGCGCGTGAGGAAAAACTTGGGTTAATCTTTGTCCCCAGAAAGCACAGAAAGGTTGGATGACATTTACCTGTGACATTTTAAAACACAAGCTTCGCAGTTTTTTTTTTTTAATAAAAGAAAGTCTTGCTAACATGTGAAACATGAAACCGCGATCTCTAAAACTACAAATATAAACCTGTATCTTGGCAGTGCATCGTAAGACAAGCAGATGAGAACAGCCTTGGCATTGTCGCGGCTGCAACAATCGTAATCACAATAACATTGTGTCGTAATCCCTGGAAAAAGGAAGCCAGGAACTAAGTCAGTGTGATAGCAATGATGCTCAGCTTAGCTGCCTTTCTCCTGTTCAAACAATAATCCTCATTAGCAAACCCGTCGTCCCCCAATAAAAAACATCCTCTGTATGGATACGTATTACCAAACGTCTTCTTCACACCTGTATAAGCCATTTTAAAATTTGCCAAACATACCATCCAGCACTACTCACCTCATGTGGCGCAGCCTCAAATACAAATTCTTCAAGTTTTTTTTATTTTTTATTTCATGGTAAACTGGTTTGGGGATGTTCTGTTCCTGTTTGCAATCTGGAAACCATGAAAATCTCTGTTTAACAAAGGATTGTGATGATCTCTAGTTTGTTTCTTGGCTGAAGAAAAGCTGAAAAGTGTAAGAAGGAAGATGAGAATGCCGGAGGTACTGGAAAGTTACTCTTCTCGTCCGCAATACACTTAAATCTATGACGGCGTATTGGGGATATTGTCGGAAACAAAAACGGGGGGAAAGGAGTATACTTCCACAAAAAAACTGAAATTTTGAGGCTGATCTCAGAAATTTTCTAGAAAAAACGTGGAAATTTTCTGAGTTTCAAAAGTCGAAAATGTTTGACTCTGATCTCAGAATTGCCCAAGTTTTTTTCATCAATATCTGTACCGTCCCAGAATTTAGAAAAAAAAAAAAAAAAGAGAGATTGGGTTTTGATGACAATGTGTGCGATCCGTAAGGGCAGATCTGTTCAGTCTAAGTCTATTCTTTGTGCTCTCAGAGCACTCAACGTAATTTTGAAATTACATTGAGTAATTTCAAAGGTTTGTTGAAGTTTATTTTTACATCTTTGACCTACTTATTGTGTTTGTCAGTTTCTTTAATATTTATTTTACATTGGCTGTAATACTCTCGCCTGGAACGTTAGCTGGAGGGAGGGAGGAAGTGAGGGAGGGAGGATGGATGGATGGATGGATGGATGGATGGATGGATGGAATACTTCTAATTGCACTGACTGAACGGTCAGGTCAGCATTGTTTTTTTTTTGTATCAGATTGGTATCGGCTGATACTGAAGCTCAGATATCATTATTGGAATTGAAAAAAGTGGATCGGTTCTTTCCTGCTAGAAATCCTACTTTTCATTCATGTATATTTTTTATTTGAATCCTACTTATGTTGATTAATCTACGTTTGCCAGGAAAAAAAAAAAACATTTGTCTGTCACTGCTGCGCCGTTGTAGCTTTCGTGATAATCATCTGAGGTAATCAGAATTATGCTAAATGTACTTCTTGAGTTGTTTCCATTATTCACAGTGATCAAAAACACCTCCATAACACTGCCGGGGTTTTTAGTCTTTTTTTTTTATTAAAGGCAGTAATCCTCCACTTCAATCGTTTCCAGGATGAAAAACGCTCTTCTGACCAGCTGTAGCTGGAAGCCCCTCGCTCACAATTCCTTTCTCTCTGATTACTCGGAAAAACAGGCAGGCCTGAGAGCTGTGATTCACCAGACCTCTTCAATTAGTGATGTGTTAATTAAAGAGCATCATCAGGTTCTCGTTAGTGATTAAACACCCGAGTGTGATTACTTAACTCAGCAGGACTCCCGACGAGTCATCTGCCCCCTTGATCCCTCAGACGAAGGCGTATGCGCACGTTTGCGTATGCGCATTTGAAATTCAGCTACGCTGAGGGACTTTGCGACGGGAACAGATTCTCGCGCTCTCGCTGCATGTCAATGCTGCGATGAACGCTGCATATGCAAAAGCTGCGAGGACGGCATGTGTGTGTGTGTGCGTGTGTTTGTGTGTCCGATTAGAGGGGGGATTTTTGTTCACAGGCTGATGAGGTGTCTGAGGAAAGTTAATTGCCTATCAAGAGAGCAAGCCAGCTCAGCCTCTTCCACATGTGTGTGTGAGAGTGTGTGTGTGTTCGTTTGGGTTTGGATGTTTGTCAGGGCCTCTGTGTACTTGTCTGAGTCACTCCGCAAGCTAATTGCCTATCAGAGGACCGCTCGGCTTCTTTTTCCTTTGCTTAGATCAAGTGCATGTTTATGTGCATGTGTTGGCACACAGGAGAAAGCATGATACTCAAATGTGAATCTATTTGTGTTATAACTGAGCAAATGTATTCATATTCCTTCAAGGTATATATCATTTTACATGGTTTTGTCTTTGTTTTAGAAAGAAATTTTCAAAAAGGATCCTGGAACAAAATGGAACATATTTTAATGCCTGGCTGTCCCACAAGAACCAAGAACAAAAATCACTGCAAGCCTCACTTGGTTCAGTTCAGGTCAATTCTCATAACTACACAATGACAAATCGAAAATTCATGTAAAACCCATATTTGTTTTCCCAGATAGTGAATGTCCCGCAGTTCAGAACAACTATGGGTGTTTCCTGTCTATTTGGATTTCAAAAGTCCATTTCTTTATTATTATTATTATTCCTTGGCCATCAGGTCAAAAATCCCTAATTTTAGCAAATCCACTGCTATGTTGTATCTGTATATCTGGGCTGCTAAGGATTTCTGTACGTTTGACAAAAATCATCTCCATGTCAGCAAGAATAAGAATGTGTATTTATACACATTGTACAAGTATTTATTCACCCATCCAAATCATTTCAGGGGTTCCAATCACTTTCATAAAGTCCTTGTTCCACAAACATTTACCATACAGTGGTTTGCTCTCAGGAGCTTATTGATTTCCAGCACCGTACCGTGACACAAGGTGACCCCTGTGCAAAAAGATCAGCCATATAATTTCCTCTATACTAAATATTCCACAGTCAACTCCTTAGTGATATTCTACCAAAGTGGAGAGGAAAGGGAACTGGCAGGTTATGTATAAATCACCTCACCCGTTCCAACCAGATTTTTATCTGACACACAGGGTCCGACATGACAGTCCCTCTACGGACCATCAAACTCTTGGGATTGAGTATTCACGCGGCAGTACAAACCGGAAATCCCACCAGTGTAAACACACTGTCCGGTCATTAAACTCAAAGCTGTTTCATTCCATTTTTTTCTTTCATTCTGACATTCTATCATGGATAAGTACTTGGTGCATAACGACAACTCATTGTACAAGATCTTAAAACATCACAGTATTTCTCGTTGAGGTGACCGCCATCTCGCCAGCACTAACCAGCTGCGGTCGGCATGACTTTGCCTGATGAAGTTGCAAAAGAAGATGCCCCTGCTACTCTTAGATCATCTGTTTGGCAGCGTTTTGGGCTTCCAATAGAAATTATAAATGGCAATAGAGTGAAAGACATGACACCAACAATGTGTAAGCACTGCAAGTTGTTCAGACACTGAAAGAGGTAGACAGCATGGCTGACATTTATGGGTACATTGAGCTGCATCACAATTACAGAGAACTCCATCGATAGCAACTGGGAAAGGGGACAAGTACTTTTGGCAAAAAATGGAAGGTGACGATATGAATATATTCTACTCTGCCTTCTGCTATCTCTTGCTTGATTTTTTCAGATTATCTTTCTCACACTGTACTGTCATGATATATGTAAATATATATACTGCTCAAAAAAATAAAGGGAACACTTCAGTGTTCACTTAAATGTTAAAGTGTTCCCTTTATTTTTTTGAGCAGTGTATATATATTATATATATATATATAAATAAAACTTACATACTGCAGCTTTAATGGTCCAGTACCTAACAAAGAAGAAAAAATGAGTGTAGACAAAATCTGCTCAACAAATATTTATTTGCTCTGCTGAGACTGAAAAACTAAATTCTTCAGTATCATGAGGAAGAAACCCTTTAAATATTTTGCTCTTTTTTTTTAAACAAAAATAAAAACATCAAAATAAAAAGTTAAAAATCGCTTTGTGTATCCCCGAGTTCACTCAGAACCTCTTCTGGAAACCTGAAGGCCGACAGTTCACCACTCCATAAAACACACACAGGACAAATTAACTGCGTCTGGCCCTCTGAGGCACCGACGCTGTGCTTCCATAGTAATTACCAACGGTCACAACGTTAAGGCAGAATGGATTTTTCTGAAGCAGGAACAAAGTTGTTGTGTATCTGCTGTGGTATTTTTTTTTTTTTACCTCTGTCTGGTTTTCGTCTGCCGTTTTTGTCCCCAGCTGAGTAGTTTACCTCGAGAGGCCTGAGATGTTAATTAAGATGAATCCACCTCCAGTCTCTCTCTGCCACATTCGGCGGTATTATGCAAATGAGCGCGTGCAAAATCTCAGGCAGCACGGATCACATGCCCGCCACCATCCCTTCCAACTCTTTGTAATATATAGCCTTTAATAATGCCACACACACACATGCACGCACACACACACGTGTGCACAGAAAAATCAATATCCATGATTTAATAAAGCGATGTACTGATCCAACTGGCTCCAAAGGTCTTATTCCTGGCCACCAGAGCCTCCCCACAACAAGGAGCTCCAGAATAATAGATCTACGCCAAGTGTGCTAATTGAATGTGTGTGTGTGTGTGTGTTGAATGAATATATGAGAATGGACATTTTTCATCTCTGGGATGATGAAGTAGGATTTAATAAATTTACACACACACACACACGCACACAGACACCCTCAGCAGGTGAGTGTAGCTGAGTTGACACTTTGTCAGCACAATGTAATTTGACATAATGAATGCAAGCATCGTTACTGCTGTTAATTGGCCAGACTAATTATACTCGGAGGACGTCATTAAGGAGAGAACCCGCCGCTTCGCTCTCTGTGTGCATTAGTGGATGAGTGTGTTTGTGTCAATGAGTGTGTTTACAAGTCAGGTAGGGGCAGACGGAAAGGGAGGGAGGGCGCTCGGAGGGAGGAAACGGGCGCAGGTGAAGAGAGGTGGGTTTCCATATCAAACCAGAAACAAGGTCCTGGATGCATGTAGGAGGCTCCAGGAGGGAAACTCTTCGCATGTCAAAGCAAAACAGTTGACATCTTTATCATCAGGATTTTTCAAGGTCAGGAACACGTTTTAAAAACTGATGACATCTTCATGTTGATGGTCCAGGAAAAAGAAAGTTAGTGGAGAAGCTTACTTTTTTCAGCTAGCAAATATCCCTTGTTTCTGTCAATTTTTTTGTTTTTAGCTGGTTTGGTCTGGTTTGACTCATGTATGTTTTTCATTTTTTAGACATGCACCAATTCACTTTTTTCACTTCCGACAGATAACTGAGGTTTAGTATCAGCCGACAATGATCTGATGCAGAAAAGCAGTGCTGAACTGGCATAAAACTTTTTCCTTTTTTTTAAAGGAAAAAAAAACATACATAAATGTACTAAATTACAAATTTATTTGATAATTCTGCACCCCAGTACAGCATACTTAAATACACCAATAGTTTCACAAGCTTGGTCAAACATGCAAAAGCAACACAACTTTGATTAGTTCAGTCAGTCTTATAAGGATTATAACAACCAACGTAAAATAAATAATAAAGAAACTGAAACTGACAAAAACACCAGGTTGACTATCTTGGTGAAACATGTAAACATAAACTTCAAAACACTTTCTTTCAAACTGTTCAGAAAGTGAAATTAGGAATTCTAAATATAATGTCAAAACAAAACTGTAAAGCATAACATCGCTCAGAGCACACAGCATAGAATTAGACTGAATAGATCTGCCTTTATGGATTAGGCACATCATCACCGATACCCGAGCTAAAATTTTTTCCAATATCTTCACTGATAAAGATATTAATATTGGATCAGTGCCTCACTAGTTTTTTTCCTCTTCATGAGATTTTTTGCCTGATGCAATAAATGTTAATTTATTCTGATGAATGATATACATCTTGTCGTATTACAGAGAAAGCCCGTCAGCAATAGCATTAGCAGACGTGAGGAGTAACAATGCTTTGAAAATATGGTAGAAATGGTCGGACTGTAAAGATGTGTGTGATGAGATGATTTATGCCATTAGGTAGCCATGTACAGAGAGCTAGCTATCGGCTAATGAACAATGCTTTTGGGAAATCCATTCTAAAAGAAATTGCCCAGGTGTGGAGCAACTTTTTTTGTTTACCAATAATCTCAGCAAAAGTCCTGTGGTTTTCTGGCTTTCTTTGTCTGTGCAATTTCAGCACTAATAGAGGGCGGAGTTTTACATTTTGCTGCTGCAATCAACTGACGAAGCCGTGTCTGCTGCTTGGCTGACTTTGTTTGTGGGAACGTGAATTAGAAGTGCTCAAAACCAGAACTAATGCACTCCATTATCATTAGGGGATGGTGAGGAAGCTGGAGATGCCTGCCGTGTCGAAATTAATTATCATTATATGAATACCGACAGCAGCACAGTTTATCCAGAGACCTTTTCATACCGCAAAGAAATATATTCCTTTTAGGGCACAAGACGTACAACAGCAGCGAGTTTTGATTTTGTCTGGCATTATTATGCTGACATTACTGAAAAACAGCCAGGGTGTCTGATAATATGCTGGATTTAAAAACCGGATTTTTAATTAATTTCGACTGCTACTGGCAACTATAAAAAAGCCAAATCATCAGTGTGTAGGCAGCGTGTTTTAGAAGTTGATTGGTACAACTTTAACCCTTAACCCCAATTAAGGAGTTTGTGTGACATCTGACCATTACACTTATGGTAAAATATGATTCAAAAGACCCAATCTCTGCAACATAGTTAAAAAAAAAGAAGAAAAGTTAAAACAGGATAGCTTAAAGAAGTGGATGTAGTAATCCACTGGCAGGATAGAGGTGAAATGTAACGGATGCATTCATGAGAATAAACTTTACAATGACCTTTCACTTGAGTTGTGTAACATTATCATCATTAGAACTGAAAAAAAAAAAAGTTTTAAAGTCCAAAAATGTTTTGGCCACAACAAATACAGTACCTTCCTAAAATATTCATAACCCTTTGAACTTTTTTTACATTACATCATTGTGACTTAAGAACACTAAATGTATCACTATGAAGTGTAAGGAAAAGGAAATAAGACCAATAAGAAGTGTGCTGAATATTGGCATTCAGACCCCTTGACAGCCACAAAACTGTATGTCTCTTGGTCTTTGTTTTTACTAACTTTGTACATCTAAACCCTGATATTTGTGCCCATTCTTCTATGCAAGATGAATCGAGCTCATTCAGACTGAAAGCAGAGCATCTGTGAACATTTTTCAAAGTGTTACCATAGGATCTCAGCTGAATTTAAATTTGAACTTTGACATGTACCCTGCTAGAAAGGGAACTTCCACCACAGTCTTAACCATCCCGCAGTCTTAGTGTGACACAGATGTCACAGTCGGACGGTGGGGAAACGGGAGGGCTGTCCTGTCAGACTTCCCAAAACTACACACAGAAAACAAACCTTGTGGATTGACAACGGGGCCCCTCGTCGGGTCAATCAGTGTTGCTTCCTAAGTGGACAGTTTGATTTCACAGAAGTTTGATTTACTTGGAGTTATATTGTGTTGTTTAAGTGTTCCCTTTATTTTTTTGAGCAGTATATATATATATATATATATATATATATATATATATATATATATATATATATATATATATATATATATATATATATATATATATTTTTTTTGTTTTTTTTAAGAGAATGCTGAACAGAATTGTGTAGGAAGGCAATGGCCAGGTTAGACTATTTTACATGTTGTCCTAAAAGTTGAGTTTTAGAATCATCTGATCAGAACAACTCCTTCCACAACTTTGCAATGTCCTCTACATAAATCCCAAACAGAACTTCTCATAACCATTGACTTGCTACTCCAAAATGAAAGCTGGATTAGTGTAGTGCATGACTAAAACTGCAACTTCCTTCCACTTCATTTCATATCAGTCCGTCACAGAAAATGTTGATCGCTGCCTTTTCATTGATCATATAATTGCTCAAATTGAAATTGCTAAACTAATTTATTTAACAGAAACAAGCTAATTTTGAAAAAACTTCTTGGCACTAGAAATGTTTTGATAACTTTTTGCCGCTAGAATGATGTGGTTATTCGGCCATAACGAAATAAGCGTATTTTGCAAAACTGCAAAGGAAACGTACATTTTTTTTGCATCACAAGAGTCACGTAATCAAGAACCCAATCTTACTACTGGCTAAGAAGATGAAGACGGCAGAAAGTGGAAGGAAGATTGTTTTTTATTGACTTTTCACATAAACTTATTCAAGTGTGATTTTAATTTCATTTCTTATTTAATGGAAATAGTATAATTGTGAAAATGTTTTTTGACATTAGAGGAATGTCCAAATGTTGGCTGGGTATATTTTTGCAAGGCAATGTGATTCTTAATAAAAAGCAAAAGCTGGTAAAAAAAAAGTACATTTTAGTAAAAGAAAACATCTCAAGTAACCAAACGAGATGTGCTCTTTGAACGTCATGTTTTCTGACTAAAACAGCATCAATTACGTTTTTATTTTGCTGCCCATTAGCTACAACAGAGACACTTTGGAAAATTCTCAGAAACAGTATCAGATCACAGTCTGCCAACTTGGAGGGAGGGGCAGCAAGTCTGCGACGGGAGAAACATGTAATTTCCTAATTTTGATCTTGCAAGACAATCCGTCCTTATCTGTGTCTGATCTGCTCACTGGAGGGATAGAAGAAGCTGAAGGCCATCACACACACACACACACACACACCCACAGAGAACAGTAGACAGAAGCATAAAATTACATTGTGGAAAGAGATAGAGAAGGAAAGACTGAGAGACTAGTGAGAGAACAAACAGGCCTATCAACACGACCACAGACCCAGATAACAAGATAAGACCTAATCAATCAATCCTTGCACACAGAGAAAGATTGCACTAAGTGGCTCATGAGTCCTGCTGTAAATTAAATCTGCACACTCCTTCAAGTAAGACAGAATGGAAGTGGTGAGAGTTAGAGAGAAAAGAGAAAGAGAGAGGGGGGATAATAGAGCCTAATTTCATCAGCGTGGCCCATGATGAAGCTTTTACACGGTGGTTTGAGAGGCCAAACTAAAAGGCTGGAGGTTTGGTGATATTGAATATGAGTGGTGTTTCATAATTAGATTTGTAAGGCGATAGGCAGGAATCACATTATGGGGTCTAATGCGGATCTCTGAAAGGGTGTTGGATCGTATGTGTGTGTATTTCAGTGTGAATGTCTCGAAACGCTCTTCCTGTCCGACAAGAAGCCAACAGACAAACGGTCATGATTCACTTTAATTCACTCGTTCCAGCAACATCCTGCCTCCCGACCGTATCCATGCTGCAGAGACAAAACAACACACACACACACAAAAAAAAACCCAGAAATATGAAGACATGAATCAAATGTTCACGTTCCGCTTTTAAACAGAAGCGCTTGTGTTCCTCAAAGTGATAAATCAGGTTTTAAAGCAAGGTGCCAAAAAAAAGAGCTTGTTTCAGTTGGCATGTCATAATTTTTCAGTCACTGGAAAAAAAATTTTAAAAATGGCTTCATGGGGCAATCATTAAAACTCTACAAATGTTTACTCTGACATCTGTTTGTGTGAGTATCAACCATTTGCCAGTTTGGAGTACTTTTTTCCAGGGGAAAATGGCAAGTCAGCGCACACCACAGTTCCAAACATTAACAGTAACTAATCGGCCCGATGACGGACGCATCAAGCTGCCGTTTGTCCCGTAGTTGATTCATGCCATCTCCGGGATGCAAGCAAAGCAAAACTCCATCCATTCATCGTCTATCCTCATTTATCATCACAGGCTTTTGGGGCGAAATGGTGTCTATCTCAAGTGATGAGTAGGTCAAAAGTAGGTATACTGGACAGGCTCCCAGTATACTAAAGGATTTAAAAGAAACTCACAACTAAAGCTGTGCATTAAACATAGAATTGTGCAAATTCAAAGTACAAAAATAAATTTGCTTAATGGAAAAGCTGCAATGTTGAAAAAATTCCATCCATCCATTTTCTGCAGCTTATCCGGAGTCGGGTCGCGGGGAAGCAGCTTAAGAAGGGAGGCCCAGACTTCCCTCTCCTCAGCCACTTCTTCTAGCTCCTCCAGGGGAACCCCAGGTACAACACCTGAATGTTGTACCTAAATTGGGGACTTATTGTACATTTTTCAATCTCTTTTTGTCCAGGTGTGTTGCCTCAGTTTCTTGTTCTTAGCCAACATGAGCGCTCCAGTTGCTTCAAGATTCAACAAGTTGTGACCTCAGAGACACAACTCTGTCAACTGGGTTGAGCTACCGTTGCCTTCCCATATCTCTGACAAGCCTGCCCATTCTCCTCTGAACTCTGACCTCAACAGGACATTTCCCACAACTGCTTCTCTGAGGACGAGCTTTGTCCTCATAGGCGGAGCTAGGTCCATTTTGCACAGCCGAATGGTTAAAGGATTTCTCAAACATGCATGAAAGAATCAAAGCAACACTCCAAGTCTGTTTTGATGAGGGAATAATGTTACAGCATCATATAAAACTAAAAATTTTTTTGATTTTACATAAAACTGTCTTTGCATTGCTGCATCCCCTTATGGCTGCAGTTATCTCTACTGTACAATTTTTCCTACCACACTTTCCTTCCACCAACATCCTTGAATACAGTCCTCTGTGCATGGATATATTTTTTTTTAACCAATAATCCATTGCTGCTTATCGCCATGAGCAGAGCATTAATACTGTGTTTTTTACTGGCCTCAGGAAGTATTCATATTTTCAGAAATTTAATTTGGGATTTTCATTAGCTATGAGACATAATCATCAAAATTTTAGAAATAAATTAAACACATTATTATTGTTATAACAATAATAATAATAATAATAATGATAATAATAAAAGATGCATTTTAATATGTATTCAATTACTGAAATAAATACATTTTCCAAGATATTCTAATTTATTGAGATGATCCTATAAATACAGTCAAACAAAATGAAAAACACACATATGGAAACAATAAAGATGTTTTGTTTTTTTTGTCTTTTCTCCCATTTGTGTGGTGACAGACAGAAGCTGACACACAACAGATCACTCCCAGCAGAGAACACTGAGCCCTCACATCATTAACACCTCCCGCTGTGTATCACTGGGCTTTGTGTCGCTGGGGACACAAAGCAAAGACAGGGTGGGGAGGTAGGGGGGAGGAACGGAGCCAAAGACGAACACTTAACACAAAAAAAACACGAGGTGCAAGAAAAGTGTTTTTGTGCCCGTTTTGATATACAAACGTGGTGCAAGAAAAGTGTTTTTGTGCCCGTTTTGATATAAAAACGAGTGTGTGTGCGCGCGTTTACGAGGACGTTCGTACGCCGCGCGATCGCTAACATCCCAAATGCCTCGACTCATCCGCTAATTAGTCAGGAGCAATTAAGCTCACTTACACTAACTGCACACAGAGGCAGGCTGAACACACTTTCAGGTAAACAATCACAAAACAGGAAGACTCACTGATTAATTACTGCGAAAGGGGACATGAAAAAAAAAACTACAAAAATGAACTGGCAGCCACAATATCGGGGAGGAAAATAAAGCAATAAGGCAAGACAGAGAGAAGGAAATAAGTTATAGTGAGTGAGGGGAGGGGGGGAAATTAGGTGAAAATGGTAATCATATGTCCCAATGGACCGATTCAAGCAGGGCGGATTCATTCACGTGCTATCTCTCATTTATATGCTAATTTACACTATTAACGGCGAAAGGGAGAGCGCAGGAGTGCGGAGGGAACGAGAGTCGAACCGGTGTGTTCTGGTTAATGTTTGTTCATCATCAGGAGTTTTGCGTTTGTAAACACATCCGTATCGATCAACCAGGCAGCTGTTACGCCCCCCACCCCTTCGGCAAAACTCTGGTTTTATTCTGAAACTTAAAGGGAACAACGAGTAAAGTGGATGTCTGAAACGCAATCAGGAATTAAAACCAGAGAAGAAGAGATGATATCAGTGTAATTCAATACGGATTTATGCTCTAATTCACCTCCTTTCATCCCTTGTTTCTCCCCTTCGTTCGTTTAAAAGAGCTTTAACATCATGAGTGTTTCCTTCATTTTCTGCGGTGATCTTAGCCCTACTTGATTAAAGACTGTGGAGCCAGCAGCACACATCTGCACGTTTTTAAGTACTTTGCTCACCTTCTTTTACAACGTCAGCGCTGAGCAAATTATAAAAATGTAAAAATGTTATTTATTTGTGCATCAGGTCGCATTGTTCCATCTGTGTGTGTATATTGGCATCAAAAATAAATAAATAAAAAGTTAAGATAAGTTTGCTAATTGATGCTGGCTAGTCTGAAGGAGTTGAGTAGGGGAGTTGCGGGGGAGAGGGCTCTGTGAGGCAGAAGGTTGGAAACTGCCTCTCCAAGGAGGAGCTGCGTCTCGAAGGCGGAGCTAGGTCCACCCAGGCTTTTTGCATAGCTGAATGGTTGCCATGGAGATTAAAGGATTTCTCAAACAAGTATGAAATAATCAAGGCAACACTCCAGGAATGTTTTTGATGAGGGAACAACATTATAACATAATCTAAAGCAGTGGTTCTTAACCTGGGTTCGATCGAATCCCAGGGGTTCGATGAGTCAGTCTCAGGGGTTCGGCGGAGCCTCTGCCGCAGAGATAAAGACACACTTGTGTAAAGTCGTGATGACGCCCCGCTTTGTCATCACTTGCTGCAGAGGATCACGTTACATTGCTTAGCCAATCAGAGCTGTGGAGGAGCCCTGATTGAAGGAGTTCCTCTCTCAGCATGGATTTGAACTTTTGTCTTTAATTAATTAATTTTACCAAATTCTGTAGCTTTCGGTGTACTTCTAAATCTGCTCCTTAGTTGCATCTTTTCGGGGTTGCTACTGCCTCTAGTGGCGTGGGGGTGGTAACACAACTAATATAATTACATTACTAAATCAGAATATCGCAAAGTCTTTATTATTTATAAATTTTTCATTCTTAAGAATGTAGAGCTAATTAAATGATCTAAACAAAACCTTAAAGTGGTTCCAGTTTCTCTCGATGGCCAACTTGTTGAAACTGTGGCAAATTTGAAATACCTTGGGTCGTTCCTGGACAGACAGCTCAACTTTGCTGAAAACACTGATTATATTTTGAAGAACTGTTCTCAGAGACTCTACCTATTAAGAAGACTATGTGATCTTAGTGACCCAACTAGACCCTAGTTGGGTCACCCTTATGTCTTGAATTTGGGGAGAAAAAAATCATATTTTATTTATCACTACAGAAGGGTTCAGTGAATGCGCATATGAAACTGGTGGGTTCGGTACCTTCAAAAAGGTTAAGAACCACTGATCTAAAGTTTAAAAGAGTCAATATGACATAATACTGCCCCTTTAAAGGCACAATATGTAAAAAGGTGCTGTGGTGACTGATAGATGATGGTCTTACCTGCAAGTCGGCTCCCACATCAGATTCTGCCTGGGGCCTTATTCAGTCTCAGGCTGGTCCTGGGATCCAGGCAACAGAAAACAGTTTTCAGACAGCATTTGTTTTTGTGCTTTTAGGTAAGTTATTAAGGTGACGACCTACATTTGAGCTTTCAAGAAGTCTCTCAAATCTTTAATGTTCAAGAATTACGAAGCCCATTTCCTCTGTATTCTGCAGTTACTTATTCACAGAAACGTCAGTGTGAATTTATGAAGATGCTTACATCACACACACACACGCACGCACGCACACACACACAAGCCCATTGATCATTATGCTGCTACCTTGTCACAGTCACTTTGAGAAACATAAAGAAGAAGAGGAACAGCTGAAGCAGAAGTTCTGCGATGAGTTTCCCTCATGTCGCCGCTGAGGTCCATGTGCGCCTCTGCCGTTCCTGAGTGTTTTTGCTGGTGGAGACCACAGGCAAAGGGTTTCCACGGGCGACATCCAGAGGTTCTTCAGGGGGTCCCCGGGCGGTGATTGCTTTTCCAGCTCTATCACACACACACATGCTCATGCTACAAAATATATTTACGTTTTGCTCCATTGTGCTATTTTTCAAAGAAACACAAAAATATCACCCTGTCACGGATTCTAAACACTTTAAGAAAAAATACGTATTCGCTTCAACACAATATATGCACTTTTGTACTAAAGTGGAACATATGAACATATTTTGCTGACGTTAAATGTCAGAATGTTTGATTTTTTCTTTCAGTTAAGCAGTCTACAGTATGTTACATAATAGTTTATGTGCTGCTCTTTGCTCACTGTCATGACCTCTTACTGGTTTGCAACATCCTGAAGTTCATAAAAATCATCGGTATAATCTCATGCTGCTCATAATATCCATAAAGAAGTCATATGAACTAATATGATAAAATGAAAGAGACAAAACAGAGAAGTTTAGATTAACTCTATTACAATGTACATTTTCCTTCCATAAAAGCAGGTTTATTATTCTGTGGTTCCATTGCTGCTGCTTTTGTTTATTAATCCAATGTAGATCTTTGAGAAAGTAGTATGATCTAGAGAGAGTGAATTTTAACTATTCCGTTAACCAGGAGAACGTGTTTTGGTTTGAGGTTGTTTTCAGCCAAAACTAAGCCAATGAGATACCAAACATATGCAATACACAAACAGGAGAATTTGAATTAGAAAAAAAAATAGAATAAAAAATTAGACCTTCGTTTGTTTTTACTTCCTGGATAAGTTGTTGGCTTAAAACTGAGGAAAAATCTACATTTGGTTTCTCTGAAAATCAGAATATTATTGGATTTTTGATACAGACATGTCAATCAAATGAAAATTGTGTTCATGTACTCAATAATGTGTCATGTCTGCTTTTGCATGAATTATTGCACCGCATGGCATAGAATTAATTAGTCCAGGCTGCTTTAATAAAGCAACCAGGGCTAATCAATCAGCTTGTTTTCATTGTTGTCTCTGTCATCTTCCTTTTGACAGCACTCCATAGATTCTCTATCAGGTTTATGTCAGGTCGCTTGCTGGCTAATCAAACAGTTATTCCCAATGGAATCTGTATCTGCTTCCTGTTTGGTGGTGAAGGATTGATAAGTATCTCCTACAGTATTTTGAAAATGTTATTTGAAATTATATACACTTAGATAAAGATTGGAATTTTTACAGGCCGTCATGGAGAATCATTTATCACAGAAACCTGTAACTTTGTTCTATTTAAATTATGTAATGTTATGTTATAACCACAATGCCACACAATTCACTGACTTGCGTTAACTGGTTTGTCTCACCCATAGACATGAATACGCAGACGCCTCATGGAGCGCTGAGTCGTACGTAAAAGCTTCCGCCATCTTCTATGTGGCAGCAGGGCGATCGGAGCTCCTTAAGTCCTGTGCTGTGTGGACTTGTTTCAACCGTTTTACGAAACAAACTGGATTCATTAGGATTACCTTCCCCAGGTAAGGACGAAAGATCAGAATTACTTGACTTTGCAGCCAAAAATTCGCTTCTAAACAACCGAAAAATATTTCCTATGTAGCTAAATTGGCCCGAAATAACCGCTGGTTGTTAGCGTAGCAGCTAACGTTTTCATACTGTTTTCTAATGAAAGCTGATGAGAAACCGCTGTTAGAGGAGAAGTTCATTAAAAACCAGAGGATTTTGTGAGGAAAGATCAGTCAGGATCAGAGCTGGAGCTGCTGGTCTTCAGTTTCTGTTTCCAGCTCAGCTTCACCATGTCGGTATTTAGCTATAAAGATGCTACGAGTCAGAGCCCAACATGCTGAAAATGTCTTTTTATGAATGTGAAGGAAACGTATACCAAACATATATCGTATGTATTTTTCTATTACACTTTTGGATAATTTCTCTTTTATTCTTGGCTTTAGCCTGTGAACCAGGACGTCTCAGAAGTCATTGGACTTCTCCCAGTGTGACCAGCAGACTGAAGCCCTGCCTGTGACCAGTGTTCCCAGTATAATAAATACATATTTTGTTCTTTCACTTTTTCTGTATTTTTAAATATCTAAATCTGAAGTATTAGTGTATTAATACAGCTTATGTAATGAAATAAAAATAATTTACTGTTAGAATTATTTTTCACTCTTTGCTGTCAATAGCAGAGTTGACATACTGTAATAAATATTTATTCTCTGGGAAAAAAAAAGTAAGAAAAATATGTAGTTTAATGTTTGACAATGACTGACTTATAAATCATAAGTAATTTCTCAATAACGTATAAAAAATAAATACAGGAAAATTATTTGTTTCTTGTCTTGAAATGTTAAATGCACATTAAATTATGGAAGTATGTAAATATATTCTTTAATAAAACACTGTAAAAGTGTGTCTGTTTATCAATTTCAATATAAAAATTATCAGAATCATTTGTATCAAATAAAACATTGTGCTCTTTATTCAGAAATGCCCCAAAACAATTAAATAATCACATCAAAAGTTAGGAATGCTCTCTTTAGTAATTTCTTTGATTTCCAAATATATTAATGTGTGTGAGAAAATGTGTCAATGGCAGGTATTAACTTAAAATACTTTGTAGAACGGCACTTTATAAAGTTCAGTTTATAAACTTTATAACTTTATAAAGTTCAGTTTATAAAGGTAATTCTTACTGGCACATATTCCACATTCAATATGGCGGACGCTGTTACGTATCGCAGCAACGGGCCGGCCCGCTCCATGAGGCGTCTACGTATTAATGTCTATGGTCTCACCCGTCTCATCGTCTTCATCTGACGTTTCCAACTGCGAGCTGGTTTTTGTGAAAAAGTTGCTAAGTTTCGCACGTCTAGCTGTGTATGTTTCCAGAGCTTTCTTGTTTTTCTTCTGCGTTTCACTGGTGGTTGGCAAGAAAAGTTTCACTGTAGCTCTTTCTACTTCTCATCTTTTAAAAAGAGCTTTGACGTCTTAAGTTATATGTTTTCTAATGTGTAGAAACAGAAACTTCTGGAGTTAATACTGAATATTCTGAATACATTAAAATTAACAATGATCACGTGTCAAATAGATTTTACAGAACAGGGTTTCTTAAAACATGGAACGGATTGTTTGATTGCTGCCTCTCTGTCTCTCGCTATAATTTGAAGAAACAGGTTTTTAACCAAGTCATGCAGAAGGTCTAACCAGGGGTGTCGGCCCTCATCCTGCATGTTTCAGTCTCTCCTGGTTTGACACACCTGCATCAGATGAGGCTCATTAGCAGTGGTGGGAAGTACTTCGTTAAGTACAGTTTTCGTGTATCTGTACTTTACTTAAGTAGATTTTATAATGGGTACTTTCTACTTTTACTCCACTACATTTTACAGTAAGTATCTGTACTTTCTACTTCACTACATTTCTACAAAACTGTCTCGTTACTCGTTACATCCAAGTCGCATTGCGCTTTTTGTCCGTTAAAATGTGAAGTTCAGGGACTTAAGGTGGCGCCGTAAAATCCAAGCAATAACGTGACTTAGTGTCTGTTGTCACCCATCGGCTCCACCTTTACTCGCACGCGGAGCTCCAGACATGCGCAGTGGTTTCCTCTGAGCGGGAGAAGATGTCTGTTTAATCGATAATAGCTGCATAAATCAAAATATATGGCGACATGTAAAATAAGCAGCGCTTCGCTTTCACAGACGGTGGGACTTCGTCCAACTTTTAGCGTCACTTGGAAGGAAAGCTTAAAAAAAGGTTAGATCTGTGGACGTGATGCTAGCTAAGCTAGCTGTACAGAGACACATGTTGCATCTGCGATGAAAAAAAGTTGTCACTCATGCGCTGAATTATTGTGTGGAGGTGTTGACTGAGGTGTCGCTTGGGACAACGCTGTGACCAAAGTCTGCAATATAGTGATATAACATTCAGGAACGATCCGATTCTTCTGGACGGATCTTTACTAAGTCCTAGGGACTGAAGTAAAGTCCTAGGTACACAAGACCGCAGTGTACACAAGAACAAAGCCGTTCTTTGTTCTTGTGTACACTGCGGTAGCTATATATATATATATACACACATTTATTTAATCGCTGAATAAGTAAAAGTTGAACGTATGAACACAGAGCATGCTCATTGATTTCGTCTCCTGTCATGGTGGCAAACATCGCAGTGGGAGGGAGGATGAAAACAGTCACGGTGCTCATTCTGCTTGGTTACTTGTTGCGCCGTTGGACAGTGTTCATAGTTGAACGTTATTTACCGTTAATTGCAATGTTTCAGTTGTGGTTTCTGACATATGCAATATGGGCAACCGCCCAGGGCGTTATTTTTCTAGGGATAGCAGGAGACATCTGCGGATTGTAGCACAGCGATGAAAGCAAAACGGAATGAAGTGAGTTTTAATTGATACTGGCTAAATTCATTTCAGCTCTTAAGTATTTAATATCTAGGTGTTTTTATGGGAATGTGGATCTTTCAGATCAATCTGAAAACCAATTTTGATAGGTAAACTTAATGTTATTGTGTCATTTAGCACGGGGCGCTGGTCTTGGGTTCGGTGGTCTTGACTACAACTCTGCTACATGGCTCCTTGGTTGCATGTCCTCCACCCCGCCCACACCTTCTTTACATCCCCTTTCAGTTCTTTCTAAATAAATGTGACTAATGAAGTTCATGCTATGTTAAGACAGGAGACAAAATGTTTCCATCCCTGAAATTATGATTCATAGAATCACATATCTACGTCTAAACTGTTACAGAAAATAAACACAATAAGAACATGTTTAATCTGTGGTAGTGTTAATTAAAATGGCACATTTCTGATCGATTAAAATTAAATACGATCGGTACACTTAATGATATTAGCGATTGGGTAATGCATTCAGCGAGTACTTTTACTTTTAATACTTAAGTATTTTTAAAAGCCAGTACTTTTTTACTTTTACTTAAGTAAAATGTTAATGTGGTACTTTGACTTTTACTTGAGTACATTTTTGACTGTGTATTTGTACTTTTACTTAAGTAAATTTTTTGAGTACTTTCCCTGTGATGTCATAATACAATTCTCCTTTGTTATGACATCATAAAACAGTTTAAGTACTTGAACTTTCCCAAGATCTTTCATTCGAACTCTGAAGAAAGACTGGAGAAAACGTTAACATGGATAATAATCTTATTGACGACATTAAAGAATTTTATATCAGGATTGAAAGGAGGAGGTTAGGATATTTAAGTATGGAGGAGTTACTCCATGAAGTTGCAGGACTAATGAAAAAGATTAAAAGGTCTTATAATTTAAATGCGACTGAAGAAAATGAAATGGTGGAAGCTATTCTTGGTCATTTGAATCGAGAGCGGCAGCGTCCGAGCTGGAGTGTGTGGGGCTTTTTAACCAACTGTGGAGAGTCTTTTGTGAGCGGGTTGAGTTTTGGCCTGGGCTTTGGAGCGGCAGCAGGCGTTGCTCTGATTGTGTTCACTAAACTCCTGACCTAAACTGTAATGGACAACAATATATATAGATATATACAGAGCCTCATTTTCAACAGTGGAGCTATAAAGGTTGAAAAAGGTTCATTTCTGGAGAAAGTCTAAATAAATATTTAACCCACTAAATAAGAGGCAAAAAAAAGTTTGATAAAGGAAAAGTTTTTCAGACTCTGAGCTCAAAGAACCAAACTATTTTTTATATTAGATAATTTAATGTCACATAATTATGGCGGTAGAAGCCATTTGTTTGTTAAATACTTAATGAAAAATATTTACCGTGTTTGTTGTAAATGACGTAAACTCACAAAGATCGAGAAAATTAGTCCAAGTTTGTCGTTTATTGAACGTTCAGAAACTACAGCGGCTGTGATGAGCCACATTAAAGGTAAACGAAGGTAAAACAACCTGGAGTTAACGTGTTAATTTAGGTTCAGGAGCAGAACCAGGACTCAAACCACACCTCCAGTTTCCTAAACGGCCCATATATACCCCGCTCCAGAGCCGTTCCACGCCTGTTGCATCGTTTGTCAACCGACTACGTTGCTTGTCAACAAAAAAGTTCTACTCACAACGGAAGATGCTCTTTCTGTCCAGCCCGACCACTCCGACTCGGATGACCTCTTCGACCCATCCCCAGCTGCCTCAACCTCTCCTCGCCAGGCCACAAAACAAGCCTCCGCTCCGTGACCTTCGACCCTCAAACCCAGCTCCACTCCTCGCCGTCAGCAGCACCTCGTCCAACCACGGTCCATCCACCGACGTCACAGGGACAAGCCGCGGGCCCAGTCGTCGACTTCGTTCTCCCGGTCCCAGACGCCATTCCCAAACGCTCCAGAATACCAACCCGGCTTCGTCTCCGCGACCCTCTCCAGGCCTCCTAACTCTCCAGCTCCTCAAAGGCTGGACCGCCGCCCTCCTCCACCGCTCATTAAAAGAAAAAGGAATCCCCTTCAGTCGCTCCGACAACAAATTGAGGCTCTTTCTATTTATTTTTTTATTGAAAATAAGGTTGTTTACAAAATAGCAAAATTAATACAAATAAGTAACAAAACAGAGGATAATAATGCCAGGGTGTTGCATATGAAGCACAAACAAAATGAAAAGCAAATATACAAATAAAAAGTTAACTCAGAAAGATGTTAAAGTGAGACCATATGTCCATCGTCTTAATGGCTTTTCTATTTTTTGAAGACTGGAGAGATATAATATTTTGTTTTAATTCCTCTTTAAAGGCTGAAAATCAGGTTTCTGATTCGAGAATTTAGATTTATGTATATGATATTTTGCGACTAATAAAATTCGGTTGATAATATAAAAATGTTTTATTTTGTTAGTGGGATAAGAGAAGAATCCAAACAACATATTTACATAAGTGAGGGAAAAGTCACCAAGAATAGTTTGAGAAATTAAATGTACAAATATTTTTCCAGAAAATACATGAGAAATAGCACGACCAGAATAAGTGGCAGATCTTCTTCATAGAGTTTTCAGAATGAACAATTTGTGTCTTTTTTGTATCGTTGAAGGAAAAACTTGCAGGGATAAAAACGATGGATTATCTTAAAAGACACTTCTTTGATCTCATTAATAATGAAATATTTAGATGGAATAAACCAGATTTTTTCCAGGTCAGGTTGGGGGCAAAGTTATTCCAATAAGAGATAAAACATTAGGAACAGAGTCCTTCTGGAATAAGGCTGGAACATCACGGTTGTTCAGATTTGACCAACATTAGTGACAGCAGGGTCTAGACCTGGTGGAGTCGGAACAGAAGTTACAGAATATTTAAGAAGCATTATAACACCAGACGGGATGGCATCAAAAACAAGCGCATATTCCTTTGGTGGTACGGAAACCAAAACTTTCTAGAAGTTCAGAAAAAGACATTAAGACACCATCAGGACCAAAAAGCTGCTGAACCAAGACGATTCCATGTTCAAACCAATATTCCAAGAATAAAGATTTATGTTTGTACAGAATGTCTCCATTGTTCCAAATATAATATCGATGGGGTGAAAAATTCTGCTTGTAAATTAGAGACCAGGAAAGAAGCATTTGTTTGTGGAAGTTAGATAGTTTTATGGGTAGTTTCTCAATTTTGTAGTTGCAAAGGAGAATAAATTTAAGGCCACCAAGTTCTGAGAATAAAAAGTTAGGTATAAAATTCCAGATTGAGGATGGATTTTTAAGAAACTGTTTAATCCAGTTTATTTTGAATGTATTATTTAAGGCACAATCAAGAAAATTGATGCCACCAAGTTCAAATGAGTTCATCAAGACTGACTTCCTGATATAATGAATCCTATTTTTCCATATAAATCTATAAAGCATTTTATCAATGATGTCAGTTGTTTGTTTATTTACAGAAAGAGACAAAGCTGGATAAGTTAAACGGGAGATGCCTTCTGCTTTTGCTAACAAAATTATTCCTTGAATTGATAAATCTCTCTTTGAAGCTAAGAATTTAGTTTCTTTTGTACATTTTCTATAATAGGGTTAAAGTTCAGAGCACTTCTAGAATTTTGATCTTTGTTGATCATTATGCCGAGATAGGTGACCGATTCTTTTACAGGAATATTATAAATGGAGGATGTGTTACAATTTTTAAGGGCTAAAAGTTCACATTTATTAATGTTAAGGTCCAGAGACTCTGGAACATTTCTCAACTATTTTGCTAAAGAACCTGAGAAGCATCTTTTAAAAATAAAGTGGTATCGTCGGCTAGTTGACTAATTATCTTTTTATCAGCAGCATCGATAACTTTCTAATGGTTGAGTTTAATGAACTCTGAAAGTAATTGAGAGCAGATCACAAAGAGGTTTGGGGAAACTGGGCAACCTTGCCTGACTCCTGGCTTTAGATCCAATCTGGGAGACGTACCAGTATGAAGCTGGACTGAACAATTAGCATTTTTATACATGGTTTGGATTGCAGCACAAAAGTAAGGGCCAAAACCAAATTTCTCTAATGATTGAAAAATAAAATTATGTCCAATGGTGTCAAAGGCTTTACGGAAATCTAAAAATAATATAAGGCACAAATCATCATGGCACAAATCTGCAGTCAATCAGATCCAACACCAGCCTGATGTTGTTAGCTAAATGTCTTTGTGTCATGAAACCATTTTGAGTTTCATCAATTATAAAGTTAAGAACACTTTTCATCCTCGTCGCAAAAATTGGAGCTAGTATTTTATAGTCGTTATTAAGAAGGCAGATTGGACGCCAATTATCAATCAGAAGGGTCTTTTTTAGGTTTGGGCATTAATGTCAGAAGGCCTTGACACAGAGGAAGAGTTTGGTTATGGATGCATCCTGCAAACAGCCGGTGGAGGAACGAGGCCAGTTGTTCTGATAACTTCAGATGCAGAACTCTGAAGTTATCAACTCCTGGAGGTTTGTTGAGTTTTAGGTGCTTGATGGCAGACAGGACTTCAGCAGGAGATGAGGGACGATCACAGATATTCCTTTGGTCATCAATAGTTGATTTAGTTTCACTAAGATGTGCAAAGAAATGTTCAGATTCAGATTTATTATATCGTGATTCATACAACTCACTGTAAAAAGCAGAGCAATACTTTGCTATTGTTCGGGGATCATCAGTGATAAAGTTGTTAAGTTTTTGAACTGAATTGAATCGACCACGGTTCTTCTAATTGAAAGAAATACGAAGTGTTTTGTTCCTCCAGCCATTTCCTTCTCGATCTCACAAAAGCCCCCTCTGCTTTCCTTCTGTATATTTCATTTAATTTATTTTGTTGAATGGCTAACTCCTTTAAGTCATTTTCAGTTAAATTTCCAGGTAAAATTTGAGTAATTTCCGTTATTCTGGATATGACATTTGTTTCTTCGTCTCTCCTGGATTTAGACAGAGAGGCACCAAACTCTCTGAAATATTCTGTAACTTCAAATTTAAAGAGTTCCCAATTTCTAGAGAAATTGTTATTAATTATCGATGCTAACGGTGTTGCGGCTGACCATATTTTCTAATTTATCAGAGCGATCATTAATTATCTTAGCGATGTTGTCTTGCAATTGACAGAGAGACAAGTCACCGTTTAGTTTCTTCTCCTCTGGTTTAGCAGGAGTGTCTGGGTCAGAATCCAGTAGAGGAGACAGATCGGGGCTCTGTCGGTCCAGGGAACCAACATAGCTGTGATCGGAGGCAGGGAAACCTGCAGCTGGATCAGATGGGGAGCAAATTCGGGGACCACTAGCTGCAGCCGATGACATCGTGTCTTTGTGCAAGTCTGTAGCTTTAGTTTTAGATTCCCCCTTTTCTTTCCTTTTAAAGCCGTGCTCCGACCGTTGCATCGCAGATCCACGCTAGGATCTGGAAGATGACCGTTGAACTCAGAGGTTAGCTAGCTAACTGTCAGCCTTTTCTCGACCTTGATCGCAGTCCTAGCACTCCTGATCAGGTTGAACACAGAACAAAAAAATAGAAGTAAAGTAACAGACATTCCCGGATCAAAAGAGAGCACTGTGTTGGCAAGAAGGAGTGAAAGTTGAAATCTGTGACTCGGCTGTATCACACAGCGACTGGTCCGGTCGCCATCTTCCAATCGGCTCAGGATAGACGCCTCATGGCCGCAGAGGCGGTTGGTCTGTTACCCAGAAAGCAGTTGGGCACAATATGGCAACACCAACACGGTGAGTGAAACAATGACTGGGGCAGATTACTGTATAAAGTACTGGGGACCTTCTTTATTGTTACACATCCACATTAGTAGAGGACGGAACAAATCGCGTCCCGTCGGTTCAACACGGACCGGCGGCAACCCGAACTGGAGCGTCTGTTCTATGCGCTGCTTGGGAATCTCACATGAACATCCGGGGCGGGGCTTGAGGACGAGCAGTGTAAAACGTGTTCTGATTGGTTGGCGCTGACTAAAGCGGATGACTCTCAGAACTGTGTCCCGAACTGCAGGGCTTCAGTGACGGGACACAGAATGTGAAGGTAAGTAATCTTCACAACATTACACCGTTTAGCAGCTACTAAAGTGTCCTCCCTGTTTCAAAGAAGAAATCTTACACAACTTACGACGTATTTTGTCTGCCGCGATCCCCGGTAGCATATTGTGCTAGCTAATGTTAGCACTGGGTAAAGTTCATAAACTAGGCTTGTGTAATATTCGCCTGTCTTCATGTTGAATTCGTTAACCAGCGAACCTCTGCTGAGTGGCATTAAGCGTGGAAAATACCAAATATATCTGCAGGAAATGTGTTAAACTGTTGTGTAATCCTCAGTGGCGGAGCCAGAGGGGGGCTCGGGGGGGCAGTACCCCCCTTGTCATCTGATTGGCCCTCCCAGATGATTGACATGTAACATCACCGGGTTATTCCTGTACATTATTTGGAATCATTCTAAGTCAACCTAATATCTAAAGAAGAAAAACAAATATATGAAAAGAAAATGCATAAAACTTTATATAAGTCCATGTGACATAAATAAATAGATTTATATCAGGCGCGATACCAGCCTCCTTTATACTCATAACAAGCTGATATTCTTCTCCTGGGTGTTTCAGTTGTGCTGCTGTGGTGCAACTCAAAGGCTAAAGCACTTCATACCTGGTGGTGATGGTAAAACACCAATAAGTTATTTATTGATCCCCCGCAAAAAGAGAAAAACCGAAGAGGGGCCGACAATGTTCTAGTTTGGAGCAGAGGTTGGGTTGGAGTTTTTTTGTTGTCCGTCAAAGAAAAAAATCATTTTATTTCCAATTTGTAGTCATCAAACGAAACATTTATGATTTCTCTGCGAGAACGTTTTTGAAATAGGGTAACATTTCACAAAATGACGTGATTAGAAGACGACAGAACTTTGATCGTTTCCTGATTTAAACTTGTGTCAAAAGCAGCACTGAGCTCCAGCAGGACAAGAACAGACATTATCTGAACCCAAGAGAGCAGCATTTGAAACTTTCAGAAGTGCTGATTCGGTGCTACGATGAGCTCTGGAAACTGAGCGAAGCTCTGATGGTTCACGCAGGTCTTCAGCTTTTAGATCCTCACGCACTTGATTAACAACTAATTTCTCAAGAATTTTAAATAGGAAGAGAAGATTAAATATATTATTTAATCTTTATTAACATGAGTTAATTTATTAGCTTGTGTTTCAATTCATGGTGTAAAATTACGGAACAAGTTAAGTGAGGAGTTAAAACAAAATCAAAATTTAATACAATTTAAAAGGAAATATTAGGAGGTCATTTTCACAAAACATAGAAATATAAGTGAGAGATAGCACCAATGTGTACATGTAAATTGAGGCTAACACATATGAGTGTGTTGGTATGGATGTATATATTTAGATGTGTAAACCCAGATAAAATGGACAATTAATTAACCTGTTTGTTTTTTTTAAATTATTAGTAGTAGTATTTAATAATGACGGTCCATCTGAAAAAATTGTTTGAGTTTATGGGGTAGAAGTTTGTAAGTTTCTTATTTATTCCTGCTCCTTTTCAACCATGTTAAGATTATTGTGGTACAAAAATATGTCTTTTGTATTCCTCATTCTTGTGTTTGATTTTATACTTCTATCATATTCGAAATAAATAAATGAAAAAAAAAATGTTGATCAAGAGACGGTTGAAGTAAAGATTTACCTACAGCTACCTTAGAAAGCTCAGGGTGCGAAACTGTTTATATTCGTCTTTGCTTAAAGCTTTTTTTTTTTTTTTTACCTAAATCATCTTTTGGCAATATAAAAAGAGACTTACGCTATTATTTTAGAAGGATGTCTAATATTTGGGAAATAATCAAACGGTACACTTCCTTCAGCTGATAGGTTGGGTCCGGGTCTAACATGCAAGATAAAGATTAAGATGAAGCTAATGTTTTTGATAACTCTGAAAGTTCGACTGAATCACAACAATATAAACACAGATCATGATCCACCTTCTGTGTGAAGGAATCACATTCAGGAGGATTGCCAACAATTTTTATTTTTTTATCACACTCAACTTTATAAGGTCATTACTGCTGAGAGCTTTAGAAACTGATGGCTCCACAGAGCCTCTGCTTTGTGTAAGTTTGGCAATTGTACTAAAAAAAAAAAAAAAAACAAGAAAAACTCATTTTTCTCCTTCTCTATTAGTTATTTAAAATATACAACTCTACCTTGGTGAAGCCTCTTTTTTCACACCAGCAGACTCTTTTTCCAGTTTAACCAGGACTCCTCTACACGTGCAGAGAGCCGTTTACTCTCCAATTTCCCAGCGCTGCACTTTAAAAGCACGCTGCTCTGAGTTTAAACGGGAGTCTCCCGACATTACGACTGTACCTCACTGAGTCGACTTCAAGGCACATTTTCTCCCCTCAAAGATAAACATGTTCCCAAGTTAAACTGAGACATGATTGATTCAGACACACAGCTGCGCAGCGATGGAACATTTTATCACGCTTTGAGGGAGGAATCAACAAACATTTTCACACATAACAACAGGAACAGATGTTGCCTTTAGAGGAAGATTACACTGTTTTGTGTTTTCACACTAAAAAAAATGAAACAAGTCAAGGAGAACCTAAAAGCCCATTTCCTTGCTCTTTTTTCCCCGATTTTGTTGCATTCTCCCCCCACCCCGGACCCCCTCTCCTGTTGGAGAATAACTCAACTTTAGCAGAAAATGATTCATTGCTGCGTCTGGTTGCCGTCAGCTTTGCAATGCAGTGTTTGTTTAACACCTGCAAAACTTCACCTGTGGCTTTTTGAATTTTGACGAGGACGAGCTTGATGCAAAGTTTTTGAGAAGAGACAAAAAAGGATCCAGAACTTACAGCTACAACCCTAAAACACAGTAACATCCAACCGGTGTACTGTCTGCACTGCAACAAAGCAATAACTTACCAAGTATTTTTGGTCTGGTTTCTAGTGCATTTTCTTATTACACTTGAAATAAGACAAAAATAACTTACAAGTAACTTTTCAGCATGACATAGGAGCTTGTTTTACGTCAAAAATTCCGTAATATTGATGAAAAATTACTAGTTTCATTGGCAGATGAGTTCATTTATAATAAGGCATTTTTTCTCCATAAGTAAAATAACATTAATTACTGACTTACAGCAAGTTCCTATATCTTGTTGAAAGGCTATTTGAAAGTTAGCTGTGTATTGCTTCAAGTGTACTAAGATATTTGCAGTAGAAACTAGGCCAAAAATACCTGGTAAGGTTTTGTTTCTGCAGTGTGTGGTTTCATGCTGTTCATTATATTTTTGAGTGTGTGAGATAAGATGATTGGATCTGTTTTAATAAAAGTGCACGGCAACCTTTTTTTAAGAGTACACCAATAATAACATTCTGATTATTGTTTGAGTGAGATTTAATGGAGGATTTTAAGATTTTCCCAATAATACAATATTATTTTATCATTGTTTTCCTTCTATGTTTCAATTTTTATATTTTGAAATATATGGGAATATTTGAACGCTAGGAAGTGTGTCTAGGGAATAAAAACAAAATCCAAAATGAATTCACTACTAATCCCAAAAACACTTCGTCACTCAGATTATGAGATTGACCACCAGTCTGTTCTTTAACCAAAGTGTCAGCGCTCTGACTGTATTGGTTTCATAAAGTCACATGCTGCCTCCTAGTGGTTGGAGACACTGCATGTGCAGCACAGACATTTATCTTCCTCTTTCAAAATTTGGGAAAATAAAATCAAAACCAAATTAACATAATAGATTACGATTTATGTTCAAGTTATCTTTTTACTTGTAAGTTACAGGACAGGCGAAATTGGGATAAATATAGTGTCTGATATTATATATTAATGTATTTAAAACTTAAAAAAAATAAATTTTTTGAAACTTATCCTAGTTGTTTATATTTATACTTCACAGTGTGTTATTCAACTCAATATTATACTTATAATATTATACATTATACAAATGAAATGAACATTATTTTAAAAATGTCCAAGTCAATTTTTTAAACATCAATTTAGCTTAACATCTAATTTAGTTTGGTCGACCTGAAGAAATAAACCAATGTTTGCTGTTTTAAAAATAAAACAAACAAAAACATTATTTATGGCCATATACATTTAATACAGAATAAAAATATTACAAACATACACATATTGAGGTCCAATGTGAACCGCATCTGGTGCTCTCCTGACTCATTAATGAAATACATGTAATTACACATAAAGGTCACATGAGACAAACCAGTCATTTTCTTAATGCAGCAGCAATAACGTAGCAGACAGACTGAATTTTTATTCATTTTCTTTTTACATGGCAAGAAAATTTTTAGATTATACTGTTATTTGGATGGCTATCATTCCAAAAAGATTATAAATATTTCATTTATAGAGGAATTTAACAACAAACCGGATGATTTTCCACATGACCAGCCTTTACATACCATTATAAGTTCAACAAAGTAGAAACTACGAAAAGTCAATAACTTAAAACGCAGGAGCTAGCTCTCTTAGTGCCTTCCCTTTGAAGGCTAACATCTGCTAGAAGCAGATCTAACACGCTGTTAGATGTTAGCTAGCAGCAGATGTTAGCTGTTAGGTAACACGTAACATCTGCTAATAGCAGATGTGTGTTGCGTGTTAGCTACCAGCTGCTAATAGCTAACAGCAGATGTTAGCTAGTGCCTCTGTGGGCACTAACGGCAGATGTCGGCTGTTATCAGCTATATGCATGCTGGTAGCCAACTTCCTGTTAGATGTTAGCTAACATCTGCTAGCTGTTTCAGAGCTAACAGCTAGCAGAACTAAAGCACATGCAGTCTTCTGCCACAAATCAAACTTCATTCAAGCACTATCCAGCAAAACTAAACATTTCCATTCAGCAGACAGCGCTGCACATCCTGTCATCTACTTTGCACTTGTACAACAGCAACAACAACCAAACTGAAACGTGACAAAAGGCTAAATCCTCAGAAAAGGCATGAAACACTATAGGTTGTTCTGGGGATTGGAATAGTTTTAAGATGAAACAAATCTGTGTAATTACGGCAAATTAGTTATCTGCCGATGACCCCTGTGCAGGAATAAACTTATGACAAAAAAAAAAATCTGAACTTGATTAGGATTTAATTGAACCGGTGGAAGAAAAAAAAAGTTGTCTTTATCCTGAAACCGAAAGATACACAGAACTACTGGCACACAAGATAAAAAAAAAAATCCACCTTAAAACTAAAACAACTCATTTGAGAACATTTATTCAAACCATGCCAAATCAAACATTAGGATTTGCCATAATATTTAGCACTTTTACCTGTTTAAAAAACACAAATTTAACTGAAGCACTCTTTTAATAATAGTACCATTGGTTAAATTGATCAGATTGTCCAGCAAACGTTAAGTGGACTGTAAATATGACCCCCAATTTCTATTTGCCATTGTTAAAAATGGGAAATATAAGTGAAAAGGCGATTTAGGAAAGGCAGGAAACAGCCAAATGAAAACAGCAGCTGACCAAAACTCGCACATTAGGTAAATGAGAAATCTCAAAATTCATGCTCAATCTCCAGCGCTAGTGCTAAGGGAACTGCAACAAGGTGTGTCTTGATGTGAACATGCTAGCATAAGTTGTTCGTAAACATTTTCACCAGGGTGCCAGTAACTGTGGCGTTCCTAAAGATAAAGCACAGAAATTCCTGGTCATAATTTCTTCTAATGACAATCTTTTTGTAGAGTCTGAGCAAAATAACTCAGAATTACATCTTGTTTTGTTTTTTTGTTTTTTACCCACCCATTATGCATTAGAGAATACATACAGTATTGAATACATTATGCAAGTAAGGAAATACCTGTTGGATGTTAGCTAACATCTGCTAGCTGAGAATGTTGGGGCATAAAGTGAACAGGAGAAGACAAGAACAAGATTAAAACTAAACAACTGGAGTACTGAAGTAAATCTCATCACTGACAACGGTGGGTCTTTCTCTCTTTTCTACGCACACACGCACACACACACACACACACACACACACACACACACAGTATCGATGTCACCCCAGGAATTGACAGTGATCAGAGGAAGCAGCTTGTGAAAACAAGGTGGTGTCGGTTTCATGCGTCCTTCTTGCTTCCCCAGCTGAACAGTCTGAATTTCTGAGACTTTCTCTTGATTTTGTCCTTCTTTATATCTGGGAGGGAAAGAGAAAAACAAAATCAAAACAGGCCTTTAAACAGAGTAAAGAAAAAAAAACTACTGAAAGTTTGTCATGAACTTCATGAATACATTAAAGCAAAATGGCTAATCTTTAGCCCACGTTCCACGTTTAGTTGCCGACCTTTCACCGAGTTTCAATAAATCTTCACAACATTCCGCTCCGGGTTCCCGATCATGAATTGCAAATGACCAACAGTGTTTTCAAAAGGGTCAAATTAACCGGCCGCATTAACCATTTTGTCTAACAAAGATGCGGGAAAAGCTTTTTTTTTTTTCTTTTTTCTTTTCTAACGTTTGATTCCATTTTCCATTAGCAGACATTAAATCAAATTAGCTGAAAACATCACCAGGCAACACTAGTTAAAAATGCACCGTAAGTTCACGAAGACAAACTTTTCCCCAAGTTCTATCCACTTCAGCTAAACCTGAAATCTGTTCACTCTGACGCCAACTAAAATCACAGCGACAACGAGGTTTCGATTAATAATGAGCATAATGGAGAGAGGGGGTGGTGGAGACACTCACTGAAATTCATCATCATCTTGTTTAGCTCCTCATCCTCCTCTTCCTCCCTGTAGAAAAAAAAACAAGCACAAAGAGCAAACAAGTTTAGAATGAGTGTGTGTGGAAACACTCCGTTTGTGTAGTGTAAGGAGAAATATGAGGATTCTACATGATTATCATATTCAGAGCTCTGTGGTTTACATCAGATCCATACCGTAGCTTTAAAAAAGAAAAAGATAAAAGGAGCACATACCTGAGCCTGTCCTCATCCAGACCTTCTATGATGGCGTTTCTATCGTTGACGATCTCTATGAGTTTGTCCATGAGCTGCTTTTCCCTCTGTCTGTCCCGGAACGTTTTTAAATGTTCTGGAAACACGACAGTATTTCAGTCGCGCCGCAGAACTCTGGGTTTTTTTTCGCTGAGATTGCTCCTCTACAGAACTCACCTGGTTTATCCATCAGCCTCCTGAGCTCCTGCTCCACACTGGGCTGCTCTTCTTCCAGATCTTGAGTTCGTCCTCTGCAGACACAAGAAAAGGAAACAAACAAAAATAAACAAGCTCATTTAAAACAAATTGCAAAGAATTTCTAGCTTGATCTGCCTTGAATCAGAAGCTATTATGAACTGCTGTAATTTAAACAACCTTAATTTAGTTAGTTTGTCGTAGATAAGTTCTGCCTTACCTACTTCATTTTTATATTAAGTCGGTATGGCAACATTTACTGGGTTATCTTGGATTCAAACAGTTAGCCTCCCTGCACGACAGTGAAAATGCATCATGATGTCATAAATTAGCCAAATGTGGATGGTTTATCATCTGTCCACAACAAAAACCATCTAACCAAGCATAATAATGCTTAATGTAGCATGTAATTAACACTCTTTATCAAAGAAAAAAAATTTCCACCATGCACCATGACCTGGGGAGAACCGCACACACCTCCAAATTGCCCCTATAGGCAAGTTGAAAAATGTTCCTGCTATCAAACTTTGCAACAGGTTAAATTTCTGGGGTCTGTGATGAATCTGCACCTGGTCACTCCCTCTCTGCTGCACTATCTACACAGACTGCTACAAATGCTAGTTAGCACGACCACCGATGTCGGTGGATAAACGGTTTTCCTGGAACAGTAGGTTGTTTCTCCGCCATTTGTATACTGAGGTTGGTTGACAGCGCTAAGACCCTCCCCCTTGTTTTGACCAGGTTTGTGGCACAGTTTTGCAGACTGAAGTGGTGGAGGAGTTTATTCTTTTTTTCCACAGATTATCTCTTACACTGTGATGACATGGCAACAGTTTTAATATGGAAGAAACATGTTTCTGTAAGTTACGTACTGCCCCTTTAAGGATGTGTCGACACCCTGGTAAAAATATATTCCTCTACTATGATCCTTTCAAAGCTACGATACAACAGACTGTGTTAAATGTGGATTTTGGATCTGCTATCAACAATTGTTTGATGTGTTTTTTGTTTTTTAAGAGATTACAACAAAGTACTTTTTAGTTTATAGAGTTTTCGATGACACCCAGTACGTCCAAGGTCGTAAATTTGTTTTTCTGAACGACATCCTGATTCCAGCTACTGTTTGTTCAGCGTGGCCAGTGGGGGGCTTCAGCTGCCTTGTTCCTCGCTGTGGGATAGAGGAGGGAGGACACTGGGACCTCAAACTGTCGACCTTCTGGCCACAAGTCTGTTCCGCTAATTACTGAAAACCCCTTTTTCCTAACCCGTGTGTGTGTGCGTGTGTGTGTGTGCATGCACACGTGTCTGTGTGAGTGTACTCACATATACACGAGCTCTGACTCACGACGCATGGCTACCTGCTTGTTTCTGATCAAGGTGAACCACTCGACCATGAGCTCGTCTTCGTCGTCGTCGCTGCCCTCTGTCGGCACAACAGACACACGTCCGATCAGAGGCGCACTCCCTCCCCTTACATTTCCCTCCAGACGAGCATTCTGGGAGTCGCTGGCTCACCTTCCTCACTCTTGCGCAGCCTCAACTCCAGCTCCACTCCTCTCCTCTCCAGTTCGTTTAGGTTTTCTTCAATCTCCTTCAGCTCCCGGATCATGTCCTCTTTGGGGATGTAGCCAGGCTTCGTCTGCAGATGTTCGCATACGTGAGCGTTTTTGATAGAAAGAGAGAAAGGAGAAAAACAATAAATCATGCAAATGGATATGATTGAGTTTGTTTTAATTTGTCATGCGATGAAGTGATTTACTAATTACTGCGACAGGCCTAATTCTTAAGCCTCATACCTTAGCATTCTTTGACTCGGACTTGGCGGCGTTGGGAATTTGCTCTTTCGGCCCGTTCTGAGATTCTGATTAGAGATCAAATTCAAAATGTGAATGCAACATTGATTATTCTCAACTTCTTTAACAAACGAAAAAAACTGAAATCCCAGTGCAGCTGATGTCGCCGTTACCCTTTGACACAGAAATGATGGCGCTGACCGCCGGAGGCCCAGCAGAGGGCTCTGAAGTCCTCGTCGCTCCATTGCTGTACGGTTTAGGCGAAGACTGAGGAAGACCTGCTGGTCTGAACAGACAAGATTAAAATTAGGCAAAGAAACCGAGCATTTAATCAACCTCATTTCATCTCCTTCAATCCACCCCGATTCTGCCACAGGATTTCTGAGTTTTGATTTATGAAAGGTGAAGGAAAAGGAGAGAGAATTCTTTGGAAGGAGCATATGCTGCACCGCGGAGAACTCCGCTCCGTCCTGACGCCATTTGGGGCGGAAGGGGAGAGACGGAGCGCGGCGACCACAAATGACGGCTGGGCCATTTGGCCGAGCAGCGGGTTCAGGCGTCCTGCAGGAGGACGGATGGAGGGACAGGAGGGACGGACAAGACATGAGGAGGGAAGAAAGATCTCCAACAATTAAGGCTCCATGTCAGTATGCTGAGAGGACACCTATGTACAAACACTCCCTGCTGTTCGAACAGAAAGGAAGGGAGTCACTAGTGGACAGATGTTAACAAAAAGATAAAAACAAGCCGATTAAAAAATAATAATTTAAATGTTAGTTAATAGAATGGCTTACTTTGCTTCTTTGGAGATAGGCTTCAGCTTTGACCTCCAGGCTCCAGGAGACTCATTTTCTGATGCTGCAAAAAAAAAAAAAAAGTATAAAAACAAACAAACAAAAAACATCAAATATGTGTTTTATTTTAACTCCTCTGGTCATCTTCCTTCACTAAACTGCAAAAAAAAAAAAAATTTACCAAGTAATTCTGGTCTAGTTTCTAGTACAAATATCTTTGAATACTTGAAATAAGACAAAATTGACTTACAAGCAAAATATAGGAGCTTATTTTAAGTCAGTAATTCCCAAATATCAGTACCAGTTCCACTGGCAGATTATTTCCCTTATAATAAAATTTTTTCCCCATCTTATACTAATAAACAATCTGCCAGTGGAACTGGTACTTTTCCATTGCCAGATTATTAAGGAATCACTGACTTAAAACAAGCTCTTATATTTCACCGAAAAGTTACTTATTATTCAGTTTTGTCTAAGGGTTGGGTGAACCCCAACATATTTTTACTAGAAACTACACCAAAAATACTTGATAATATTTTGTATTTTTGCAGTGTAAACATGTCATTTACCAGTATATGAAGGTTTCAAGTCCATAATATCATTTAAAAATGTTTAGGGCCTGTACATACACAGAATATTTGGAATTTATGTAAAATGTATAACAAAAAACCAAAATAAATAAAGAATCACTTATTCTATCAGTAATACATTTTTGAATTAAAAACAAATATTTTGACACTAATGCGATCTTGAAGAAAAGGGGAAAAAAATGCATTCTGGGTAATAGTCAGGAAACAAGTAATTAAACTTGGTGCCAGCAATCAAAAGAAGTAAATTTGGAGTCCAAATAATTCCAGAATCAAGAACAGTGTTGTAGCTATCACACATTGTGTGGCGTAAGGCTGATTTAGTTACCAGAGGGATAAAGGTTCTTCAAAATAAAACTCCAGACATTTGAAACGTTGATGTAACCGTCTGTTCTGACAGAACAGCCGTCACAAGCAGGCATTTAAAGCTGCTCTGAGATAAAGGACGTTAAACCTTCTGGAATAATCCAGAACTCAACAAATTTTATTTATTTATTTTTTAATGGACCAATGAAGCGTCTGAAGCTTCGTTTTACTCACAGCCAGGTTAATGATGCAGCCACTTCATGGGCTTAAAATCATGTAGCCTAGAGGGGGAAAAAAGTACTAAGTGGATGATTTCACACATGACCAACCAACGTCCCCCTGACAAGTTAATCATTTTATTGGTTATTATTTGGATTCTCATCTTGCCTTAGGTCAGTGCAATGGATTTACTTATGCATTATATTTATTCTTTTCTAAATTAATTGATTTTTGTTTCAATGACATGCATGTACACTGGTTAGTGGCTGAGAGGTAGGGCATGAAATATGGTGCCTTATCCAAATGTAACCAGCAGATGGCCCTGTAGGCAACTAATTGGAGACACTTCAGCCGGTTAAGTTTTCCTTTTTTTTTTTTGCTTGCCTTATTAAAAAAATAAAAATGTTCACTGTGTTTACAGTGCAGGAACACAAAATCAGATCAAGTATTCTTGGTCAAACTTTGAAAATTGTAAGTTGGTTTTAAAACTAACTTCTTTTGAAAAAAAGACTAAACTAACTTACAAGTAACTTTTCAGCAAGATATAGGACCCTGTATTAAGTCAATAATTCCTTAATATTGATGAAAAAGTACTAGTTCCACTGAAGGATTATTTCACTTATAACACTGGAAAAATGTCTCCCCATAAGTGAAATAATCTGCCAGTGGAACAAGGACTTTTTCATCAATAATAAGAATTATTTACTACAAACAAGCTCCTGTATCCTGCAACAGACTGGCGACCTGTCCAGGGTATATCCCGCCTCTCTCCTGACCCCAGTAAGGGACAAGGGTGTAAAGAAAATGGATGGATGGATGGAAGCTCCTGTATCATGCTGAAAACATACTTGTAAATTTGTTTCATCTTATTTCAAGTTCAGCAACAGTACTATAATACTAGGACTTTATTCTCACAATTTTTTGACTTAATTTTATAATTTCATTTATTTTTATTTTCTTATCCTGGCCCTAATACTCCGTCGTAGAAAGTAATGCTGCAGAAAACTCTTCAACTAGAGACATTGCTGAGTCTAAGTGTCACTTTACTCCCTTTATATTTCTGTCACAAAAAAATCCCCTCTCAAAGATTTAGTTATTTACATTGTGATATTAAATGAATAAGATACATTCCACACCTGAATAAAACCTTCAGACTGCCATGTCAGATGAGATAATAACTCCTTGAAAGAGTGTGTTTAACCTGATGTGTTGTGGGAGGTTTGGGGAGGTTTCAGGCCTCCCCTGTCTGGAGTCTTGTCTGCTCCTCCGCACCGACCGGCTGAAGACTTGTCAGGCTCTGGAGTCTGCAGATCCGCCAGGAGAGACAGGTCTGCTTTCAGCTTCACCTTCCCCCGGACACCCCCCGTTTCAGTCTTCTTTGGCGTCTCCTCCAGAGGTCTGAACACAACAAATTAAACTCACTCAAATTCACTCTTTATCACAAGAAGTCAGACATGGCAAAGAGTTAAAGTTTGCAACTTTTTTAAAAAAAAGTTTGTTTTACATATTTGTTAAAATTGTCACTAAATTGTGACAGTAAAGTATAAGACAGATAATCTGTGAAAAAAAGAACGAGAGCTCCTCTGCCATCTGAAGAAATACACCACTCTGTCAGAAACAGCCAATCAGAAGCAGGAGGAGGGTCTTAGTGCTGTCGATCAACCTTGCCTACAAGCCGCTTACAACTTCCTCCTCTCTTTGCTACGTTAAAGCTGGTTCACCACAACGGAGCCTGCCATGAATGCTAAAGCTAGGTAGCATGGCCACCGATGACGTGGATAAACGGTTTTCCTTTAACGGTGAGTTACAGTTCCGTTAGAACATTGAGCAGCAGGTACACGATCATGATTGACAGCACCAACACCCTCCTCCAAGCTCTGTTTGGTTGTTTGTGACTGGGAGCTGTGCATTTCTTCAGATGGCAATAGTACCTCGAGCAGAAGGCAAACTTTTCACAGTTCGTCTCATGTTATACTGACAGGAGCTGTTTCCATTACAAATGTGTGCAAACCTTTGTCTATTTTCTGCTAATGTAAAAAAAAAAACACAATTTTGCAATTGAGGTGTTTCCATTAAAATAAGAAATACTATTAAAATCAAACATGAATAAGCTTATTCACACTAAATCATGTCAGCGACGGATGTAGACAGTTACATGAGAATTATGAATACATCAGATGTATTCATAATTCAGCCAATCAGAGGAGATGTCGGCGTCTTATTCAATCGTTGAAGCAACAAGCTCTTTAAACTTGGGAGCGTTTACATATGCAAAGTTTTGGGAAATTGTAGACAGCCATTTTACAGAGGAGTTATGGCTTCAACAGGTTGGAATGACACACAACCTTTTTATAAACTGTGTGATGCTGTGAGAGCAAAAACAAACCATCATCCAGTTTCTACTTCCTGTCTTCTTCTTTGTGGTTTTCGCCAGTAGTGACATCTGGCTGTTGATCATGTGACTTGTAATGAGAAAAATGTTTTTTATACGGCTGAAAATTCACCTCATCGTAGTCCAAAAACTTTTTATTGAAAATCGTGAGTTTTTTTTTCCAAAATTGTCTTGTTTCCATAGGGTGGATTTATTTTCCTAATTTCAATTGCGCAATTTTACTGTTAATGCAAACTTTGCTAGTTTTAACAAATATGTAAAAGACATGTTTTAGACAAAGTTACATACTGTAGCGTTAAGGATAATTCTTCCGTTCTGATCAGGCTTACTTGTCAGTTTTTCGGAGCGCTACGTTTGTCCACGATGGCTTGCTGCTGTTGTTGTTGTTGTTCTCCTCAGGAAGTTTCTTGGAGATGAAAGCTGCTGCTGTTGCTCTCGTCTTATCGTCGTACTCTTTAGCATTTGTACTCGCCTTGCTACCCGCGGCAATTGTTTTAGCTGCACCCCCTTTGTCCACATCTTTAACATTGACAACCATGGTTACAGTCTGACCCGGCAACACGTCCTGCCCCTTGCCGTTTGTGGTCTGGCCTTTATTCACAGTTGTACGAAAGACTGACGTCTTTTTCTCCTCGTGGTTGGCACTGTCATCCGATTGTAAAAACTTCATCTTTGACTCAAACGTTTTGGCCGCGGTGACGGAGGTCCGGGGAGCGGCCGTGGGGTTGGTGCTGACGCCTGTCGTAAAGGTAGACGGTTTGGACACGGGTACCTTCGGGGTTTCCTTAACAACAGAAGCAGGAGCTGAGACAGGTGAAGCAGAAAACGAGCTGGAGCCGTTCGGAGGAGAGCCGGGCTTCTCCGTCGCCCACGTCGGCCCAAGTCTGGACGGTGTTTTAGCCGGAGCCACTGTGGCGGGTTTAACGGGTTCGGGTTGGGGACTGAATTTGGAAATGTGGGTGTTTGTGGGAAGATCGCGAAACAGGGAGCTCGTGTTCGTCGAAAGAGACCTGAAATGCAGGAAAGAAAACGTGGTTTTAATAGATGATATTTTTTTTAACTGGTCGTGCAAAATTCTTCTGTTTTTACTTTTGTGGTCACAAATAAATGCTTCAGAGCATCAAATTTTAACATCAAAAAATGCAAATTAGCGTGGTTAAAAAAAACAACCCTCTACACTTTGCTTTGTACAGATAGGTGCAGAGCGCCTGGACCTTCGGCTATTGTGAAGCAATTATTTCCTCCAGACATGGACTCTGTTGAAGTTTTAAACGACTGGATAAAAATGTTCCCAAACACCAAGCCAGTTATTTCTGAAGTCAAACTAACACAGCATTTCAAAAAAGAATAGTTCAAACATACTTGAGGTTTGCAGTCTGGACAATGATCCAGACAGCTCCACCTCTGAATGGCACAAAATAAAAATAAAAATAAATGAAGGTTTTCAACTGGCCTAGTCAAAGACTGGACTTAAATTCAATGAAGACATTAAAGTTGAATTAAAATAAGTTTGTAGCATCGTTCTTTGCTAAAAACAAATATGAGAAAATCCCAGAGGTTTTGAAACCGAAATGAGGAACTTCAACTTCAATGTGTCTTCTGAGTCCAATCAAATACATCTGGCACTGCAGATAATTAAATATGTTGAAGAATTTTCCTAATCTACACTTAAAATGCACAGCAATTCAACCTCATTTCCAGACTTCCAAATTATTTCTTCCATTTCATCAAGCTTTATATTATTATATTATTTATTGCAGGAATCCATTCTCCCATTGGTGTCCTTACCTCGCACAGTTCCTGTGATAGAGCTTTCCCTCCACTAGCTGTCGCTGCACCAGGTGAACGTGTTTGTTACACAACACACATTTGTTGCTTAAAGTTCCTGCTTGAGATTTCTCAACATGATGCTCCTGAAAGACAAAGAAGACAATAGTTACTGAGGAACTTCTTTGAAGACAGCAATGAGGACATCTACTTTTTTGGGGGAAATTCATTTTTGTTCTAGATGACGATTAGGCTTGTCGCAATAAATAAATAAATTGCATGATAAAACAAGCTCAATCATTTCCATCTGTATGATTTATTGTTTCTCTCTTTCTAATAAAAACTGGATGTTAAAAGTCTTCATTCTGGTACTAGCCATTTGTTAAAGTCAAATTTGTTTACAGTGGCGTTACAACTTATTTTTTAGTTGTTGTTTCTGTTGTTTTGTTTATATTGAATATTTCAAAATGTCTTCCAGTTTAGATGTTCATCAGAATCTAAAGTTCATTGATCTCTGAAAATGCATTGTTATCATGCCATTATTACCTCCATATTACATGAAAATGGTCAACAATATAATCATTAATCGCGATAACGACTGGGACAGTCTATCGTCTGGCAAAATTGGTTATTGTGACAGGCCTTCTGATGACAACGGCAACATGAAGAATCTTTCATCTGCAGTCGTTTATGTCATTGTTACAATAGATTTCACATACAATTTCGCATTTTGTGAGTGAATACTTCTCAAAATAAGCGAAAAAAAAATCATCCAGCCTGCGAGTTCCAAATGCAGCCTGAAAGTGTCTTTACCTGCGTTGAATTTCTGATCTGTTTAGGCGACGGAGACGGCTTCGTAACATTGGCAGAGCGGGGAGGACTGTTCTCCCTGCTGGGTTTAGAGCCTGGAAACACCATGGCAGTCACCGCCTGGTTCTTCTTCCCTGAAGGTTCGTCGTTGGTGCCCTCCGCCGGACGCTTTATACCCGCCATGCCGCCAACTGAACGCAGAAGTAAACGAATTACATGAGAAAAGCCGGACAAAAACGTAGATTGAGGTAATGAAGCAGGGTTAGAACTCACTAGGGGAGCGTCCATGGAAGTAGTTGTAGTACTGAGAGACATACGTCAAGATACTGAGGCGGTCAGGAACCCTGAGAGCCACCATGTCTTCCGCATCCAGCAGAGCCGGAATGCCCAGTTGTTCTTCTGCAACTTTAAAGGCCTGGAAATGGAAAAGAGGAAAAAAAAAGATGTTTAATCAACAAAACATCAAAAACGATGTCATTTTTTGTTGCTAAACAAAACCAGACAACTGATAAAGTAATAAAGAGGTGGCTATCTGGCTTTGTGTAAGAGTTTTTGGCTTTCTTAGGCCTCGGTGCGGCAAAAAATATTATTATAAGTTTAAATATCAGTAGAAAAGTGATCATGCTTTCTCATCTTCAGAAATTTGTTCTTGCACGCCTGGTATTGAAAACATCTCAGAGCCTGTTTTTTCACAGCTCATGCAGAACGAAAGGCGGCGGGGAGCAGTTTGGCAACTCCAGCGTTGACTCTCACTCAGCAGTTCAATGGAAACAAAACGAGCCGAGGCCTGCCAGTGACCACCAGATACATGACTTAATCAGAAATCAGATCATTAGCAGAGCCTTTCAAAACTCACTTTGTCGTTTACTTGCCCTGCCACTTTCTAAAAATGCTCAGTGGAGTCAGTCTTTCACCAAACTGGTTACCGAGTTTCTGGAAAAACCTTGCAATGACTCCGCTTCACTCCGAGTATAGCAGACGTTTCTCATAATGCATACCTTTCTTCATTTCCCGTTTTTTTCCCCTCATTCATAATTAAACAAATAAATGCAGCTGGAATCAGATTGACAAAACTGTACATTTTAATGTGGGCAGAGTCACTCAACAAAACACACACCTTTGTTTCATCATCCATTTGTCGTCCAGACATCGTCCAGATTTGGACTGGACTATATGGCTAAAACAACGTATCACAATAACGTAAAGCTCAAAAAGGTTTACGTAATGCTGCCCCTTTAAGAAATTGTTAGCGATGCGACAGAACACCAGGATTAGCAGTGAGTCAGCTAAAATTAAATCAACTGGAGAAGTTAAATCAGGCAACAATGTTTCAATAGGAACACAAAGAAAAACAAAACACAATGATAAGTGACTAAAAAAAAAACCTAACAGACTGTTGGTCCAAAACAAAGAGTAAAAATATCTTTGAACAGGAGAATCTGTGCCACACATCCATCCTCCGATACTGAGCCAGACTCCCTATTTAGAAACCCAAATAATTCTTCTAGGAATTTTCTGACAGTCGTTTTTGCTAAGTATGTTCCTAAGTGAGTGAAATGACAGGAAAAGTATCAAACAGGCAGCCTGGATAAGAGCTGTTGAAACAGTCTGAGAGCTACAGTGCTTCCTTTATTATCTCCCTTTGTGTACGAAACATTGGGCCATCCTTTATGACACGCAGTAGATCATTTCTTCCCACAATTGTTCTCAGCTTGGACTTCCAAAACAAAACCATTATTGTGCTGCAACAGCACTTGCTGGGACTCACCCAAATGTAATGAAAAACAAGACAGAATATTTATGATAAAAACTTGTTAGCCAGAGCTAAAAAACCTTATAACATCTTACCAGCTTGTTGTTGTCGTAGACATCTTCCTTCTTCAGCGAATCAAAATTGCTGCAACAGAGAAATAAAAAAAAAACATTTTTTAAAAAAGGAGAAGAAGAAAGAAACATGAGCTCAAACTTCCCCAGCTACCTTTATTAGTTTTGGAGCAGTGGCATGTGTTCTTTAGTCATGCATAGTTCCCTCTCTTCGCCATGACATGACAGTACGAGTGAGTCAGACTAGATGTATGTCTGCTCTGTCACTGATCCCATGCATCCAAAACTGAAACCAACACAAGGCTCAGTCTGCAGAAATCATACGGCCCCGTTGTTGAGCAACTCCAGCAGCGCATTTAACCACCGCTTAGAGCTCCAGAAACACGACTAAAATTAAAACGTGCTGCAATTCTGCGGTCTGGCGGCTGGTGGAGGCTGGGATGGAGAACACACTGAGAGCAGTTTTTATCTCCGTCTGATACGACGCTGCCGTAAAAGAAACACGTCAAGGAAGAAAAAACGAAGGTGGAAGCCGGCCAAGGTTCAATATGTGATAAGTAAAGGCTTTGTAATAGCTAAGTAATTAATCAGAGAATGAGCTCATATCGAGTTTACTCATGTCCCGGCGATACTCTGGCATCACCAAGGACAATATTTACATATTTCTGCCCTAATGAAAGCTGCTTGTTTTGAAAAATGTCTTCAGAAGCAAGAGCTGACTTTTTTTTTCCCCCTTCTTCTCCAAAGATAAACATGAGAAAAGAATGCGAGAGAGAGACACTACAGAAGTTACATTTTGCTTCCACTAAGGCAGATTTATAAATAAATCTTCTTCCTGCTTTCTGGAACTGTTGAGAAATGATCCTGCATTTCTCAACCCCTTCTCGAACATTTCACAGAAGCTTTTACTTGGTCTAAAAAGCAACTTTTACAGATGAAGCACTGATAAGAACAGACAATGGAACTGTAAAGTTGAGTAAAATGGGAACAAATGACTTATTCTTACACATAGGTTTTAAAAAAAACATACATATACATGTAATCTGATCATTTTGCTGACAAAGTTCAACACCAAGTTTATCCACAAATATTTCTATTCTGAACAGCATCAAGAGTTCTTGTGCATCTAAAGATCTACGTTTTCATGACAAGGAAAACCAACAAAAAAAACATCATTTTACTACAGATTTGTCAGTAATTGAAAAGTATTACTATGTACTGTACAGTACATGAACTCTACTTGACTGGTCCTTGTTTTGCACAAATGACTCTTTAAGTAGTGGCCACAACTGCAGTCTACACCATTTTGATCTCCCTGAATCCTGAGTTTCCCTTCACCATACTTTCTTCCTTTCACTCAACTTTCCAATAATATGCTTAGATGCAGCACCCTGGCCTTTGCTTCTTGTCAACTACCCATCAGTGATTTAGTTTTGGTTTCATGTGGTATTCAAATTGACTGACAATTACAATTAGAAATAATCCAAATCATCAAAATGAATAAAAATAGACTTATATCACTGTAAAGAATTTAAGTTTGGCATATTCCAGTGTTTGAATCGAATTACTGAAATCAGCTTTTCATTTATATTCTACTGATGTGCATTTTTGTTAAACATTTAACATTTGTAATATCTAACTATTACTCTCACAAAGTTATACTGATAGTGAAGTTTTCATCGGCTCTTTCACCAGATCAGTCCCGTTCAACCATGAGCTCCACGGAGTCCACGGCTCAACTTTTTCTCCAAACTTCTCCTCCACAGACCCACGCGGATGAGGTTTGTTCTCTCGCACATGCCTTCTTATTGAATCCATCATAAAACTGAATGAAAATAAAACCGCTGATAGAGCCTGAGCAGTAAAAAGATAATAAAACAAAGCGCAAACAGATCCTCCCCTGCGTTTTAAAGCTCCGGACTCACACGGCAGACCTCGCCGCGGTTCCTGCTTTCACAGCCGCTATACTTACATCAGGTCTGGTCTGTGTTTGTGGATGAGGGCGCAGAAAGCCAAGCCGTCCCTGAAGGACGTGGTCATGTTGGTGATGGACACATCCCGGTAGCCCTCACACTGGATCCGGCACCACTGCTGCAGAGCCTTCACGGCCGACATCCCAGACCTCAGAGCCCGCACAGAGTCCGCACGGAGCCCGCAGATCGGCGGTGGAAGTCCCGGAGCTCCTCCTCGCTCACTCCTCCGCTTCCCCCCGCCTCTCTCCCTCTCTATCTCTCTCCCTCTCTCTCTTCCCGGCGAACTTCAGGGAACTTTCCGCGGCTCCACCGACACGCTGGATCTAATAAGAGGTCGATTCAGACAAGCGCGTCGTTTTGGGAATCACCCTGTTCTCCCTCAGCTGATACAGTGGAAATAACCAGGTTGTGACACCTGTGGAAGGTCTGGTCTGACGTGTGTGGGTGGAGCCCCACGGAGCCCCACGGAGCTTCTTTAGGTGTTTTTTGAGTGGGCCAGTCCCGAAGTTGAAAACACAGAAACCCCACAAGATTAAATGCATAATTCAGATTTTTTTTTTTTTCAAATAAAACTCCTTGTATTTGTACATGGAATACAGCAGGGGCGGAGCAAGGTTGCATGGGGCCGACAGTGGCGCCACCAAGGGGTGAGGGAGGCCTGGGGGGAAGAGGTGTACAGAGGTGTACAAGTTGATGTATGTAACTTATATTTTAAAAAATAAATAAATAAAAACATGTTTTTTTACATGTTTGTTAATACTTTCACTATTTAGTGACAAAATAATATGAGACAGATAATCTGTAATAAAATTCAGCTCCTCCACCTTCTCCCTACTGCTTTGTTGTCTGAAGAAGTGCACCGCTCCTGACCAAAAGCAGCCAATCAGAGCAAAGAGGAGGGTCTTAACGCTATCAATCAACCTTGTGAACACGCTGCGGAATGCACTAATGGTGGAGAAACAGCTCACTGTTACAGAAAAACAGTTTATCTGGCAACATTGAAGTAGCACACACTGGCATGATTGACAGCGCTAAGACCCCCTCCTGGCTCTGATTGTTTTTTTTTCTAATTAGCAGTAGGAAAAGGCAGATTTTTTCACACATTATCTGTCTCATACTATTCCGTCTCAACAAATATGTAAAAAAAAAAGTTTTTTATAAAAGTTACATCAAATATAAACCCACTCAGATGGACAGTCTTATTAGTTTAATTGTATTAAGAACAGAAGAGCACAGGTGTCAAAAACTTGCAACGTCTGTTTTATTTCAAATTAATCCTATTTTTTTTCCTCCTGTCGTTCATAGTGCATTTTCAATATTTCATTCTTGGTTCTGCCCTCAAATGACAATAGGGTCATGCAATTAAATATTTTTTAAATACACTATTTTAAAATTATAAATGACAAGAAATTTATTGTTTTGAGGTGGGAATCATAAAGCCTGGGTGTCAGTCAGACCCGCAGAAAATTATATCACAGAGTTGAAAAGATGTGACGAGCGATGGACTGAAAAGAGCTGGCTCTGGTCTGACGTTCATCTCAACATATGAGAATGTTCCCAATTCATTTTTTTTAAATTAACATCTTCCTGCTCTTAGTTTGTAGTCATCTTACATGCCTCACAGAAATCTATTATTAGCTATCAAGGTCATCTCATGTGCACAATACTTTATAATATGCATTGTGCTGGTATTTTTTTTAGCCCTGGGATAAAAAGTGAAAACAGTTAACCAGGTGTGGTTGAGCGGGTGAGATCCAGCTTGTCCGGTTCTGCTCAGGTGGGTGTGTTAAAGGCGGTGGGCGGCGTCGGCTCGCTAAAGTCACCCGACACCTTCTGTGTTCATCAGATCAACAACAAAGAGGAGGCGGAGGCTTTGTTTAGGTAATGCAGACATGTGGATACCTGCAACCTTAGCAGCTTCTCCACAGTTCTCCTCATCTGCCCACTTCTTATGACAGCAAAATGTCGTGACGGTCAGTCCAATGGGGAATTATTGTTAATCAATAACAGAGGAAATGTTACAGTGGTGCAAACCGGACCACAAAGTTCATACTTTGTAAAACATTACAAGTCTCAAGTTATTTAAAAGGCTGGCCACTTCTGTTTTTCTCAACACATCCAGCCTTCAAAATGTCTTACATTTTCAGCTGCTTAATCTCATGTAGCCTTTATGTCTCAGGTAACACAGTAAATGTAAAACATTAATACTTTTTTTTTTACTAAGGAAGACAAATGATGGCTCCAGTTCTATAAGTTGACCTTATTTGCTGGGATCTTGATCGAATTTCATGTCAATTAAATATAATTTGGTAAAAAAACAAACAAACAAAAAAAAACACCAAACAAGCAAACAAAAGGTTTACATCAACAAATTCCTGTTTTGAAATGGTTGGCTAGTCAAAACTTATGCTAATTAACTGTTAAAGCACATTATGACTATGAGGAAGAGTGTACAGAATCTAGGCAAACTGACAGGAAATATTTGCATCTAAACTTAAACTGGTTCCTGACAAGCTACAGAAAAATACATGAACTTTATGAAGATGGCTCAATTTTCCTTTGTCAAACTTTCAGAAGTTACTTCCTCCTTTAGGAATCATCTCACTGTAAGGAAATGCATTAAAATGACAATGGTTAGAAGAGTTCAGAACCACTATGCAAGTTAAACAGTTTCTAAATTACATTTTTTAGATTAACTTTCTAAAGGCTCCAGCTTTGGTTTTAACAATATTTTTTATTCACATGATTGAATAAATATTTGAGCCGTTAAAGCATTTAATAACGAATTATAGGAAACCGGAAATTCAGGTTTTGCAGTTGCCTGGCCTTAAAACTTTATGAGCTGAATTTGAGTGCACTATATTTTGAATATGATCTAATTGGAGTGTATTTCCTTAAATTCTAACATAGCTATATATTAAAAAACTAAACTGAATTGCTACTTGACTAATTTTAATGCCCAATTCCTTTAAAAAGTGCAGATATGACGCTCACTTTGTCACAAATTATTGCATTTCTTAAGATCAATCTTGAAATCAAACGTCTCAGACATTAATAGAAATGTAGCAGGTTTACCGTATCGTAGCCCAACTTTTTGTTGTGTCTTCAGAGCTCTTTCTTTTCATCGCAGCTGATTTACACGGTATAATCTTTAATATGTTCATACACTCTTAAAAACCCCCAAATATTGTTTCCAAATTCTGTTGTTTCCTAGACTTTATGCATCGACCAATCACGTCACGTCTTGGAATTCTCTAACTTTCCACGGGGAAAAAAGTCAACTGTCCGTAGAGCCGGAAGTAAGGTAAAATCGTTTTCTTATTTGATAAATTGTCAATAAAGCACATAGAATTTCTTAGTAAGGATATTTATTTGTGCTGTTTAGTTACTAAGTCGGTCTGTTGTGACTAATACTTCCTTGACATCCATCAGTGACAGTTAGCTTAGTATAGGGCAGACATTTTAATTAGTGATTATAAAAAACATTATCACTGTGTGAGAGATTAGAGAATGGACCTTACCACAGGGGCCGCGTTTCATTGGCTAATACCCATTTTATGTCACAGCGCAGCTACCACATGCTTGACCGTCTCACAAACACAAGCTACAGTAGTAAACTCATGCTAATGTACATTGTGGACTAGCAGACCGGCAGAAGGTTTTTGCGTCAGGACTCAAAAAAGAATGGTTCTCCACTGTCAGTGGGGTATCTGTACAGGCGATGTCAGGTATCCTGATCCTGTTTGTGGAACTAAAATTCACAGATTCCCAAAATCTGAATCGGAAAGCCTTGCTTGGATCAAAGCTTGTGCACAACTGCATTTGCAGCTCAACTATTGTAGGATCAATAAGAACAAAGGAGTGTCTGCTGGTGTAAGTATTATTGCTTTGCTTTGCTTTCTTTGTGATTAGTGAATGACAAAATGAAAGTCAATAATAAACACATCCATTATGAAAACCTTTTAGCCATGGCAGTACCGATACAACTTCTACAAATTAGATGAACAGATCAATATGCAATGTGTACCGTATCTGACATACATTAAAGATTTTATTTTACCTGAAAAGGCTTTTTACTAAATTGTAATTGTGTTAACCACGCTAGCACCGAGTTCCGTGTATCAGGCCTAGGCACTCTCAAACATTTTCCAACAACAGAAATCACTGGTTTCAAAAGTAACCCTCAAAACCACTATTGCCCGAATTACCCAGCCTTGCAAGAACAATAGCCATCAGTGATCTTGTCCACAGCTCCTGCAGAGAGTCAGTCGAAGTGAAAGACGCCATGTTTACACATAGAAGCTAAGTACCGTGAGCCTTTGTTTGTGAGACATGCAGCACATGGGACTTTCGAGGGGCGTTTCTGGGTGGAGCTTGGTAAGGTCCTTTCATATCATCTACTAAACTCATGGAAATTTTAGGCAGACATAATTTTAAAAAATCAGTGGATAAACCAGTCAGGATAAATGCTGTGTGGGCTTCATTGTTCCTGCATTCAAATTCAAAAATACTTCATTAATCCCAAAGGGAAATTAAACTCACTTTCTAGTGGCTGAGATTTCTTACAATGTTATTGATGTCTTTGCAAGTTTTCCTTTTATTCAGGTTTTCTTTTTTTTGTGTGCATTCTATCACAAATAATAATGAATAATTTTAGGTTTGAAACTTGTCAGTTTCAGCTTTGGATAAAAGCTAAAAGTACTTTTTTAAAGCATGAACATAAAACTCCGCACATAGTTATGCCAAGGGAGTATTTTTTTGTTTTGTTTTGTTTTTTCTCCTGAATTAAGATGAATTATTTAGCCTTGAAGAATTTGCAAAAAGCAGGAGTTTCACCTTGTAAGAGACAATCAGGGAAGAATGTGAAATTCTTTGTAGATAAGGAGAGGCAGTCATGAACTGAAAATCTTCTCTCTAGCTCTTAAGCACTTTCTCAAAACAAAAAAAAGTATTTTCAATCTAGGGGCCATGTACAAAGTGTTGCATATTTTTTAAAGTTTGTGACAGGAGAAAAACATTTGCTTTCAAACTTAATAAATGAAAAAAAAACGTTCATAATGTGAACATCTCCAGTTGTCCTGATTTTCCCTTCTGCAACTGAGCAGAAATAAAGTTTTCAGTGGACAGACTCTATGGGACTCTCCTACGCAGCATCTAAATGGCAGGAAAAGTAGGCGAGTTGATAGTAAACATAAGTAGATTTTCCACTGTTCATTTTAGCTCAGGTCAGATGTGTTTGTGTAAATACTGTGAACCAAAGCTGATCAGGGATATGTGTCTATTTAAAGCACAAACCTCACATCACAGATCCCATTTCAATTGAACTCAGTTCATTATTCAAATTACTTTAAAAGGTTTTGTGTCTAAGGAAACCCAGCAGATTGCATAGAGTCACTGACTAGTGAAAATTGCTTGCATTGTGTCATTGCCTTTATAGCAATCCCTCATACAGAACATGCATGTAGCAGCAGTGAAGAGGAAAAACTCACCTTTAACAGGAAGAACGACCAGAACCAGAACCTACAGCTCAGTACAAGCAACTTGGGGTTAGAGAAGAAACGGAAGAACCGATGTAGGAGTATGTTGTATATCAATGAAGAGTCAAAAAGCAGAACAATTAATTGATTGCAGCATATTCTCAGTGGATGGCCTCCTCCAGGAAGGAGTACGATGGAGCTTGTGTGAGGAGGAGAATTTTAACTTCTATTCTCACCGACTGTGTGAACACATTTTCTCATATTTGATCAGTTTATACACAACCTATTACACATCGATGTTCAGCAGAAGTGGAAATGCACCTGTAGCCTTCCCACCTGTTATTACGTAAGTAGAGCCAGTCTTTTAGCACAGAGTGGAAAAACACAAAAAGAGGAAATACGTAGCAGCTAAAGAGTCACGTGTTCCTTCAAAGCATTGGTCAAAAACCTAACAAGAACAAGCTGTGAGGGTTAACAGTTTCAAACTTGGGCTCTTAAAGTCAACATAATGCACTTGGGTGGTGATTGTAAACCATTCTCACACACAGAGGCAACAGGGATACTTTAACATGGGAGGAGCATGGGGTTTTGTTTTAACCCTCAGAATCTGGGTAATTAAGCAAAACTCCTCTTTCTTGTTTTTCCTCAGCCTCGAGTTATATGTTGAAACATATTGCTATTTTTTAATAGTCTTCAACAGACACAGCAGTGCAAGCCAGGAAACGAGATAAACGAGTTGAAGTGGAAGAGGAAACCTAGAGTTTCTTATTCTTGGTCTGTTAGAAAACAGTATTAGAAAATGTTTGCCTGTAAAGTGGATGTGAGTAGAAAGTGTATTATTTTCAATCTCATATTTTCACTCCAGTAAAAGTAAAGAGTAGACATCCAAGATATTACTAAAGTAAGAGTAAAAAAGTATTTGGTAAAAGAGGGTTACTGAAGTACTGAGTAACTGATCAAAACATCAATCATTTAATACTTGGAAAGTTACATCATCAGATGGACCAAAGTATAAAACTTTGTGGAAGTTTTGGTATTTTAATGAGCAAAAATATTTATGAAAATGTAGAAACAAACACAATAAATGCAAAAGAAACAGTTTTCCAAATCACTTTCTTTCAGTATAAACCTGATGAAACTTTAGCAAAGACTGTAGGTGTGTGTTTGTCTGGTGATTTTTTTTTTGTTAAAACATTTAAATTTTAGTTCAATGAAGTTATTCACAGTGGATATAGATCCAGAAATTTTATTCAAGTGAGAGTCATAATGCTTTATCGTAACTTTACTCCAATAAAAGGAAAAATACAGTGTTACAACAATATTGCTAAAAGTAAAATTTTTTCCCCCAAAAAAAGTTACTCAAGTAAATGTAGTTAGTTTCTCCCCAACTCTGGTTACAAGATGACTTTTGGCATGTTTGAGTCATGCTCTACCACTTCATCTTCATGTATTCCTCCTTAAAGAAAATGTCAAACTAGAAAACATCATATTTCATCTGGTCATATGACTGTCCTCCTAGTCACAGTCAGAAGTTCCTGCTAGATGGAAAGAATTACAAGTTAAATGGACGTCACACGGATCATCAAACTCATTTCAAGTCTCTGGCATCTTTGGGACGCTGCCAACCGGAGGGGAGTTTTAAACTAAATTTAGTTTCTCTGAAGACAAGATGTGAATGTTAAGTTTCTGTTTTGTCTCCAGAGTGAAACACAAAGGAAAACAGTTCAGCTGATGGCAGAAATATCATTGAGCTGAGTTTCAAGCCGGATGGAGTAATCCTTCTCAATAAAAGTTTGCTCAGGGACACATTTTACATTTATATATTATTTAAGTTAAATGTTTATATCATTTCCAAGTAACTAAGCAAACTCAAGGCTTTAAGCTCTGCATTCATCCAGCTTTATCATCACATAGAGCAAAAAGTGAACACACTTTTTTACCAACTCAACTTCAACTAAGCATTTAATTACTTTTACATCGTCTGTATATCAGTGGACAATATTCCAAAAGTGATCCAGAAATGGAAAACATTCTAATTTCAGAAGAAAGACTCTATGTGACTATAAGACTGCATGTGTTAAAACGAGACAGAAGACAGACAGAGCTAACAGTTATGCAATATTAAAGACAATAGCTTATCAGATTATTGAGCTACAAATCCTTCACACCTGTCCTACTAAACATTTTCTTATTCACTCATTTTTCCAAACACATATTTTTAAATGGACTTTTCTGATGTGAGAATCTTTGGAGGAAGGTCAACATGCATGTTTGGAGCCGCAGAGCGTAACTAACTATTGCTGTGAATACAACAATGGTTTGTTCTCTTGACTAAAAAAGGCCTCTTTAAGAGGAATTTGTCAAATGGACGCTTAGTGACAGCAAGTGGACAGTGAGCACTCTTTCCTTGTTATTCGGGGAAAGTGGACGAGCGACGCTGTTGGTTGGTTTTGCTAAGATAGAAAACTTCCTACCTATCTGAATAATAAACTAACCTTGACTGCATTTGTTTTATAACTAGCATCAAAATGGAGTGCATGTTAATAAAGGCAATAAATAATAATGGAAGAGCGTTGTTGCAGTGACGTGCTAAAGAACAGGAGCTTCCTAAAGCAACACAGGCGTCAAATTGCAAAGTCATATTTGTTGTATACAGCATTTTTATAATAACTCAAGTCATTTTATTGTGTTGTAAAATGATACTAGCACAGAAAACATAATATATGAAAAGTTCATTTTCAAAGGGTTCTTTTTAATCAGAGATGAGTCTCATCAGAACACGTATTTAATTTATTACATATACCTGTACATCATAAACGTTGGAACCACAAAAAACCTCGTGCTTTTCTACGTTCACAGACACAACAAGCTAAAAGCACAAGTGTGTTGTTGGCGTGAGGAATCCACCCAACAGCTAATGCTAAAAAAAAAGAAAAACTTTCAGAGGGAAAAAAAGAACAAAACAATGAAACTGCTTTTAGCTTTTCTTTTATGACTCCTAAAACTCGCCCACACAACAGCCACATGTCAAAAATGATGCTTCACTTTAAGATCAACTTGAAAAGAACTTCTTTCACACGTTTCATAAATGCACATCGCAGGCCTGGTTGTGAACATCTACATGTCTTGTTCTTCGCTTCTCTTTTCCACATGCCGTCCATGCTTACACTCCCCCACAAATACTTAATCCTCCCAAATCCAGACAGGAAATGTCCTCGTCAGTGGAGCACAATGCTTTCGACAGACCCCCTCTGCTCCTTTTTTCTCTCTCTCTCTCCTCCCCCCTGGCTGAATGATCTATGTGCCCCCTTCAAAACGCCCATCTGGAAACATTTAGCCTGAGAAAAGTCACACGCTGCCAATAACAACATGTCTGCAGCAGGTCTAGTTTATCAGTTGTGGAGTGTACCTTAAAGCCAGCTATCAGAGGAATACGACGCCGCATTAAGGCTATTGCAGAGAGAAAAGAAGGGAGTACACTTCTGCCAAAAACCCCCTAACATTTTTAATTAATCTCAGAAATTTTCAAGAAAAAAAAACTTTAAAAATTTTAAACTTTTCAAACTCAAATTTCCTCTATTTCTACAAAACTTCTGAGATTTGTTTGGTGGAAATTTACAAAATCCCCGCCCCCCCCATCTACAATGGTCATAATACGCCATTTGTGGAGGAGAGGAGAACATGAGATGTCAGCTTTCACTTTTTAAGAAGAGCCGCCCGCGTGCATTCTGTGCTTTTGAGTCAAGACTCATGAAACCTTTCAGAAAATTCTGCATCATGTCCCCCTCTTGTTTTTTTTTTTTTTAACTCTTCCTGGTTTGATGGCATTTATTAGGCCCTGGAGAATTGTTCAGGATTTTAAAAGGAAAATACTGAGATGAATCAGCTCCGTGTGAAGAGGAAAGGACATGCCTAATTATCTGGAAAACAGTATCTTTGCAGCGACAAGCAAAACAATAGACAAAAGGAAAAGGTCATAAAGAGGGAAAGTGGTGGAAGGTTTATCTGAGGACAACCGAGGAAGGAAATAATGAAGAGAAAGCCATTGTATACTTTATACCAGATCTCAGCAGGGAATCAACACTGTTAATGACTGCAAGAGTGACTGTGGTGACATATATAAAAAAGATAAACATTAACTAGAACATCTATGTCCAGATAGATATAAAGCAGCAATTAGATTCTAAAGTAAGAGTTTGGCATTGTTTCAGGGAGTTGTGGATTTAGATTCACAACAGCTCCTCAGAAACATGCAAAAAATGTTGAGGGGAAAAAAAGTCATAGAAAAAAATAAACCAAACAATAATCATTATAAATTGTGCCCTCTTGTGTCAGATTTCAGTACCATGAAAGAACACATTTTTCCCCCCAATCAAAACCATAAATGGAAGGATAAAAATGATACACACTCCATAGATAAATGCATCTCTGGTGTGATAAATCCTACACTTTTTTTTTCTGCCAATCACATAAATGAGTGTTTGGTAGTTGCCAGAAAAACAGCTATTAATGTGTTAAATTTGGTGCAGAAGAATTTCAATATTTTTGCACAATTTTGACCTTAACCCGTCAGACAAATGGGATAAATTAAAGCCATTTTCTGCTAGTGTAAAAAAACCCACAATTTTAAAATTGTGGCGTTTCCATTAAATTAGTAGTGAAATTAAAACCCTGCGTGAATAAGCTTGCTCAGGAGATGTATTCATAATCCAGTCATGGTGTTGGCGCCCATCAGCCAATCAGAGGAGACGTCAGCATCTCATTCAGGCGTTGGAGCAAAAAGCCCCTTATACTTGGGAGCGGCTACGTGTGCGGCGTTTTGGGGGAAATTATAGTTGGCCATTTTACAGAAAAGCTATGGATTCAACAAGTTGGAATAACAAAACTTTTTATGACCTGTGAACAGTTACAGTCTGAAAAACCACCCAAAACAAACCATCATCCTCCTACCACTTCATTTTTGCCAGTAGTAATATTTGGCTGTTGCTCACGTGACTCGTGATGTGAAAAAGTGTTTCCATTGCAGTTTTGCAAAATATTTGAAAAACTCATTATAGCGCAAAAGACTTTCCATTGGATTAAGATTGGAATGTCAAAAGACGTGTGTAAAGGCAAATAATCCAACACATTTACACACAACACCAGAAGCAACAAATCACAAATTTTAAATGCAGATTTTAAAATAAAAATTAAAATAAAATTGTTGCTTGACATTACCTGTGAAGTAAAATAACATGAATTTTCACCTTGAATTGTTCTTTTGACCTGCTGTTCCACACAAATATGTTTTGTTAAAGGAAAAAACATTTTTAGTCCAAACATCTCTTAATCCAAAAAAAAAAACAAACAACCCACTTTGGTTGTAGTTAAATAATGCATTTCTAAAAACAGAAATGCAAGAAAAGAATTAAAACGACAATCCAAGTCGAACCCTTCCATATTTAGAAAGGCCTTGATAGAATAAATTCATAACATTTACTAAAGAAAAAAAAGCAGCCTTTTGAAGCTAAAGTAAGAGTTCCATTTGTTTATCTTTTATGGCTTTTTCTGTTTTAAACCATTTAATTTCTGGTTTCCGAGAAGAGAAAGGAAATGAAAACAAAACAATTTCGTAAAATACTTTTAATTGATGCCGTTGCAAAACTAAAACACGGAAATGTGAGACCAAAACTCAGATGAGCATTAAAGTCACTTAAATGTCAATTAGCGTCGCTGAATTTGAATCTCAAACTGCATCCAGTCAAGAAAAAACATTTTTCAAATCAACTTTCTGCTCGACCGCACTCCGGCTTCTAGCAAGTGGTAAAAACTGATAAAACTTAAGAAAAAAAAAAACACATTCATTATAAGGCACCTCTTTCCTAACTTTAAAATACTGCAGCTGCAACAGTGCAAAAATATAAATCCTCATGCAACTTCATTTGCACTGAAAATCTTAACTATATGGAGATTCATCACATTGTAAGATGATCCTCCAGTTTTTATTGCACATTTCGTTCCCAAAAAGTTCCTCTTAGTTTAGATTAAGCTATAATTTAGAATAGTTTTAATAAAAACAGTGTTCACAAACTAGTTTGTAGATTGGTGTGTAAAACATAAATGCTTTGAGCTAAAACTTGTTTAAATCAAAGCGCACAGTAACTCATGTCAATTTCACCTCCGACTATCACAAAAAAAAAAAAAAAAAAAAACATTTTTGCATCAGCAAATTCCAAACTTTTGGTTTCCGACTTCATACAATTCTGTGAAAAGCATAAATACAGCAAAAAACAGCCTGATTTTTTTTTTTTTTACCCATTTATGACAAGTTTTTAAATCTATTCTGAGAATGTTAGTAAATTATGACACGTGCAATCATTTCTAGGATCCCCGCATTCCGTTTTATAACCCAAAGTTGGGGTCTGACCTGAACATTTGGGACCACATCCAAAAAACAGGCTTGTTATGTTTGAAAAGACTGCCCTCCAGTGGCTGACCCTCAGAGCTGGGTGAGTAGTTTACAAGCATCAAGCAAAAATCAAACCCCATACAATGAAGTGTCAGTTACAGGCATGCTTAGTTTTTTTATTATATACATGTCCAGTGTCTTCGATTTAAATGGATGAATCACAGTACTGTGTTAAACTCCTGGATCTGATCGTTACATCCAGCTGATGGTGAAGTTCTGGGTGAGTCTGAGACCCAGGCTCGCTACTGACAAGACCTGCAGGGGGAGTGAAAACAGAGACAAATATGAAAAATAACTCAACAGGATTTCAAATCAAAAAGAGCATGTATTATTTTAAGAAACTCAGTCTGTGGAGTGCGCTTCATTGTTTTGCGAGCTTAGTTTAAATTGAGCATTTCTACTTGAAATTTATCAAGTGGTTGAGATGGTTTCCAAAGTAAATTGAGAGTCTAATCAGGATCATAAATGAGAATGCTGAAGTAAACGTTGGCCACATATCCCTAAACAGCCGCAGGCATCAACATGACCTTCCCCGTAACCCCAGAGTTCACCTGGTTGTCTCTGTAGATGAAGGGAAACTTGTGGGAATTCACCAGCACCGCGCTCGGCTTCTGCTTCACCCCATAGAACGAGGCCGAGTCGATGCTGAGGAACGAGCCTTCCTGGTCGCTGTGCAGCACGCTGGACGTCATCGTGTTCTAGAAAACGAAATCAGCGACAACTAAGACTCACTGCAGCCGATTCACTTCCTTTAAATCAAACCTGGACAATGTCATGCAAATGAAACTTCTGACAAAGTTAGACCAAAGTGGTGGAAAAACTCTGCACCTGAGAGACGCTGAACACAACGTATGTGTACCGCTCCGTCTCGTAGGTGTCGATGGTTTCACCGTCGTCCCAGAACAGATCGCCGCTGGCCGAACCGTCGTCAGACAGAGCAGAGACCAGGTGCAGCGGCTGACCGCTACTGATCCACAGAGTCACATTGGGCTCCTGAGCAGAAGATTTAAAAAGAAACAGAAATATGATCAGAGGAAGGTTTCTGCAACTTTCTCACATGTTTATAGGGTGAATGGATGAACGGACTGAGCGACAGAGACTAATAGGACAAATGGGAAGATCTTTTAGACCAGTGGTCCCCAAACTATGGCCCGCGGGCCGGATCCGGCCCACCTCCACATTTAGTCCGGCCCCCTCCTGAACAATACTAGAGAGCGTTTAGATTCCCCCCCCTCCCCCAATACACCACATTTCCAGACTATAAGCCGCTACTTTTTTCCTAGGCTTTGAACCATGCGGCTTATATGTAGATTTTTCTTCAACCACCAGGGGGCTCTTTAGTGGGAAGTGAATCATTGAAAGTCAAAATTGGAAATCAAAGTGCCCATAAAAACGGAATTAGGTTTTAATAGGGAATTGAAATTTGAGAATGTCGATCAGTTAAATAGCATTAAGGGGAAAATTAATTTTTTTTAAAATACTGGGATCGTTATGAGAATTTGAGGAATAGATATTAGGATCCAATAGATGGCAGTAGTGCAACTATAATGGATGCAAGCTGCTGTTTAAATCTAGAGAAGAAAGCACCCATTTTCATTTAGCACATGCTAGTAGCAACACGAAGGATCAGCACTTTTACTGTTAGTTACCGTTCGGAAACTACCGTAATTAGTTCAGTTAAATCTAAACTTGGCAACTTTTTCTTTTTCAAACGTAATAAATGTGATATTAATTGACCCGTTATGACTCAAATTTTGAGTGTCCGCCCCCCTCTGCTGCTGCTGCATCGTTGTGGAAAACCTAGACGGCTTATAGTCTGGAAAATATGGTATTTATTTCATAAATAGTGTTATTTCCTTGATTTTTTTCTGTGAAGAACCCAGAGAAGGTTATTTGATTGTGCTTTCTGGAAAACAATACATTTAGGCACTCCTGCAATCGTCACACTTTCTGTTACAAACTGACTCCGGCCCCCCACCAGAGAAGGGAAAAGTTATGTGGCCCTCACAGGAAAAAGTTTGGGGACCCCTGCCCTAAACGGTGAGGAAAACACAGTAAGTCCAACTAAAGAGCCTCACCTGTGTTGGAATAATGGAGCCCTGACGCAGATGCAGGTTGATTTTATCCATTGGTGCGCTGAGGCGAAGTTCTTCCCCTTTGCTGCTCACAGAGTCGCCCTGGAAGTAAAACGGGATGAGCAGAGGAGAGTTATTACCCTTTATGTAATCACCGTTTACTAATGTTTATGATAAGCAGACTTACAGTGTAGAAGTCATACCACAAGCCTTCTGGGAAGTACCCGACCACGTAGTCCACTCCAGGCTCCAACACTGGAGTCACCAACAAGCTCCTCCCCCAGAGAAACTGACTGTCGATGCCGTAAGTTTTTACGTCTTTGGGAAACCTGGTGGTTGCACAGGGCCACGGGTCAATCAGAGTTCAGTACACGGGTAAGGTAAATATTAAAAAAAGCGAAAAGTTGTTCTCACTCAAACATGAGCGGCCGAGCTACAGTGTGCCCTTTAACGTGAGCGTGATGAAAGAGGGTGTAGAGGAACGGAAAGAAGGAGTAACGCAGCAGCAGAGCCTGTTTCATGGCCGTACGGGCCGACGGGCTGAAAGCGGTCGGATCCTGAGGCTGAAAAAACAACAAAACGTTATTCATATATTTGTCACTTTTACAAAAATATATACATAAATGAGAAAAGGATGGAAACAAAGAAAATGGAAAAAAATAAAATTCAAGAGAAGAAAAATGAGGAAAAAGAAAAAAATAGAAGTAGAAACAGGAAAAGAAAGAAGCAAGAAGAAAAACAAAGAAGCAGACAATGTTTTTTTCTACAGTTTCTCGTATTGTGTTATGTTTTATTAGATGGATGAGTAAACACACCCAGCAGATGCAAACTGGACACCCAGGAAGATTAAACTGTTGCAATGCCATCAACCAGAAGTAACTCGACTTCTCTATTCTACAGACTCAGATTTGAAGGCCATCTGTCATTTTAACCAACCACACGCTTTTTTTTTTCCTATCTGAAATGAAAACTTTGCTTTCGTTGCATAACAATAAATATAGCCTGTTAAACCAATTTATTGTTAAATTTAATCGCTGAAATATTATCTGGAGCATTGAGTGTTTTGCTAAAATTCTGTTTAGATATCCATCATTATACACCTGATTTTTACCAAAGCAAAGCCAGCTTCATTCATCCTTACGGTCATGTCAAGAGAGTTGTGGTTTCGTGCGAAGGGATAAAAAGCTCCCAGCTGAGTCCAGCGGACACACAGCTCCTCCTGTGGCTCCTCGCTGAAGCCGCAGATGTCTGCTCCCACCAACGGGATGCCCAGAAGGTTAAACGTCAACATACCTGGTGTAAATGAAGAGAGAAATAAAAATAAGTACAAAAGGAACAACGAAGAAATCTCAACTTAAAACCCACCTGTTTAGAGTTGCTTATGGCTAAATTAGGTTTAGAGTGCAGGTTGATGATGTCTTTGTCTTTACTTTTCATCTAGTTATTAACTTTTTTATTTCTCTTTCATACCGTCTATGTAAAGCCCCCCCAGAAAACGTCCCAGTTAAACGAATCTATATCTAGGGGTGTGAGAATCCTTGTTAAATGACATCTTAACTAAAACTCTGGGGTGTGAGACGTTTAACTGAAGTCCTACAAGGGGTGCGGGTTTTAATGTTTTTATCTTTTTTTTTTCTGTTTAAAAGAAAAAATAATTCTTTGTCTTTCTAACCGTTTATTCACAGTCACATGCCGATTTTATTGTAATTATGTAAAGCACTTTGAAATGCCTTTCTGCTGAAATGTGCCATAGAAAAAATTTTATTGATAGAAAAAGGAGTGTGGAATTTAGTGCCATCTGGTGGTGAAATTGCATTTTCAAAACATGCTGCGTGTCAGGGCTGTGGTAGATTAAAAAAAAAGTAAATTTCTGCAAAAAAAAAAAAAAAAAAAAAAAAAAAACTCAAATTTTTAGAATAATCTCAGAAATTTGAGTTCCAAAGCTCAGAAATTTCCACCATCTTTCTAATAAATTTCTGATCATCTTTCAAGCAAATCTTTGACTTTTCAAGCTCAGAAACAATCCAAGCTTTTTCTAGAACATTTCTGAGATTTATCTCAAACTTTCTGAAATTTTTGGTGGGAACTTACTCCTTTTTAAAAATTTTTATATCTATAATTCCCCTAATATGTCGTCATTCACATGACCCAATGGTGCAAGTTTCAAATTTTGAAGGAAAAATGAACTTCCGTTTTAATTATTCACCAGAAATATGCAGTAATATGGCTGACAGTGAAGGTGAGGAAGACGTTTGTCATTTACAGCAACACATCATGATACTCTTGTAAATGTAAGGAAATGCGACTAACCAGCGATGGAGGTGTAAAGGTCCTTCCAGTGGCTCCTGTTGTCTCCTAGCCAGTGACCTGAATATGAGCCATGACTGGGGAACGTGGAGCGAGAGATCACAAACGGTCTCTTTGCCAAAATCCTCTTCAGAGCACTGAACAAGATGCAAAAAGAAAACAAGAGATCAAGAGATGAAAAGTGTATGTTGTAACTTCCCTGCTCCGAATGTTAAGTCCAGACCTTGCAGTGGCTTTAGCTTCCATGAGTCCATAGAGACTGTGCAGGTTATAATGTGTTGACAGTTTCTGCTGTGCAGAGGCGCATACAGTTTTAGATCTGAGCAAACCTCCCAGCACACCTGAAACAAAACAGATTGTACAACGGTGTATGGACGGCTCGTATGCTGGAGGACGTTTGTTTGTCGTCTTCTACCTGGTGTGTAAGGAGGATTTTCCAGACTGTTTGACGGACAGCCAACAGTAGATCCGTCCAGGAAGTTTGATGGCTCGTTCATGTCCTAAAGCAAAACAAGAACAATGTTTAGTCACAATAGAACCTCAGACTATCATATTTTATTGTGAATCTCTGTAACAGAGTAGGGTTGCAACTAATTATTTTAGTAATCAATTGTTATGACAATCAGATAAAAAAAAACAACTGACAATCTACAAGTTTTTTTTTATTTAACCATTTGAGCTTATTTTTACAGAATATTAGAAATCAGTTTAAAAATGCAAACAGACAAATAAGAAAAAATAAACATTTTAATTCCTAGGGTACGTTCACACTGCAACCTGAAGTGACCCAGTTCCGATTTTTTGCCGGGGTCGTTCTCACCGCCAGTAAATGCAACCTATACGCGTTCTCCAGTGTGAACAGGCAAACGGCCTGAAAGTGTCTCGCATGCGCAGTAGAGGGCGCAATAGCGTCAGCGTTCTGCCAACCGCCATAAAAAGAAGTGCTCAGTGTTTGCGGAAGCAAACATGGAGGCTAACGGTGGAGCTTAGCTTACATATTTGAAGTTGTTGTCCAACCGGAGCAGCATATTAACAATTTAATCCTCATTATAATCCGTCATAGTTGTTTTTCTTCCCGCTTGTGCGTATCAGGACGCAGAATAGTGAGATTTGTTGAGAATCAGTGACATTCAGGTCAGATGAATGAGACCTGAACGTTAGTTCACATTTGAATCGGATACGTGTTGGATATGGGTCACATTTGAAAAAGAATCCGACCTGTGCTGTTCACACTGCCATGAAAAGATCAGATACAGGTCAAATTACATTTTTAAAAAAAACGGAATTGGGTCACTTCAGACTGCAGTGTGAACGCACCCCTAGAATGCAGTAACATAATATTCCTTTAGTGTACGCTTGATTGTTCGAGACCAAGGATGCATCTGCAGCTGAAGTAATATTGCTAACAAGCTTAGCTCTTTCTGATAGACTTATCAGTATAGTGTAGGTCTGATCTGTGGATTACTATTTGGATTAACCAATTATTAGTAGGGTAGAAAAAAATGCTTACAAGGAGCAAATGGCCTTTGCTAAAACATTACAAAATATGAACAAGTTCAAACAGTATAACTACAAACCCATTAATATAATGTTTCAATTTAAAATGACATATTGGTTGGTTTTACTTACAATCCACAATCCATCAAATGGGACCTTCTCATGAAACCTTTGCAGGTTTTCATACCACCATTCATACGTCGCCTCATCTGAGAAGTCTGGAAATGCTGTCAGACCAGGCCACACCTACAAGGAAAGCAGAGAAGAAGAAACATCTGTAGGGATTAAAAATAAAAAAAAAAACAACAAAAATCATGCCAACCAGACCACAACTAAGGAAATAACTGCTCTATGATGAGTAGAGCAGGTCCATCAGGTCACTGATTGTAAACTTGGAATCTGCGGCTCTGAGGAGGGGCTTCATCCTCGAAGGCGGAGCTAGGTCCACCCAGGCGTTTTGCACAGCTGAATGGTTGCCACGGGAGATTAAAGGATTTTTCAAACATGAAAAGAATCAAAACAACACTCCAGGTGTCTTTTTGGTTAGGGAACAACATTATAACATGATGTAAAGCTCAAAAAGTTGACTTTACATAATACTGCCCCTTTAAACAAACACCTCTCATCAAGCCCGGTATTTAAAACTGATGCTGCTGTCCTAATGTAACGCACTGGAAGTCTCACACACCTAAATCTAATCTTGGAGGAACAGCCATCACGGCATTAAACCGCGTGTCTAAACCTCCAGCGACAGCTTCTCATCTTGCAGAAACGGTGTGAGCGTGTGATCCGGTCTTGTGAGAACCACGAGTGGAGACGTGACCAGCTGATGTCGCAATGCGGCTCCTCTCTCACCTTCCCAATTAGAGTCTTCCCTTCAGCGTCCTTGATGAAGACTCCTCGCTTTAGTCCCTCGTCGAAGGGCCAGTAGGAGCCCTCCGGCTGTGTGCTGCTGATTCCTGGGTCCTGCAGGCGGAAAAAGAACCCGGTTAGACACACGCTTCCAATCGGATCCATGGCGAATGAGCTCTTCTACGGACCATTATCATGACGTAGGTCTGGTTGTGAGCGTGGAGGTCCAGCACCAAGTCCGGAAGAGTGTTGAAGTTCATCGGGTCAAAGGTGAAGTCTTTGGCTTGGTCCATGTAGTCGATGTCATTCCACTGGACGTCCTGGAAACAGACAGCCCAAACAAACTCGAGTGGTTATGAATAATATACAACTCTGAAGATTATGTGTCCAATGCACCATAATCAGCTGTTTTGGATCATTATGCTGGTGACCCAACAAAGGTCTTTATTCAAAATGCCCTGGTGATTCAACAGTGAATTTGGCAACAATTGGCAACTGAAGAACACAGAAAAAAAATACTGAGAAGTGTGACTATATATGCACACTTTATATATATATATATATATATACATACATACACACACACACACACACACACACACCATTTCTGATGCAGGTATAAAAAAGGAGAGTTCATGATGAACTCCTACAAATCTCCCACAGCTGTTGGAGAAAAAGTCCCACAGCATTAGAGATCCTCCACCACACTTTGCAGTGAGCATGCCACGAATGAATTAATAAATCATTTTTGGCCTGGACTTTAACATGTTCATTTCAATTAACCGCTCTGACCACTGCAGCTTCATCTATATCCTGAATAATCACAATATTCTTAGTACAATAATACATATGAACTGCAATGTTTCCAATATCTTGAACATAACATCCCTACTGTTTCTATTTGTTTTTACCATATTTTTATTTAGCTCTAATTTCAAGAGCTGCAATTTTAGATTTTGTTGTGCTTTCTTGCACACTGAGAAAGGAATTCAAATTTGTGACATAAATATAACTGAAAATTTTACCTAAAAAAAAAAAAAAAAAACACAATGGACAAATATGCTGAACAGTAGATTTTAAATCTTCCAAAAAAGTTTTAAGTTCCTATAACTGAAATTAAGAGAAACTAGAAATTTTCTATTTTGTGTTTTATAGAAACAGTCTGAGCTTTATGTAAAAAAACAAAACAAAGGACATCTGACAGTACAAAGAAGGCTTGTGTTTGAGAATTACTTTTGGCCTTTGTTGTTGCGTAACAATTTCAACAGCAGCAGCAAAAAGTAATGACTGGTATCAATGAATATTCACCTGCGGTATCCCATAATTCCTCATTCTCCTGACAACTTCCCAGGTGGCATTGCTGGTCTTGTAGCCCCAGCGACAGAGATGGTACCCTAAGGCCCAGTAGATTGGCATGGCTGGCTGTCCTGTGAGAAAATCAGTTGAGGGAAGAGATATCAGAAAACAAACGGATCTCAAAGTGATACATTTCACCATTTCTTTCAGTTTTTGCAAGTCGTCGCCGTTCCATCTTTTTCTTTCAGTGTTCCAGACGACCAGCTACATGTCGTTTCAGTCTTCATCAAAGCACACTCACTGACCTATGACCTCCACGTACTGCTGAACGACTGACCCAGGATCCGGACCGAGGAACACGTAGAAGTCCAGGATTCCTCCGATGGTACGCCAGGTGAGGGCAGGGCCTGGCTGGAGGGCCACATCTGATCAAACAAAAACAAAAAAAAAAGAAAAAAAAAAAGCAGCTTGAAGCTGAAAACAAAGCCTTTGTTTACAAATCTGCAGCAAATATAACAAGCTGCAACTGCACAGTCATAACCTCAAAATGAACTTAAATGTCATTATTTTTAGGCTCTTAATTATACATCTGAATTGTTTTTTGTTCTAATAGGGTGATCAATGGACAACAAATAAGACTGAATTTTAAAAACAAGAACTGGATGCACACGTCCCTCAGATGGAAAAATTTGACCACTCATCTGCTGAACTGGCAGACTTAATTCTATGGCTAGAAATCCTGGCAACTTTAAACATAGTAGAAATTGTACAAGGTGGTTGAATTAATGAAGGAGGACAACTAGTTTTCCATGAATGCTAATGCTAGTTAGCATAGCCACTGATGATTGACGTCAACCGTTTTCTTAGACCGTCAAGTCGTTTCTCTGCCATTAGCACATTTAGTAGCGACTACAAGAGGTTGATTGACAGCGCCGAGACCCTCCCCTGCCTCTGATTGGTTGTGAGCGGTGGAATAAAAAAAAAAAAGTCAACTGTAGCACTGCAAGAAGGCGGAGCAGTTCTATTTTTTCCACAGATTTCACTGTCAAAGAGCCACAATTTTTTTTTTTTTTGAAATAAAATTTGTAAAAGTTACATAATTATTTATGCAACTTTGAAATGGACACAAGCCAATTTAAAGCAGTTCATTTAAATTTCCTCGCATGTTGGCTTGTGTCCGTAGATATTTGAGCTTGTGCGCTTAATTTTAATCATAAATTAATTAGAAAACAGTTAAAATCCATTGGTAAAAGTCCAACAAGTATTATTATTAGCCATTCCTAATAAGATTTGTGCATCAACATGTCAACTTGGAACCGGTAGCCATTTTTTTGTAAAGTAATAATTGAAATAATGTGATTATTACTCTGAGCAATGGCTCATATTTAGAAGAGGAATAGACATAAAAAATCTGCCTGAAGAACAATTTGAATCATTTTCAATTTTATGCCTGCTTTGCAGTAATTGGAATGATCCCAAACAAATAAATGATTACATGTCAAATTTAGAGGCGATGCTTTTTAACAACACTGGGAAGTTGAGGTTGAATCACATGAAAAACAAACTTCCGCTTTTCTAGGATTTAATTTTGTCAGCAGGCATCATTCACACTGTTGCAAAACTCTGCTTTTCACTGCTGTGTGTACTGCAAGTAGTACTGTAGATCTAAGTGTGGGTATATCTGACCCATGGCGTTGCTGTTCAGGAGGAAGAAGCCGTGTGCATCCCCATCGTCCTCCATCGCCAGATAAAATGGATGAACACCGTAGAGGTTCGTCTGTTCCTACAAACCAGGGGAAAAAAAAAAAAACAACAACTTCAGCCTCATCATTTAAACAAGAGCCAAACTCATGCAGGCACCATTAGAATAATAAAACAAAGCCCGTAAATCATTATTTGTGCTACCTTGATCAAAGACTAGGCTGCCGTAGTGATGAGAAACACAAACAAAGCAACGATTAGCATGTTTACCATGGGAGGAACATCCCTGGCCCACATGGTGAGTGTGTTCCACTGGATGTTGTGCAGAAAGGTGGAGCGGTGTTCACCCAGGCCATAAATGAACTGACTGGGCAGGGCGGTGGAGAACTGGAGGAACTGATCAGCGTAGAAGAGCGGCGCCACTGTGGTGTTCAGGCTAATGGAGGAAAAAAAAAAAACAACATTCATTACTTGGTGGAGGTTGATTTTATAAAAGCATAGAGATCTTGTAGAAGGGGTTGCAACTAACTATTATTTTAGTAATAGATTAATCAGTTATTCTGATGATCAATCCACTTTTTAAAAATGGCACGTTCTAAAGATTCTTCAATTAATATTTTTTAATATAAAAAAAAAAAAACACGTTTTTGCCTAAAATGCAATGATGTAGCATTCCTTCAAGAAATCTGAAGTAGGTAAAGCTAAAACTAGGCCACTCGTACATATGCGTTTTTATCTTAAATACTAAATATATACTTTTTTATACAGTTTTGCCTTAATTACTGCTCTGAATATGTTGGGGGCGGTTTCAGCAAATTGCCTTTATTTTAGTCTTTATACCCCAGTTACTGATTAATCAGCAACTAAATTAGTTAATCATTAATTCAATTTTCTTTTAATGTTTCAGCCCTACTTGAAACGAAGTCAAGCAGAATATGAACATGAGATGTGATAACACTAACAGGAAGCGGTTTCCCACCAGCAGTGCTTTAATGGTGCATTCATATACATCTAGCATGTTGAAACATATCAAAACTTTAATTAAAAAAAAACAACAAAAAAACACCTAAGTGTTTACGCTGTTTTTATTGTTGAATGTCTGCATAATGTCATTTAAAATATCCTAAAAATTTATTGTTGCAATATCCATGAGGCCAGTGGCTAGACCAACACTCTTAATAGAAGCAAACCAAGAATGCATCCTGGATTTAAATCTTGCAAAAACAAAACCTCTTTTGTTTAGTTCACGTTCTCAGCACAAGATGGAGGGAATTCATGATAACCTAGCAAAACAAAGGTGTTGATAAATAAAAATGAAAGGAAAAAAAAAAAGAAATATTTTAAGGTCAGACTCACAGCACAGTTCCTGTAGACTTCCTCTTCACCACGAGGCCAAAAGGCTGCTTTGAAAACTCTACGACGTATTCGGGGTTTTCTGCTTTCTTGGTGGCAGTGGGGACAGAGAGTGGGACCTCAAAGCGTGAGCTGGAGGGGTCTGTTATCTGCAATTCAGTAAAAAAAAAAAAAAAGTTCACATAAGTTTGTAGAAAAATATTGATTCTTCATTATTGCAGACAGAGCATCTGAATAGCACAGATGGTGGCTGTGGGGACAGAGTTAGTTTGGATTATTTTTTACATTGAGGCTCTGTTACATTAATATTGGTTGTAGTACTTTTACTTAATCCGATTAATCTAATGTAGCCATTTAATGCAACTGAAAAACGTTTACATCACTATGAGCAAATATCAACAGGCTGTTGCTAGCTGTTTAGCTTGCTAGCTCTGTGGCTTGCTAGCTGTTTAGCTTGCTAGCTTCACAAACTTCCTTTTCCAACAAGCTCAGTCAAATGACATCTTTCTACTACAAGCAAGGGAACCATCATCGGTAAAAATAAATAAATTCTGTGGCGCCTCCGTTAGCCATCTTTGTGTTGTGAAGCTCGTGGCATAACATTTTTTGACTTGTCCAAATGAATTCAGGTCAGCTGCTATTAGCCAGAGATCAAATCACGTTACAGCATCATGACGTGCGTATCAAAAGTGACGCTGGGGTATTATCTACTTTAAGCTGATTATCTTATTACACAAGGAACAGACACAGTAGCATCACAGGGCATCGTTCAAACTTTGAACCATCTTTGCAACCTCTTTTAGATAAATGGTGAGTATCAGTCTGCGTGATACCTAAAGTTTGCTCCATCAACTGCAGTTCAGAACAAAGTCTACATTGATTTAGAAAGTCAAACAGATATTGTTTTGCAATACAAAAAGAGGCAAACTTAATGACCTCCTCCTTTAACATGTTCTTTATCTCTTCAAGCTATGCCTTCATAAAACCAACGATGTCCCAAAAACTTCTCAGGATCTCCTCCAGAACAAAGATCCCTAGATCTTATACGACATGTTCCACTACCCAGGAATCACCAGAGCAGGTTTGGAAGACTAAAACTGCTCCTGTACTCACCCTGACACGCAGGCGTGTGTCCGTTTCGTGTCTTATCTCCATCTCTAGAGTGAGAATGTCTCCAGGGTAGTAAGTCTTCACATCTTTTACCAGGGTACCTTTGAGTCCCATCGACGCGTTTTTTGATGACACCAAGGAGTATGAGGGGAAGTCAGGAGGATAGAAACACCACGGGATACCGTTTTTCCTAGATCTGCCTCTAGTTGAACCAGAAGCAGGGATGAAGCAGCAGCTCCTGGCCTCACACAGCTCCCGGGTCACAACCACCGCTTTCTCGGGGTAGCAATCGAACCTCCACGCCTCTGGGATAGCACTGCAAGCTTTGGAACGTGCAGCGGCCACAGTGTCATTCATGTCCGCTTGTAACACGGGGCCTAGAGCCTGCCCTGGCGCTGGCGGCGGTGGCCTGTGCGCCTGGACGGATGTGGTGCGCAGCCAGTATATGGTGTGCAGCAACCAGCCCCCGAACAGGACCAGCAGCAGGCTGCCGAGTATCAGCACAACTTTGGTGATTGAGCATGACAGCCTTCTGGGGAGCAGAGAGGTGCTGTCTGGCTGTGGCACCTGAGAAGAGTTCAAGAAAATAAGTTAATCCAGTGGCTTGTTGTTGTGGTTTTTCAGTTTCGTTTTCTCCCTTTCCTCAGGTTTAGAGGCAGACTTCAAGAGTGGTGACTTCTGTTCTCTCCTCTACTTTTGAACCTATTCCTTGCCTTTTTCGCCTTCTTTTTCATCTCTGTCTGTTGCATTTAAAATGAACTCAAAGTTCTAGTTAAGTTTTACATATCTATAGCAAGTGGAGCATCTTGGTAAAAGCTGTAAAGCTTCTCTTGAGACAGTAAATCTGTTGGGGCTCACCTTAACCCTCAGACAACAGTTCTGAATGACAAACTGCCAGACAGGATAAGTTCAAAAATAAAACATTTAAATTACTACACCAAGCTGTCATTTAAAATAATGCTTGTTTGTGCAATAGCCCTGGCAATATCTGCTCCTTAAAAATTCATATTTGCAAACAGAACTCGTCTACGTGTAGATAAACACAACAAAGAAAGAGACCAACTTCTGTTTTCGGAGTTTACACTTAACAGGGAGTCCAAGCAAATAATCACAAAAATGCAAGTAAAAAATGAACTCACGGCCACATCTTCCTGAGCTGGACGATGATGCTCTTCTGATAAAAGTGCACCAGAAAACTGAACGTTTTCTGGATTCAGCCTCTTATAAGACACCATTGCTATAATGTTAGTCTGTCACACAGAGTTGGACAAAAACAAATGCCGTTTAGGATGGTCACATGATCCGACAGCCAACAAAAATGAAGCATTGTCGAAAACCTAATGCTTTAAAACTACTTATTCAAACTTTTATTTACAGCTGGTCCCTTTCTTGTGATTAATAAATTGCATAATTTGTTAAAAGCGAATGTAATATGTGAAGTAAAAAGACAAGTGTAAAATTGCTTTCATGTACTGCGTATACTTTCTCATGTCTAGTAGCTGTTGTTATGGAGGTTAAAAAACAAAGAGAAATGTCGCTACTGATACTAATAGCCAGGAATGTTCAAGCATTACCGCTATAAACGCAGCAAACAGATACCGAAGACTAAAGTGTGCCAATAGGTAGCTTTCGGTGTATTTTAATGTTGGCTAACTTCAGCAGCAGAATCATTTTAGCTAATATTGTAGCTTTAGCTGGAAGTAGCGTCGTATTATTAGGTTCTTACCTGAACTTTGAACTTCTCAGGCACAAAATACAGCAGCCAAAGCAGCTTCTGCTTTAAACAAATGTCAGCATTACAAAGTGTTTCCCTGCACTCACAGACTCGTCCCCTGTCTGCATGTTGCACGTCTGTTTATCTGGAAGCTGCATTCAATATCCCTCGGAATATTTTTAACTTCCGGTTTATGGTTGTTAACTTAAAAAAGAGAATATCATGTTTAGGTCGACATTGTTATTTCCGTTTACATAGTGACGAATAGTTCATAATTTTAAAGGGAATTTTGTCTGTATAAAAATGTTCTATGTAGCTCATGGTGGCATTTTAAGACCGTGGTGCGTTCAGATGCAACTTGTACACTTCATTCAAATACCCACCAAATAATTAAGTATTGTTTAATGCACAGGTGTCACACTCCAGTCCTGGAGGGCCACTGCCCTGCAACTTTTAGATTTGCCGCTTCTGCACCACACCTGAATAGAATAATTAGGTCATTAGCAGGCCTCTACACAAGGAGGAGGTAATTAAGCCATTTCATTCCAGCGTTTTGTACCTGTGGCACATCTAAAAACTGTAGGACAGAAGCACTTGAGGACTGGAGTTTGACACCTCTGGTAATGTATTTGTGTTAAAATATCCTAGAAATAATGATTTACTATTACTATTACTACTATTTGTCAATGAGCAGCTTTTTAATAAGTCAACAAAGTTAAACAAAAACAAAAAATAAGTAGTTTTGAGATTACAAAGAAAACCCAGAATACAAAATAGTAAATGACGTGTTCTCACCCTGCAAACCTGCCTAAAAATGTTACATTTCTCAATGTGTCCAAAATACTAAGTGTTTGTGCAAGTATTTTTAATGTTTTCATCTGATTCTTTCACATTTGACTATAGTACTTTACACAGTCAAACAGGAGCACAATGCAATTTTAAATACTTTTATTGTAAGGCAACACATCTGATACAGCTACATCAGTAAATATATCCACCATCAACACAGCATAAAAATCCTTTCCTCTTTGGATAATGCATCCTTTTGGTGATAGTATTCTGTTAATGGTTGGTTGGCTGTTTTGATAGACGCGAATCAACGTTACAGAGCAAATTTGAAGCATTTCACAAAATTGTTTAACTGTTAGAAAGAGTATGTGACACACAGGACAATCGTTTGCCTTCTTAACACAAACATATCTGGATTCTTGATATCCAGATACGTTATCTGGATATCATTTCGACTCCAGTCTGAACATGGAGAGTGTGCTCTCTCCATGTTTCATAATTTTAAAGACACACGTAATAATGACGCATTTTCTTATACAGATGAAATTAATTAAATAAGAATAAAAGAACACGTTTCATGTCACATACATGTTTGGTCCTTATTGTATTGAAAACATTCAAGCTTATTCTTTTTAAAAACAACATTTAAAAAATGTATTAATTTTTCATTTTAAAAACTAAATGAGCTAATGTCCACTGTAAGACCCAACAAATATACTTATCTGTTCCATGTTCACATTCAAAATTAATGATATGAGAAGCATTGTTTGGACAAAGTGGAATCACCGACTAATCTGAACACAAGAAGACAGTAAATTAGAATCAATGAGACTTTGCAACATGAAACTGCGTTTGCGGTGAGAGCTGATTTTGAGCGTGTTAGTTGTAGAAAATTACAGACGTGTTCAAAATAACATCAGTCCAACATCACAAACTAGACAGCAGTATTCTGCATGGAAAATAATGCAGTTGCAGGCGCAGTAGAGTAGTAGTAGACCAACACAGCAACATGGCATGTATGTTGCTCATTTTGTCTAATTAAAATCATTAATTCAAAGTGAGGCAGCACATGTTGGTAATAGGGTAATCCCTGTGAATCAAACACCAGCCTTGGAATAAAAAGCTGACTGGAGAAGTGAAGGCATATAAAGAAGTGAAAAAGGAAAACTAGAGCCTAAAAGTACGACACAGTACTGATTTTTCATTCACTGTGTAGAAAATAAAGGAGTACATTTCCGCCAAAAAACTCAGAAATTTTCGATATAACAAGGACATTTCTCAAATAGAAAAGCCAAAAGTTTGCTAGAAAAAACACTGAAATTTTGAGTTTAATTAAAAAATTAAAATCAAAAATGTATGAATTTCAAAAGTTTGAACATTTTTGACTTTTCAAACTAGGACATTTCCTACTTTTGTTTTCTTTTTTTCTAGAAAAGTACAGAGTTTTTTGGTAAATATTTACTCCTTTTTTCCAGTGACCCTAATATGCTGTGACATAAAAGACCAGGAAGAAAACGGAGAGATGCCATTTGAATGGATCAAAGAATTGCCAAAATGGCGAAGACTTTGGAAAACTCCAGAGTTCACATATATAAAATTGACAAGACCAAGATGTGAAGAAGTTTATGGCAAGAAGCTGTCACAAAGTCAAATTATTGAAAGAAAAAAAAAGCGAGCAGGTTACAATTTGCCAAAGAACAAACTGACTGACTGTCCTAAAGTGAATTGGTGCCACATTTTGTTGAACAATAACAAGATTCCTCCCTTTGGATCTAAGTCCTCAAACAATTAGTTTTGGTTACCATACATTAAAGCACAGTGACTCAGGTATCATGCTGTGGTCATGTTTCTTATTCTATGTCGTCAGACCTAGTCATCAAATACCAGACGTTACCGATCAGTTTAAAAACACTGGAAGAACCGAAGACGTCATGTTACTTTAGGCAAAGAGGAAAGAGAAAATTCCCTTAAAGCAGAAGTTTCAACAACATCCCAAACGCAGCGGTAAAGCCTCGTCTTAGTCCCAAACTAACCAAATTAAGGTTATGAAAACGCCAGCCCAGATTCTGTAGCTTAATCCAGATGAAAACATGTGGGCTGACTCTAAACGCGCTGCTGCTGAGGCAAAAGGAACTCTGGAATGTGTCCGATCGTGGTCACCTGTTCAGGATGAAGTCATTTCGACTCCAGTCTGAAGCCTTCCTAAGAGACGGCAGTTATACAAATAAATATTAATACGAAACATTCGTCCAGATTTAGAGGAAAACTGAATCTTCAGAAAACTTTTGCGTAGAAGGAAATATGTAAACAGTTAATTTTTTAAAAAACTTACTAATAATCCATTTTCTTTACTTTGTGTATTGAGATATTATTTTCCTAAGGTTTTGACTCTGAATAGCACATGCAGCGTTCTCAATGCATTTCCGTGTGTAAATATGAGCTGTTATGAGCTTTACTCCATTTATTAAACACATATTTTTAAAACTTTGAACACAACTGAGGCAGGTTTGATATAGCAGAGGTTTCTTTAAGAACTCTGTTTTAATCAGCTGTAACAATGCTGATATCAATTTATTATTAGTCTCTTTTTCTCTTGACTTAAACAACAAATAAAAACAGACAACCTAGTTAGAAATTTACTTCAGTCCTACAATGGAGGTGGGATTTGGGGGTTTGAACTGTACTGGTGGCGGTTTGTGGAAGTTGCTGAAGACAGAAGGTGTAAATGCTTCGTTAAAGTTAGTATTTTAGGTTTTAAACCATTATCATCTTACAGCAGCTACGTTCTGAGGCACAAATAATAAAAATTCCAGTCCAGAAGAGTGTGTATCACTGGGAGGTTTTGAGTTTGAAAGAGAAAGCACACTAGGGCGAGAGTGTCTGAAGTTTTTGTCACGAGCCAAAATCATCAAGGCAAAAGTTCTTGCAGGACAAAAAAAAAAAAAGAAAATCATTTTTAAAAACATTTAAATCACCAAAAAAATTATTTAAATAAAGGGGTTGAATTTTTCAGAGGAAAGTTTAAATCAGTGTACATCCAGAACTTAAAAAGGGTTTTTCATGATAAGTAAGGAATCCAATTTGAACATTCTTTTGGATACTAAATTGTCCAAGTCTCAGTAATAAAAACAGAACTGAAGTCACTCTTACTTTAAACAAGCTAGTTGTATTTAGCCAAGTAAAAATTTAGTTGCACAACAGTTGCTTTCAGGGTAAAAGTCACGAGCCAAAATCGTGATGTGGTTTGTTTTACTATGTGATTCCTTTAACCACTGAATTGTACAAACTGAATTTTAAAAAATACATAAACTAAATGTGTTTTGTGTGTTGTTTTTTTTACGTTAGCAGAATAGCTAGAAAGACTTCTGAACATTTGTAATGGAAATGTTGCTGAAATTAAAGAGAAAGCAAAAAGTATAATTATCAAAAGACAAATTCTTTGTGTGGGTGCTAAAGAAGATTCTAATTTGTCTAATAATTTTGCACTAATTAAACATAAAAAGCCTCCATTTGCATCAACCACCTGAGCTTGGGGCCCCAATCAGTCCAGCTGTGCCGTACTTTGGACACCTCTGCAAAATTGTGCGTATTTATTAAATATCTGCAATTTCTTTTTAACATGTTTCAGAATAAAATTATTTTTACCATTTCAACTGTTCTAAAAAAAAAATCAGAAAGTACAGCTGCTGTAATCATGAAACCACTTTACATAAAGAGCACAGTGTAGTTACTGTTACAGATTAATGAGTTGAAGTATTAATGGTGAAAAATCCCGGCTTTTACTAAGCAGACGTGTCAAAGTCAAGCTAGCATGAATGAACTAATTTCCTCTCCCTCACTTTTCTTTTTCAATTAATACTTTTTACTAACTTGTGAAATGTGATATCCTTGGACCTTATTATGTCGTTGTCATAGTGTTGACAATTAGTCGCAAAGCACCGCGTCACTTTTTCTTTTATATATCAAGCGTACATTTAAGGTTTAGCTCATCATGTTGACAGTAAAACCAACGATAGTCATCGGTTGCAAGCAGCTTTTTTGTCCCCCAGCAGGGATCTTGTGCATGTACAACGTGACGTTACGTTGCAACATGTCTATATATCGATCATGACTTAAAAGAAATTTGACTTCGCAACTTAACTACTCACAATTGGGCCTCTTTCTCCAGGTATGTCTTTGATGAACGAATATTATAACATGATGTGAAACTCAAAAAAATTGATTTTACACGATAACGAAGTGAAATGGTGCATCTCAGAAAACCAGAGGAAAGTAGTACTGTTTTTTTTTTATTTTTAATTTTCAAATGGCGTTGACTAGAACTTGTTTCAGTATAAATTTCCTTATATACTAAAAAAAGGTTAAAAATAAATAAATAGTGCTGAACCCAGGTACGGAGTAACCCAGCTTCGGGCTTCTTGATGAGCAGGTACTCCTGCTTGGTAGCACAGACCACAGCTGTGTTTCTGTTCATAAGGCTGTTTGTACACTTCAGAGATAAATATTTTAGTTTTTAACACTTTTTATATAGAAGCATCACAGATAGGCAACAATAAATTCAGAGGTAAGCCACTCCTTTCCACTTTCTCAGTTTTACAGACTTTTATCTCGTACTAAACACTACCAATATATATCTGGTTAAATAAATAGAGTTTTTTTCAGTCATTTTTCTCCGTTATGCACATATTAATGGGGGAGTTATTGTCGCTCTCGTAGAAGTCGTCATTCTTCTTGGCGGCCGGAGACGTTCCCTCGGTCTCGAAGTGTTTCCTCCTGTGGAGCCTGAGGCTCTGCGAGCGGCTGAAGCCCCGCCCACAGACGTCGCAACCGTACGGCCTCTCACCGGTGTGCAGCCTCACGTGGTTTTTGAGGCTGGAAGCGCGCGTGAAGCTCTTGTCGCACTCGGGACAGTCGAACTTCTCCCCCAGGTGGATTTTTTCGTGTTCCCTCAGTCGGCCGGACTGGTTGAAGCTGCGGTCGCACACGGAGCAGTGGTACGGCTTCTCACCCGTGTGGGTGAGCCGGTGTCGGTTCATGGCGCCCGAGTGGGCAAAGCTCTTGCCGCAGTCCGGACAGGAATATGGCTTTTCTCCCGTGTGGACTTTAAAGTGACCTTTTAGCTGACCCTTTTGTGTGAACTGTTTTCCGCAGAGGGAGCACTGGTAGGGTTTCTCGCCTGAGTGAATGCGCATGTGGATCTGCAACGCCGACATCTTGTGGCAGTCTCTTCCACAGAGCCCACAGCAGTAGGAACTCTTCGAGTTGCTTCGACTTTGCTTTTCCTCAGGCGACGTTGGAAGACCACGTTTTTCAACGTCTTCGTCAGCATCCGGATTTTCTGTAGACAATTTGGATGGAAAGACTTTAAAACTGAGCGTAGGAGCGCAAACAGGGTTTGCACATTTTACTTGCAGTAAAATTCAAGCATTTTTAAGGTAAGTTTTCATACTCTTCCAGCACCACACTAACAATACAAATGAATTATAAAATGACAGTTTCAATTCACTATTGTATATAATTTATTACAACAATTTATTACTGTATTCCACTGCTCTCAAAAAAAAACAAACAATTTCCCAATTGTGGTGTTTCCATTAAATAAGAAACAATTAAAATCACATGTGAAAAAGTTTGTTCACGTGAGACGTTATTAGAAAACACGCAATGCCATCATCCTCCTATCACTTCTTGTCTTCATGTTTTCCTCCAGTAGTGACATTTCGTTTTTGATCACATGCGATAAGAAAGTGTTTCCATTGCAGTTAGAAAAACTAATTGTTATACGGCTGAAAAACCAATTAATTCTACCGCAAGAACAGTTTATCGAATAACGTGATTTTTTTTTTAAAATTGCCATGTTTTTGATAAGCAAATGTATTTTTCGAAAATCCAAATTGAGTAATTATATGGTCAATGGAAACACAGGCAAAATAAACTGTGTTCATTATAAATTATTGTAATTTAAAATAAGCATTTTAAATTATTAAATATCTCACACACACCTAACTGGTACAAGAACGAAACTTTAATTTAACAGAAAGTCCCCCAATTTCAATAACGTTGTTTAACGTATAGAATATAAGCTAACCTTTATTTCAATTACACATAGGTCATTGATCCATTAGAATAACAAATATTACATACACTACATTGAAACAATCCAAACATTGTTTTAAGATAAATTACCTTCCAGCACAATGCACCAATCAATCAGACAGTGATCAATATCCATTTGCTCCCTAATTGGCTCTGACCTCTTAACAGATCGAATACAGGCAAATCTGATGTGTTTAGTTAAATGTGCCAATGTTGAATCCTTGGAATCAGCAGTTTAAAACTGAATTTCCATAATATGCCAAAAATGGAAAAAAAAAATTATCTTGTAAAGATCTGCAGTTTTTGAAAATAAGAAAAAAAAGAAAAGAAAGAAAAAAAACGGTCTCCAAAAGTTCAAAGTCACATGATGGTCATTATGTGTTAAGACCCAGGGAAGCCATACTCTAATTAAAATTATTTATATTTCAGTTTGGCTTGTATTAAAAATTCCTGTGGTCAATGTCACTGATTTAATCTCTGCTCTCATACCTTTACAAAAATTCAACAGAAACAACTTTTCAAGCAGAAGAAATACTTTATTGAGTAACCTCACTGATTTGTTGTAGTGTCTTTCAATACAAGTTAGGAGTAATTTAAATTATAATCTAAACATAAAATGAAAGTTAATAAATGGAATATACATTAACTACACCAGGGGTCCCCAAACTATGGCCCACAGGCCGGATCCGGCCCGCCTCCACATTTGGTCCGGCCCCCTGAACAATACCAGAGAGCATTCAGATTTTTTTTCATTTACCGTGTTTTCCAGACTATAAGCCGTTTATATGTGGATTTTTCTTCAACCACCAGGGGGCTCTTTAGCAGGAAGTGAATCGTTGGAAGTCTTGGTTACTTGCGCGGCAACATTGAGCCCACAAGCAGCAAAATGAGTAAGAAACAGATTAGATGTCTTTGGAAAGTTTCTTTGCAAAGGGGAAAAGGCCCAGAGAAGAGACAGGAGAATGGATTTATCCCGGACCGGTAGGTGAGTCCCACATTACAAGCTGGCTCTGCGTAACATGCAGCGACCGGCTGCTAATGAGGCAATGAAGCTTCAAGCTTCTTCGCCATGTAGAGACCAAGCACGCTATGCTCAAGCAACACAGCTCGGGTGTCATTGTCTCTCATCACTCCCAGATGGGACCGTCTCGTTGCAGAGAAACAAGCTCAGGGCTCCTGTTAGTCGGTACCGTGAGTTAAAATTTTCACAAAAGTAAAATGTTCGTTTTTGTGGTGCTTCTGTTATTTTAAAGGGATATGTAAACGTTACCATAGCGACCAGAGTCAGAGCGTTTGGGCAGTGGTCAAGAGGAGATGAGTAGAGCTTGTGAGTCTTAAGTCTGGTTTAGACGGAAAGATTTAAGAATCATCGGCCAATTCTCCAAACCTCTGTGACCAAAGAGCAGATAAAAGTACAACAGGTTCGATCGGTTCGTGAGTCCAAGGCAGGAGCAACACGAACCGATTCCAGTCACAAACATCCCGATTCCAGAGGATAATCCAGTAAAACCCCCAACATAACTGGAATTTAGAATAACCAAACACAGGTGACGATGTAGAAGCAATAGTGATAGTTTGTGGAGTCATTTTAAGAGATAAAAGACGTAACAAAAAGAAAAGGCGGTGGATAAAAGACGACGGGAGCAGCCGCTCTATTTGCTGCACTATGATTTGGAGGTGAATGTTTTTGCATAGTTAACATTTTTAACTGAATAAACATAATAATGACCTTTAGATTTAATAATAAACATTTCCACATATCATCTCCGATATCCACCGGACTCTCAGTTGCGCGATATGTCAGCTGTTTGGGATTCCCCTCTGTTCTTATGTCACCGCGCTTTCTGATTGGCTACCCGTCACATTCAACAGGTTGTATTCTCATTCCAAGTCAGGAAAAACCCCACAGGCTGCGATAAAAGGGCCAAGACAACCCAAATAGGGCATATTCAGTATTTAGTACCAACATGCAGAAGCCTCATCTGACTGTTCATCCCCCCTCAGCCCTCCCCTGGGCCGCAACAAAATTTCCAAGTCTTGACCGGTCCGCGGTAATAAAAAGGTTGGGGACCACTGATTTAGCACATACTAGTAGCAGACACGAAGGATCAGCACTTTACTGTTACAGTTACCGTTCGGAAACTGCCGTAATCAGTTCTGTTAAATCTAATCTTGGCAACTTTTTCTTTTTCAACCGTAATAAATGTGATATTCAATTGACCTGTTATGACTCAAATTTTGGGTGTCCACCCCCCTCTGCTGCTGCTGCATCGTTGTGAAAAACCTGGAGTGGCAGAGATATCTGCGGTTTATATGTGTATGTTTACTGGTTTAAAAAAAAAACAAATTTGGAGTTGTGGCTTATAGTCCCCACCAGAGAAGGGAAAAGTTATGTGGCCCTCACAGGAAAATGTTAGAGACCCCTGAACTACACTGTATTGTACAACATAACAATAATTAACTATAGCACAACGACTAGAACAAGATTGAATTCTACCTTGCATCAGGGAAAATATTTTACCATTTAGCCAAAAGGTTCAGACAAAAAAGACCAAAGATGTTTCCAATGGATCCAACAAATTCCTGGCAGATTATTTTCATGTCCAGCTTGCCCAGTCTCTCTTTAAGGATATTACAAACAACTGCATTGTTGAGTCTGCCTTGGGTCATATTAGCACGTAGCCATGTCTTTACCCTGTGCCAATGTCTTCACTGGTCGCAACTTGGTCACATAAAAACCTCTACCGCCTCTCCAATTGTGCTGCAGAGGTGATTGCTGTGAACAAGGGGAACTCTGAAGGAAAGGAGCTCATGCTTTGCTCAGGATAAGGTGTGGGGTAATAATCTATGTCTTTAGTCAGGAGTGCATACTCCAATTTTAGCTAAGTTTTGATGCTGTCCTCTTCAAAATGCTCCCCAAACTGAACCTCTAGCATCAAAAAATTTAAACACCGCTATCTGGTTGTAATCCGTTTTGCAAAAAGGCATCTTCAATCTTGTTTTTCAGTGGAGTCAATGGAATCGAGAGTCGACCAATGTTGGTACTTTGTCATACAGTGCAAGGTAGCTCCCGTCATTTATCTTTTCTAAAGAGACGACTGTAGCCTACATACCAGATACAGTCTGAGATTTTTCTGAAGTGAAATATTAAGGCATTCAAGCTCTCCAACAACAGCTGACACAGGTGTGAGGCCCAACATAGTCTTTCCTTTGCTGAAATCCTCAAAGAAGGCATCCATCTTCTTCCGCTTATCCGGAGTCAGGTCGCGGAGAGCCTAAGTAGGGAGGCCCAGACTTCCATCTCCCCGGCCACTTGGCAGTTGCAGTGTATTTTGCCATCTCCTCTAACCTGTAGAATATCCACTCATACTGCCCTAACACAGCTACTACTGCAGAATGACGCATAGTGCACCTTTGTTGGGCATAGGCTTTCATGTTGGTTATTGGTGACAATGTTTTCAAGCATGGCCTTGAATTTTACTGGCTGACCAAACAGGATGCCTAACCATTTGCAAGCCATGTTTGAGGCACCATCAAGAATCTGCCCACGAAAGCCAGACATGGGCAGATTGAGCCCCAACAACACATCTATCACCACCTTTGCAATACCATAGCCTGTTGTGTCAGATATCTTGTAAGGTCCAACACACGCCTCATTTGGGAAATAGTCATGGTCCACAAAGCGAAGATACTTTCTTGTTCTGTGCCATAAACATCCTGTGATCCATCACCTATTATTGAAAACTGTTAATTTGCAATGCCTTGAATTATTGTAATGGTCAGGTCACTTAGAATTTCATTCTGTGCTTTGAGGCTTGTGTACTTAATGGTTTGTAAACCTCTTTAGCAAACTGTGGTAATCCTAATCAGTCCTATATGAGAGAAGTTGATACAAATAGCCACTTTTATTAGTGGGGTCACTAACGGCTTGTCCCCATCTTGCCTCATCTAACACAACTAATTTTTGTAAGCAATGTCTTGCCATCTCCTGCTTTTTACGCCATTTGCTGGATAACTGGACATCAATTGGATTGAGGCAATGTCCATTGTCCACTTATAGTCACAAATTGATGATGGACTTGGGAGTTTTGGTGCATTGTATATTTCTGAATGGCTTTCTGAATGCCTTTCTGAATGCTACACTAATGAAAGTAGCATCTGGTTTTCGTCCCAGTAGACTGATTTGAAAATCCTTTGGTGCAACAAAATCACAAGACTCCTGTCAATGTTGGACTGTAATGTAACCAAGGAAAACTGTCGAACCATTTCTCTTGGAAAGACAATGACTCTCCACTAGCAAGTATTTGTGGACTTGCTAGTGGAAAGCAAGTCCACAAGCTTGGTTTCCAAGCTGTTAAGGCGTTGTACAGTCACTGGGGTTTGAACTTTAACATCCTGCACTTGTGCTGGCAACAAGGCCATCCTGTCCTGCCCCTGTTGCTGGCGCCGGCACTTGAAGGCTCCGTCCCTGCCACCACTCTCCCTGGCTCTGAACAGTCTGTCTCCTAAAATAAAAGTTATTTTTCATAACTCACAACAACCCAAACATAGTTCAACACAGCAGCGGGTACTGTCATTGCTTAACTACACGTTTAAATGAAGTTCATCCAATTTACACAAAACCAAAAAAAACCTGACGATAGACAACAAAGAAACTTTCTTGCCTGACTGGATGTCCATTTTTGCTTCGAAAAACAATCTGATGGAATGCTGGAAAAGACTACTGTTGTGTCCAAGTTGTGCTAAATGAAGTTTTATCACAGACGTTATTCACACCTGAAATAGCATCTCAATTCTAAACATGTTGTAGCACCACAGACGTCCCCAACATTAAAGTCAGCCCACATTTCTAAAGAACAATTTTCTTTAAAGAAGTTCCATGAGTGATTACAGAGTCCTGAAACACTGGAAAGCTGAATGGGTAGAACTGCACTAAGTACCAATCTGATGGTTGAAGAACTTAAATAACAGATTAAAAACCAATTTCAGGAGTTTTAATTGAAAATCTTGCTTATTTTTGTCTTTGATTAAATTGCGATTAATTCATCGCATTTTAATTAATCCATGGTTTTACAGACAAAACTACTGCCATCAACAATGGCAGGATGTACCTAAAAATTCATCCTTATTTTTTTTCTTAGATGAATGGCAGTTTTTTGGGGGGCTCTGTAAACTTGCATTGTTTAAATGCACAGGTTTCTTTAATGACTTACTGGGCCATGAGCATATCTACATATCTACAAGATTGGAGGGGTTCTGATCCGTCTCGTCCCAATCAGGTTTTTTGCCTATGCATTACCGTCCTTAGAAAGAAAGTTGGCCTTGGCATGGCAGACCCCAGAGATAAACTGGAGATCAGCCTGATTTGTGCATCTCTAGCTTTATATGTGTATCTTTTGCATAGAGTGACAAAGTGCTACATTAGGATTGGTGTCTCCTTACCGTTTACTGACCCCTCCTCTTCATCTTTTACTGTAATCCTAATCTCTTTGTTGCTTTGCTGACGCAGCTCTTCATTTTCTTCCGGAGTCTCACAATTCTCCCCATCTGATGCCTGGTCAGGAGTTTCCTCTATCAATGTAAGGACACCACCCGTATGAACATTACATATTATCACTAAAGTTAGATGTACATTTAAAGGGGTAGTATTATGTATTTTTCAGGCACATAATGCCACTTTATAGCACAACCAAGTAACAATGTAACCTTCAGTTGTAATAAGAATGCTGCACATATAGAAATTTGACGTTGTAATTTAACGCTTTGAAATTGGGGTTTGGTGCCCTTAAGGAACTCCTGCTCTTTCTGAAACTCCGCCTCCAGGAAATCATCACAACATTGCTCTTCTATTAACCCTTTAACAACATTTTTACCAGCTTTGGATTGAGAAGTAGCTCGTATAATGAGCTTAGTAGATGCTCAGATCCACCAGGTGTTTGTTAATTGCTGCTGGCAAGTCTGAAGGAGCTGAGTGGGGAGGGCTGCTCTGTGAGGCGGAAGCTTGGAAACTGCTGCTCAGTGGAAGAGCTTTGTCCTTCAAGGCAGCTCTAGGTCCACCAGGCGTTTGGCACAGCTTAACATTTGCCATGGGAGATTAAAGGGTTTCTCAAACATGCATGAAAGAATCAAAGCGACACTCCAGGTATATTTTTGATGAGGTAATAACATTATAACATAATGTAAAGCTAAAAAAAAGTGCATTTTACATAATACTCACCCTTTTAATACAGCAATTAATGAGAAGAATATCGAGAATACTTTGAAGTACCGTATAAGGGTTCCTCCTCTTCTTCCTGTTTCACTATAACGTTCACATGGGGAGTGGAAATTAGGCTCTCTGACAGGTTTTCCATTGTCGTCGGGATAACTTCTGGCTGAGGCGATGTGACACAGTTAAGACGCTCTGAGGAAGTAGACTCAGCAGCATTTGGAGAGGTCTCGCTTTCAGGTACCTTAAAATACAGTTTCGTTAAAAAATTTTTTTATGACTGAGTAAACTAAAGAAACAAGTTTCACAATGCTGTGTCCTGTTACTACCTCGCAGACAATGGAGTTAGCCTGGCCCTCCAGGTACGACTCATCTGCCGATGCTCGGCTCACTCCCAAGACGACATCAGGGACGAACTCGCTCTTGCTCTGCGTACACGACCGCCGGTGGTTTCTTAGAGTTCCCGCTAATGAGAAGTGCCGTCCGCAGTCACAGCAGGTGTATGGTTTCTCTCCTGTGTGGATCCTGGTGTGCCTCCGGAGCTCCCCAGGAGCGACAAACGACTTGTCGCACTGAGAGCAGCTATATGGCTTCTCTCCCGTGTGAGTCCTCATGTGTGTGGTGAGCGTCCACTGCTGTGCAAAGGTCTTGCCGCAGTCGGAGCAGTGGTAGGGGGTGATACCGGTGTGGAGGCGCTCGTGCCTCACCAGTGTTCCAGACAAGGCGAACCGTTTGTCACAGAATGAGCACTGGAAGGGCCTTTCCCCAGTGTGAGTCCGCTGGTGGTCCCTCAACTCGGCCGCCGAGTTGCAGCTCTTCTCGCAGTCAGAGCATGGAAATTTCTTCCTCGTGAAGCCCGCAACTACCTCGCAGTGCATCGCCTCCAGGTGCGTCTTCAAGTGCCAGTGCCGAGAAAAACTCTTCAGACAGATGGAGCAGTGGTAAGGCCTCTCGCCCGTGTGAGTCCGCCGATGGAGCCGCAGCTCTCCCTGACTGGCAAACCTCTTGGCGCAGAAAGTGCACGGGAACGGCTTTTCGCCCGTGTGGACCCTTTCATGGATCATGAGGAGCCCTTTCTCTGGAAATCTCTTTTCGCACATGGAGCAAGGGAAGGGCCTTTCTCCCGAGTGAGTGCGCAGATGCCGCTGAAGCTTAGAGGCGTAAGGAAAGTCTTTCCCACAAACCGAGCAGCTGTGGAGGGATGCTAGCTTTTCACTCTCGCTCTGAATCAATTTCTTGGAGGGAGTCTCTGCAGGTACAACGCCTGAGATGGGATTCACTCCTGTGTGAACACAAGTTAAGGATTAGCACAATTTTCAGGAACATTCAGTGGATCCCAGTGTTTCTTTGCATCAACTATTCCACATAATTTTCATGACATACAAATAAAAAAATAATTCTTTTACATTTTCAATTGTGAGTACACAGATACGTCAGCCACAATTTCCTAAATTTTGGGAGAGCAATGATTGGCTGATACTTACCAGTGAAACCGATCTTGTTTAATGCTAAAAATCAGCTACTGTTCCCTTTAGTTCTGTGGTGAGAGAGGACTGACTGACAAACCCACCCACCAGATCATATCTGCACTTTCACTATTAACAACAGTCACCCCAGTGTCGGCAATTTAGCAACTTTGTTGCTGTACTTAGTAAGCTTTCAGTAAAAAAAATAAATAAAAAATTGTTATTGGTCTAATTTGAAATCGGTAGGTCAGGCTTTTTTAAAAGCTTCGCTGTCGGCCAGAAAACTACAATCGATGCTCCTCTATTTTCAAAAAAGTTGAGTCCTGTTTTGTTAATGGCCAGTTTTATTGGTCCTGCCAATGGTGCATGCTGATTTCTACTATTCAGGGTGTTTTAAACTTCAAGTAACAGAACAGAAATACCCCACAAATATTAATCTATTGACAGCCAACTTAACTTTAAGATCTTTATTTACTTACTGACTTCGGAGAACTCCACTTCTTCCCCGTCTGAGTTGATTAGACCACCTACTTCTTGCTCATCTTCGTCAACAAGGACCACCGCTGGTCCAAAGTGGTCAGAGTTCTCTGAACCCATCTCTCAAATATACAATCTAACAAAAGAGAAATCCATGTTTGACTGTAACAATATGGGCACATAGCTCATTGTGAAGGTGAAGAATAAGAGGACAATATTTTTGTGTCAATACTGTTCAAGTACAACTAGGTAGATATTTTGAAGTCAGGTGCCAGTAAAATAACATTTTTAAGACGAAAATTAAAATCAGGAAGTTTTAATTCAGTTAACTCAGTATTGCTTATTTTGATGCATCCTGCAATTGACTCTGAATGAATATTTCTTTTTTCTTTGCATAATTTGATATAGGCAGTGTTGTGAGAGTTATTTGACTTATGCATAATTTATGGTACTGAGGACCTACTGTTAAATATTATTTTACTGATAGCAAGTTTTTCAGTTGTCCTTTTGACTGAATAGCTGCTGTATTGGCCTGCAAATATTTTGTAATTTATGTCTAATTTTGGTGAATTTATTGCCAGATCATTTTTCCATTTTGCCAGATCACATAGCAGCATTTATACCTAAAGCAAAAAATTAACAGCCAATTCAGGTGATCGGCAAAGATCAGCCTTATGGGTGATCGGTATCGGAATCGGCAGCAAAAAACCTGATTGGAGCATCCCTAGTACCTTATCCTTTTCTGTAGAGGTTTCGTTTCATGTTTTTTTTTATTTAAAACATGAAAAATAGAAATAAAAGGTATTTAAAAAATATAAATTTCCTGTAATCTATTTTTTGAGAAAGTATAGGCAAGCTATAATCTTTTTTTTTTTAAATCGGGTTACATTTGCACCTCTAAATGAGTTTTAATCAGACGCATTTAGGGCAAAATTGTTTCATTGGATTATAAAGGTTGCAGACCAATGGTTTTGATAAAACCATATGAAATCACAAAAATTCACCGGCATTCCATATCAAGAATTGGAAATTTATATTTTCCATCTAAACTGATTGAGTTGAAATTATTAAAAAGAATGGACAAAAGTTTTAAAGCTTGTAGAAACATAAATCAAAATAAGTATTGTTGCAATTGCAGTTGAGGGTATTTTGACAAATTATAAACATGAATGTTAAATTTATAGGCAAGCCACACTTTTCAGATGTCTCTTTGTAAAACAAAAATTAAATTAATTTTAAAAACTATCATTTTCCTTTCAACGTCACAAATCCTACTCAAACACATTGAAGCTCGTGACTGTAAAGGTACAGAATGTAGTTTAGTGAGGCACTGTTGTTTTCTCCACCCTGGAGGACATCCACGGTCCTGCTCAAGGGCAGCCAGACAGGGAGCAGGAGGTGTTGTGGATGGAAGAGTGACTCGAAACGACACACGCAACCTTCCTCGCGTCACAAATCTGATGGAAAGGTGTCACCTGTATTTTCTGGGACTTTGATAATTCAACGTAAAGCGAGCAGCTAGCCCAGTAGCATTAGCTCCAGGTTGCTAATTCTGCATATCTGCTGCCTCATTTCTACTGTTTTCAATAAATTAAATGACTAACCTGTTAGAGTACAAAACTCAATAATGGAATAAGAGGGATAAATACACAACACCCTCAGCAGACGTAGTGAGCTGAGCAGACAGTAATTGACCTGTAAATAAGTTGTTTTAATCGTGACAGCGGCGGTCACCACCAAGCTGGTCAGCGACCACCTCCTGCTCTGGGGGGGACCGCTGATAGCCAGCTATCGGAGACATGGGTGGAGTTTCACGGCATCATTTATCTTAACAAGCAGCTAATAATGACTTACATTTTGACAAAAAAATTAAGTGACATTAATCATCACAGCCCGCTAGAAATTCACCAGATTTCTACAAGACCCCCCTCTAAGATGTGAATAGCACCCGCTAACTCGACTAGCTAACGACAGACAATGGACATGTTGACCAACCTCTGCATAGATTGTTCCCTCGGGTAAAAGGAGTCGCTTGGAAATAATTTAATGCGACGAAGCGGCAATAAGTGTGTTAACGCGTCAGGTCCGTGCTCAGGGTGTTAAAACGGTGCGTCAAATGATTGTAAACAAACAAATGAGTCACGTTAGAAAAACGACTGATGACAACACTTTCAGCTTGAGTTGGTGTTAGAGACCCTCGAAACTTCCGGTTATCACAATAAAAGCCCCAAACGGCACAACAATGCGTTTATTCCTAAAGCTCTGTAGCGGATTGTAGGCAAATGTGGGCAAGTAAATGGAGCAAATGAAAAGACGGCTTCATAATGTTTGTATTAGAGGTCTTTCTATCTTCATTTATAAAACGTTTATTTGTCTCAAATCTATCAAAAAAGTTATTTTAAATAACTACTGCTAAACTAACTGCATACTATACAGACAGAAATAAGAGAAATACATTTGCATTCTCAGAATCAAAATTTTAACAATTAAAATTCAATGATTGTATTTTAATGCAATCTTTTTGATGTGTGCTGATGTTTCTCTTTGATGATGGGTTTCAAAATTGAGGTTGGAAAGCTTCCTTGCCATCACCCTAATCTTTAGGTCAACGTAGAAGAATGACTTTACATCTTAATCTGCCAGAGGTAATAATACCAGTCTTAACTATTACTAAAATAATATATCTATAAATACTGTACTGATGACTTTTTAAGACCTAAAAATAAGGCCTTAAAACTTGTATACTTGTATAGCATTTTATCTAGTCCAGAGGACTCCAAAGTGCTTTACACTATGTTCAGTTATTCACCCATTCATCCACTGCAAACTACATTGCAGGACCATCTGCCCGGGGGCAGTCTGACAGAAGCGACCTATGTGACCTTCTAAAACACAGCAGAGACCCTTCAATATCTAAAAAAAACTGCTTAAAATTTGTAAAACAGGACTAAAACCTTAAAAAGGCTATATTTGTCTCCATCTTTTATAAACACTGTATTACTGTATATGAAGAAAACAAAATCACAGATGTGTTTCTAACAAAAGTTTGTATTTCAACAATGAGGAGTTTAAAATAACATCGATGTAGTGCATTTTTTTTATAAACATGTAGTGTATTGTTATTTGGCATGCAGTTTACAAAAGGCACTAAAATAGAACAGAAGAGCTACCAGCGAAGAGGAAGCATTAAGACGTAGGCACAGAACATAAACACGACATAGAAAACACAGTAAGCCTCCAAACTGACCCCCAGCTCAGATACCACCTCCATTCTAGAAGATAGAAGAGTAAAGAGCAGTTTACTGTGACACCGCTAATAGGAATGCGTGAACAGAAGTATTGTCAGATTTCCAGCTTGTTCTGCTGTTTGGGTCTGCCAAGCTGCCTGGTTGGTCCCATTCGCCTGCCGGCGTGCGTCCGCTGGTGCTGCCGAAGCCCCTGGCGGTAAATGAAACTCTTCTCGCACTCCCCGCACTTGTAGGGTCTCTCCCCGGTGTGGAGCCTGTGGTGGACCTTCAGCTCCTCGGCTCGAGAGTAGCCTTTCCCGCAGATGCTGCAGACGAATGGCCTGTCTTTGATGTGGGTCTGGTAGTGCGCGTTCAGGTAGGAGTTGATCTGAAACGTCTTCCCGCAGATGGAGCAGGCATACGGCCTCTCTCCAGAGTGCTGCATCTCGTGTAGCTTGAGGGAAGATGCCGTGTGGAAACCCCGGCCGCAGAGCGAGCAGAGGAAGGGCCGCTCGCCTGTGTGGATGCGCTGATGAATCTGGATGTAGCTCTCATTGATGAACATCTTGCCGCAGTCTGGGCAGGAGTAGCGCTTCTCCTTGACGTGGCTTTTCATGTGCGTCTCCAGTTTGTCTTTGTCGTCGAACTGAATGCAGCAGCGGCGGCAGAAGAGGAACCGGGACGCTCCACGCTCGGCCGTCTCCGACTCGGCCTCACCGTGCGTCGTGACATGGTGCGCCTGCAAAGCCGACTGGCTTTCGCAGTCCTTCCCGCATTCCAGGCAGTGGAGGGACGAACGGATCTTTGATTCTCCTGGCAGGGACTTCAGATATTCTGAGAGTTCGGACGAGGAGAGATTCACCTCGTCCTCGAAGTCCACAGCGTCTTTTCGAACTTGGGAAGGAAAAAGCAAACAAACACCCATCATTCATCATAAAGTTTTATATAGACTCTATACACTAGTAAAATCTCATAAAATACTTACTATATGGTGACAGTTTTAACAGGTATGTAAATAAACATTACATACTGCACCTTTAAGACCTAACGATCAAAATCACTGATATAAACACTTTAAATATACACACAGAGGGTGTGTGTAATGGCTCTATCATTAATGAGTTTCACCTTTTGGATATGATTACAAAAATAAGCTTTCTGATGATCTTCCAATGGATTGATATGCGCCTGCAAAGAACTGTTAAATCTCTCACCAAGGTGGACTTTGTAGTGCGTTTTGAGATTCCCCTTCTGGTTGAAGCCACGCCCACAGATGGAGCAGCAGTACGGTTTTTCTCCCGTGTGGATCAGCTCGTGCCGCTCCAGTTTGTATGCGTGGGGAAACTGTTTGCTGCAAACGGAGCAGCGGTACTCGATTTTCTCCCTGGGCTGTTTCAGGAGCTCCGGTGGGATTTCTATCGGCACACGCGGCGCCTTCCTCCGAGGACGCCTCTTCCCTGTAAGGAAGGAATAATGGTCAAGTAAAGTTGGTAAAAAAAACAAAGAAATGCCAACCAGACCTTCTCCAACAAGTGCTTATTGTGCCATTTCGCCTCAGTGTGCGTTCCAAACCTGAAAAACCAGCTGGTTCATTCCCTGAAGTCAGAATTCCAACTCGTTTCAGATTTAACACGACTAACTCATAAAACAGACAATTGCAGGAGCTACCTGTTCATCTGCTGTTCCCACAGTTTGTTTTACAATAAACCAATGACACACACACACACACCATCTGTTTCAGTGAGCATGTCCTTGCATTACTGTTTAAAATAGACAGAAATACAATATTATTCAGTAACCTAGAACGTTACTGAAAACTTAATTTAACTCAGTTTACTAAGTGAAACATTATATGAATTAATTACACAGAAACTGATGTTTTCCGGCCTTTATTTTTGTTAATTAGGATATATTTAATAATAAACTTGAATAATTCATGCGAATACACTTAAATCCAGAGTGCAACATCATTTTTTTTGTAATTAAAATGTTATTGATTTTCTGAATATTGTCTCGCATAAAACACAAACCAAAAGGCTGGTGCACACCCCTCACCCACATCAATACACAGTGTACAGCCATATATCATATGTATGTTACAGTGTTAATTCAAAAACATTCAGTAGTTGGGAGAAAGTTAGTTGTACGTGAAAATCAAGCTTCATCCAGAACTACTCAAAGGCGTAGTTCTTTTCAATGAGTCCCAAAAGCTATCCCATTCCATGTCCCTGTATCCGTCATTGATTCAATCCACTCATTTAGCTCGGGACACTTTGTGGTCTTCCGATGTCTTAAGATGATCCTGCAGGCTGTCACCAGACCGACCACCACAACTGTAAAAGCTCCTTTTGGGTGTTTGGCATTTGAGATCTGTCTCCCAGTAAACACAGTTCTGGAGTCTGAGGGATCTCTGTGCCAAGCCATGCACTCAGAGCCTCCAAGATTTTAATCCAAAATGGTGAAACCAGAGAGCAGTCCCAAAAACAATACAGATATGTGTCCACCTCTTTCTTACATTTCCAGCACATATTGTTTGACATTATTTTAATTCTATGTAACCTAGTAGGCGTATGATAATATCTATGTAGCACCTTATACTGTATAAATTTACTTCTGGCCTCTTTCACATATTTACCACTCTCTGACAGTACACTCAACCATCTTTCTTTTGTATACTCTTTTCTCAAATCTTTCTGCCATAGAAGTTTAATATTTGACGATTCGCTACTCAAATTATAACTTAGCAGCTTATAAAATTGAGAGGCAGTGTGTCGTTCACGCGGCATCTTAATATAATTCAATATATCATTTTCTACAATTTTTTTAAATTTTGAGGTAACACAATGTCTCATTTGTAGATATTTCTAAAAATTTGCTCTACCTTCCAAATTAAATGTGAGTAAGTTCATTGAAGGACATGTACATATCACCAATGGCGCATATGCCATGTGAATGCCACTGTCTCCAAAACACAGGTGTTTTACCAATACATATAGCAGGATTATTCCAGAGAGGCGCATATTTCTCTGACTGATGTGGAAGCTTTAACAGTTTGTGTACCTTTGACCAAACTTTACAAGAATGAACATAAACTGGGTTTGTTGTGTCGACCTTTTGAGATAATTAGTGTTTAGGGTCAAACGGCAAACAAATATTACTTTCAATATGTAACCATTCCTGCCCGTTCTTACCTTCCCAGTGTTAAACTAATTTTGCCATCTCAAATGACAAGCAATAGAGTTTAGGATCCGGAAGTCCTAGGCTGCCCTTTTCCTTAGGAGCATACAATTTTTCTAGTTTTATTCTCGCTCTTTTACCTTCCCACAAGAAATGTTTAATTACATTTTCATACGTTTTAAAAATATTGAGTGGAATTGTAATAGGAAGCATCATAAGCACATAATTAAACTGGGTGGCGGTAATAATTTTTATAACATTAATCTTACCCCATAGTGTTATTTTTATCTTCTCCTACTTTTTAAAGTTTGTTTTCATTTTTGAAAGCACCGGATTAAAATTTAGTGAAGGTAACGCTTCCAACTCCCTGCTGAGTCTAATCCCAAGATACTCCATGCCTTCAGGTACCCATTTGAATTTAAAATCTTTGACCATGTGTGAATTACATAAAGAGGATAATGGCATGGCTTCAGATTTAGGCCAATTTATGGAGTACCCTGAAACCTTCTAATACATTTGTATAGTGTCCATTACGTGTGGCAAAGATGTAAGTGGATGTGTTATAAGTGACAAAATATTGTCCGCATATAAAAGCAGTTTGTGTTCTTGTTGTCCCCATAATATCCCTTTGATGTCCTTATTTATCCTAATGCTCACTGCCAAAGTTTCAATAAACATAATGAATAACAATGGACTAAGAGAACAACCCTGACGGGTCCCACGTGATAAATAAAAAAAATATTGCCATTAGTTATGACAGCAGCCTTTGGTTCCTTATACCCTTTTTTGACCCATTTAATAAAAAATGGTCCAAATCCAAAATTTGAGAGAGCCGAAAAGAGAAAGCTCTATTCCACTTTATCAAACGCCTTCTCTGCATCTAAGGAGATGGCAACGACTGGCTCCTCCTTTGACTGACTCAGCCACATCAGGTGTAACAATTTTCTAATGTTATCAGAGGAGGAGCGGGTTTTCATAAAGCCTGTCTGATTCTGATGAATAATACTAGGAAGGACTTGTTGTAAGCGCACAGCCAACACCTTAGTTAATATTTTACAGTCCATATTTAATAAACTAATTGGCCTATAATTTGCCAGGTCTGTGCTATCCCTATCTCTTTTTGGAATCAAGGATATCAGAGCTTCATTAAAAGTAGGAGGCAGCTGTCTTGATACACCTTTTGTAACACTGGAGCAAGAATATCTATATACTCCGTGTAGTATTCTGATGGAATACCACCACGACCGGGGGATTTCCCCACCTTCATCCCTGAAATTGCCTTCCTAATCTCCTCTTCTGTAATTGGTGCTTCCAACCGCTCTACATGCTCCTGAGATAACCTTGGTAGATTGAGTTTAGAGAGAAAAGCATCACTTTCTCTTTGGTTTGTCTCGTTAAACACTGAAGATGTACCATATTTTCCGCACTATAAGGCGCACCGGATTATAAGGTGCACCTTCAATGAATGACCTATTTTAAAACTTTATTCATATATAAGGCGCATAGAATAGACGCTTCAGTTTGGGTTGCCACTTTGTTCCGTACTCTATTATTACACATCCACATTTGTAAAGAAGTGGTCCCCGAGTACTTTACATCCTCCTGACTACCAGGAAAAAAAATATTGTCCAATCACCATTTTTTTTTAAATCCCACAGTCTTTGTAAGGTAATAAAAGGTTTTATGCACTTACTTTGTCTCTTCCCAAAAAATGTGTTATTACTGATAAATGCCATTTTTATGAATTAGAAAAAGGTGGGTACAAAAGTCCCACCCCTTCACATGTGGTATCATTGGAAAGCCCTAAATGTCCTCTCCAGATACCAAAAGGAATTAACTGAAACTTAAGCCCACAAATATCTCGATAAAGTAAATCATCATAACACCTAGCCAAATTGTTTTCTTTAAGTTTGATTTCTCTTTCCAATTTATGAATTTTACATATACTCTCTTTTTACTTCCATGAAGTATATGCTACAAGTTTACCCTTCAGGAACACCTTAGAGGTCTCCATTGCAGATTGAACATGCTCTGTACTGCCAATATTTATTTCAAAAAGTATCTCAGGTCCTGCCCCAACTGTTCTTTAAAGGGTTTGTCCTGTAAGATCGAGACATTCATTCTCCATCTTGAACCTCTTATATTCCCCAGTCCCAATCTTATGCATAATTCCGTAGCTGTATGGTCAGTGAGTGCAATATTTTTAATATCACAGCTCTGCACATTATTCACTATGAGTTTTGAAATCAAAAACAGATCGATCCTAGAATATGATTTATGACAATGAGAATAAAATGTGTACTCTCTTTTAGACAGATTAATTAACCTCCAAACATCTATGCAACATCATTTTTGATTATTTCACATGGCAAATATTTTTGATGCGTCGTGGTTAGCATAAAAATAACATGGTTTTCTACCTAAGATGAAACTAAATGTTTACTTTTGTAAATGCAGTTTTTGTTAACCGTCGGTTTCCAGTTATTTGCCATAATTAAAAAAAAACAATAAAAAAAAACTGTTTGAAAGGTAAAAAAACTCAGGAATTTTCTAGTAAGGAAAAGAAGAAGAAAAAAGTTTCAGAACCTGAAATTGAGATTTATCTTAGAAAATTTTGAGAAAAAAAATCTTGGATATTTCTGAGTTTCAATAGTCAAACATTTTTGACTTTTGGAAATTTGTCAATTTTCTTTTTCTTTCAAATTTCTAAAAGGAATTTCTAGCAAATTTTCAACTTTTCAAACTCAAATTTAGAAATTTTTTTTTTTTTTTTGCCCTACTTGAGCACCTACCCAAGCCATTATTGTTTTAAAAAGGTACTTGATGATTATTTGACATTTTATAGTCACAACATCTGCCATTAGTGGCAGATAAAAGATAAAATAAATTATTAAAAAAATAGAAACTGGACAACCGTATAGTAAATGTACACACTTTCTTTTCCCCTCAGCGAACAAATCAGAACACTTTGCCAGCATGAATATATTTACTTCTCTTACCAGTAGAAACATTTTCATTTTCACCTTCAGCAGAGTGTTTGGCATCTTTTTTCTGTAAGGGTTGCTTCGCTGTAACAAGAAAAGAGATCCTGCTGTAAAGAAATCATGAACAATACTAGCATAAACCGTTTTATAACTTCTGTTTATGAGAAAATTATCAACAGAGTAAAGCAAAAACTGGGAAGGGTTTTAATTCCTCTGCAAATTAATGGATAAAGAGGACTGGTTGAATCAGACATCCGGAACTCCTCTGATTAATATTTCACTGGTTCTTCTAAAACCCCCATAAAGTACATTTATATCACAATTATTTCTTTTGTTTTCATGTACTCTGCGATAAATCAAGATTAAAAGTTTTGTGGACTCACCGGTGACACAGAGGGGAGTGTCGGAGTTTATTTCTTCTGGTTCGGCATAGGTACAAATGTTTCTCCTTCTTCGGCTACGTCTTGATACTGTAAGATAAAATAGAGAGACTATAACAAAACACATGCAATAATGATATTTTGAATTAGACTTGCCCACAAAGTGTCAGGGAGAAGTTTATGTACACTTAAAATGGAAATGAATGTAATTCTCATGCTGTTTTTAAACAGGTTTCCTTTTTAAGATGTCTTTTTCTTCTAAATCAATGTTCTCTCTCTAATTAAGGAACACCAAATATCAGTATATAAATATTTACTTTAGCTTGAACCGTGTGTGAAGTAGAGAAAATCTGGATTCAAACCTAGAAATTAAGATATTTAAAGATATTTGTTTAAAAGTGATAGCTAAAAATAAAAAAGGGAACGGTTCCGAGTCATCTTTAAAAGTCCAAATGTATTCTAAAATGCATGTCCTTGATTGGTGTGCGTATGTTTATGATAGGAACTGTCATAAAGATTCACCTCCTTCACGCGTCTCTGAGTGTCCCTCACACAGCAGTGGAGATTGAGAAACCTGTCTTCGGACTCTTCTCCTCGCTGTAACAAAGACAGACAAAAATCACACACTTTTACACTGCATGTCAATTTAAATAAAACAGTATCTCAACATCCATTTGCACTTGTGCCACTTTCCTGTTTCCAATCACCTACCACAGTTAAAAGGAACACGCTCTGCTTTGTCTGGGTTAGCCAAAGGTCGCCCTCTGACCTTTTTTGCTCGTCTCCGTCGCGTTCTTGCTAAAAATTAAGAAGAGAACAACATCAAAGCCAAATCAAGTTTTCTTTCGGCACGTTTATGCATTTTGACCTAATGTCGTGTTTACCGGGATGTGAAGTAGAGATCTTTGTCGTCCTCATGCTTCCCTCTTTCTGCTCCTCTTCCTCGTTTTCTTCCTCGTCTCCAACAACTTCCATGATGAGAGTTGGACTGCCGCAGTCCCTGGAGTTTAGAGAATCCACCAGGATGACTTCCTGTTTGGCACAATCATAAAAAAAAAAACATCACAGTTTGTTATCAGAGCACAAAAGTGCATTTTATATTTGTCTGAACACGATATTAAATTATGATGGTGGAAGACAAGTGGCAGTTGAAACCAAATATCTACATCCTCAGTTATAAAAAAAACAAAACTTTTTTCCTTCCTCTCTGACATTATAGGAGAAGCATTATGTAAAAGTATGTCAGTCTTTTTTTAAGCTCTACCTCATGTTATAATTGTATTCCCTAATCAAAAACATACCTGGAGTGTTCTTTGTTTCTTCAAACTAGTCAGCAGAAATTAGCTGGTGGAGCTGCATCTGCTGAGCTCATTATACTTAACGCTGGTAAAAACGTTATTAAAGGGTTAATTGGGCAGCCATGTTGTGATAACGTCCTGAGGGCGGAGATTCAGAAAGAGCAGGGGTTTCTTAAAGAGACGGGCCCAATTTCAAGTCGATAAATTAGATACCCAAATTTCTTTTAAGTGATATTTGATATATAGCATTTTCATAACAACCAAAGGTAGTAATATTGTTGCTTGATTGTGCAATAAAATGATCCTATATGACTGGAAAATACATAATACCGCCTCTTTAAATCAGACTGGATGCTTCTCAATTTAGGTCGTTTAGTTTTATGAAAAGCCAGAACAGTTGGTGAAATGATTCTTTTCACTAACTTCACATTATGTCTGTCTGTCTGTCTGTCCATGCAGCCCTGGACGTTCTGGTGTTAAAAAGTTACCTTCTCAGACTGAGAAACCTCTGTGCAATCAGACTCTTGGTCAGAAACGTTTCCTGCAAAGATGGATAAAGAAGAGACATACAAGGGATTTAGAGGAAAACTAAAGTATTTGCGAGATTAACCCTGGGTCCTGGCCTTTTGTGTTGGAATAAGAGGGATCGCTTTGGTAAACAGTTTACCAAACAGGAAGTCCTCAGCATGAAAGTTAGTTGGTGAAACTAACTGGTGTTAAATGTTGCGTCTTTAAGAAGAAACTTAAAACTAAAGTGAAACTAACTATTTCCATAATAAAAAATAACCACTATTGTTTATAGTGGTTATTGTGGCGACAGGGAAGCCCATCACTATTATGCGATTCTGCATCAACATTTTCTATGAAGGAAGGAACTCAAAAGATAAAAGATCGACTGATCTTTTATCTTTTGGAATTCATATTGAATTCCAATAAATATATTTCATTGGAATTCAATATGAAAGACCCACATAAGGTGGTATACAATTGTGAAGTAGAAAGAAAATTGTACGACTCAAAACATTTTCTACAAAATAAAAAACTAAAAAGTGTGGTGTGCAAAAGTATTCAGCCCCCTTTTCTCTGCGTACAACCAACAGCATTCAGAAGTCGCCTGATGACTGCTAATGACGACACACAGAGTCCACCTGTGTGTAATCTGATCCCGCTACAAATCCAGCTGCTCTGTGACGGCCCCAGATGTGGGTCCACAGAATATTGGGAGAATATTGGGGGTGTTTTCCACGTTTGGTACCAACAGACGTCCACTGCGACTTTCAAAATGTTTCAGAAAATTCACATACGCAGCAAACTGGGTGCTATGTGTGTAGCGAACTTGCAAATCAACTTACTTCCATCCCATGTCACCTCTTCTCCGTCCGAGTTAATTAAGCCTCCGATTTCTTCTGCCGGCTCCTGCTCATCCTCCTTTGGTCCGGTCTGAAGCCTGACTGTGAAGTGGAGTGTTCGGTCATTCAGTCTTGCAGAGGCCATCTTCGGGTCAGAGGAATACTGAGCACAGAACACATGTAGCATCAAGAAGTGAAGCCAAAATGTCATCTTTAGACAATTACAAAACTTAATGCAATTCATCAACGGGACTTCTGCAGAAAGTTATTTTTATATTTGTATGTCATGTTTTATTTAGCTATGAAATGATTTCAACACTCTTCTTTGTAAAATGCTTTTATATTGGCAGCTACTCAAGACGATAGAGCTTTACTATCATTAATGTAATCACTGAAACTTGACTTTTACGTTTTGTTCCTGATACTAAAAACTTCAGTTAGAAAATAGTCAATAATTTGCAAAATATTGACTATATAACTCCCAATCCATCAATTACTTGGGAGTTTTATATGAAAATAAAATCGTCTATAACTACAGATATTCTTTCATACACTTTGATATAATGATACTTTAATTTGTCCTTATCAGACACTGAAAGCAAAAATAAAACTCCCTTGTGAGGCTGCAAACAATCCAAACTCAGTCTTTATGTTACTGTGACGTTATAAAAAACGGTTGCAGGCCTGGACTTTTCTAGTAAACCGTGACACACAGTCAAACACTGGAAATACAAATGACATTTTAAATGAAGTCATGACTTTGTCAAATAATATTTTGCTCTGCTTGTATCAAACTAAATACATCCCAGAGCAGCTTAAAAATAAAAAACATTTCAGCACTCAATGAGGATTGATTTCAACCTACAACCAGTGGAGAAACTAACATTGGGATATTTTACATTTTGTGCTGTACAGAACATGTAAGACTTTTTATAAAATTATCTGAACAAAGGTGATGTTCAGATAATTAAGCATTTTAATATATTCTTTCTATAAAAAGGGTATAGCTGCACAATAATTCAATATTTATCACAATAGACAGGTGATCAGTATCTATAGATATTACTCCTGATTGAATTTTCAATCATTTCTCTGAACTCTGCACTGGAACCGCACAGCATTCTGGGACATGTAGGCAGAGGAAAGGCCACTCAACCTCTCCGGACCAGCTAAGCTAGATTGATGGCATCATTTCACTTGCTCTCTGGTTACCTAGCAACAATCTGTTGAGTAACTTGCGCAGCAGCAGTTTCAGGTTTTGTCACTATGCTTCATAAGTGCTTAAAAAAATTTAAAAAAAAACAGCTTGGAGAGAAAACTATGGATAAAACATGAAATGACACACCACCCATTTACCCATTTGGTAGCATTTCAGATATTTAAAAGAAAAAACTAATTGATAAATATTGATAACGACTGATGTGAAACACTTATATCGTGATGTTTTTTCAGCCATATCATCCATTCCTAAAAAAGTAGTATGAGAATGTTTGACAAAGGAAGAAAAAAAAAAAGATTGAATACTTAGGTTTTTTTTGCACTCTGTGACTCCCAAGTTTTCTAAGATTACTGTGAATATATAACTGCAGTGGTGGATCTTATCACATCCTGTTTAAATGTTATTGTTTCTATAAACTCAAACCAGTGCTATAAAACTATCATTCTAAAACAATAAATGTATAAATTGAATGAGGCCCAGTGTTAAATTATTCTAAAAATCTGGTTTCATACAGTTTGGTAAGGTGCTGATTTTTCTGGACGATGTAGTTCTTCTGTCGCATTTGAAGACGTGCCCTCCTCTTCCTCAGATGTTCTCAGGCTGGATTTCATGTCGGGCTTGGAACTCGGCGAGACGTCCCGTACTAGGCGGCAGAACGGCTTCTCTCTGGCGTTTTGGCACCGACAGACATTTTCTCCTTCATCCCCATCAGAACGACAGAGTTTCTGGTTAGAGGCTGTGAACGTGCGTCTCTGCTCTCCGTCATGTGGCTCAGGACTCTGATTGTCCAGCTGGTCTGGATGTTCACTCTGATGCGCCTTTACTCCGTATGGAGCACGACTCTCCTTCCCAAGTGCCATAAGGTGAGGAAAACCAGCGCCTGGAGAGTTTCTATTCTTCCCTTCCTCTGAACCGAGGCTCTCATCTGGATTTCATAAAGGGCATCAGAAGAAGAAAAAGTAACAGTAAGCAACTGCGTGTTCAGAGTAAAGACTTTAGCTTAGCTAATCAAAAGGAAGATGATAAGATGTCGACAGCTAATGCCTTCTCCATAGCACCCCGCTTAAATAAGAATATATACATTTCTGGCTTTCCCACTCACAGTTTTCACTCACAGTCCAGCTGTCCTCTTCCTCTTTGATGATGACTTGGATCTCTGGCGTGTTACAAGTGTAGCCGGGGCTTCCTGCCGCTTCTCTCTCCTGCTGCTGCCTAGCCGTCTGCCCACAACGGTTTTCATTCAGACCGAGCGACAATGGATCTTGAAGTCCAGGATCCTAATTGAACCAGGAAAAACAATTATTGAAAAGAAAAAAAAAAATTTTTTTTTCAATCAAATGTTTCTGTCCACCTATTGGTGGACAGAAAGGAGTAATACTGCTATTGCTAATAGAGATGTTAGCAACATTTTCAAGAGATTCATGTCAAAACCAAGGATTTCATTTCAAAGTGCATTAAAGAGGCAGCATCATGTGCATCGTGTTTTCCAGCCACATACTGACTTTTTTATAGCAGTCAAGCAACTATGTTTACTGCAGTTTTTATATAACAAATTCTACATATCAAATATGACTAAAGAAATTTTACATTGTAATTTAACCCCTTGAAATTGGGCCTGCGTCTTTTAAAAACCTCTTTTTTGAGGAAGTCATCAGAACATGGCTCATCTATTAATCCTTAAATCACATTTTTACCAGCGTTGAACTGAGAAATAACTCTTATAATGAGCTCAACAGAGGCGCAGTTCCACCAGGTATTTGCTAATTGCTGCTGGCTTGTCTGAAGGAGCTAAATAGGGAGTTGTGGAGGAAGCCTGGTCTGAGGCAGAAGCTTGGAAACTAGTTTGAAGGAGGAGCTTCTTCCTTGAAGGCGGAGCTATGTCTACCTTGGTGTTTTACAGAGCTGGAGATTAAAGGATTTCTGAGACTTTCATGAAAGAGCAAAGAATACACTCCAGGTATGTTTTGATGAGAGAATAACATGACATGAAAGCTGTTTTTACATAATAAAAAAAACCTTAACACAAACCAAGATTGTGTAGGAAATTATGAAGAGGAACAGAATTTTAAAACCTCAAATATTGAAGAACTTTATAATTCTGGGTTTGCATTAAAACATGAACAACTTTCACAAAAAATCACAAACAGCATAATTTCATATTTAGATATTGCCATTAAGCATTTTGCAATTTTTCTTCTATGAATATTCTACGTTTGTCAGGGGTTACAATAAATATCAGTTAACTGAGTTGCAATATTTCTCAGAACTGATACACTAACATTTTCATTTTAATCTTTTTTTTGGCTTTATTTAAACCAATGGCAAGTACACAACACACAAAATAAATAAGTATACAGAAGAACACAGCATTTACATGAATAACCAGGTGAGTCAATTAGACAAATACTTGAAAAGATTTACTTATGGAAATTGTCGTGAGGTAGAGTTTGTTATTGATTTAACATATAGTTCCATATCTTTAACAAAGTGAAGAAAACATGGCATTTCATCAATACATTTATGAGAAAAAAATTAGTTAAAAAAATTATCACATTTATTATTACAAATAAACATTTAGCATTCTTTCTGGGGGAATTTAGTAATACAAAATATTTTCCCATTAAAAAAAAATACATCCCTCAAATTATGAACAAACCTGTTAACCTCCTTCCAAAACCTGCTGTGTGAAAGGGCAGTGCCAAAAAAAAAAAGTTACGGTTTCTGGAAGTATGGCCTTAGCCTCTATAATCATTACCGTCCCTGACAAAGTTTAAGTCTTATAAGTCTAAACGTATGGCATATTTTTAGTTTGGGTGAAGTGATGAAAATGTGCACTTGTATATTGAAAAAAAGTGAAGTAAAATAAATATTTGTCTTATAATATGACATGCGAATTACTCACTAATCATAATCTAGATACCATTTACAAAGTGACCGAGCTTTATTCTGTGACTATATTGCTTCAGGTGTTACATTTACATCGGATTTAGATTAAATTAGCGACATTCTTTACGGCCTCATTAGTTCGCCTGCAGCCTGGACTTCCTAAATAACACTAATTATCACTTTGAAGCTTACTGTTTAACTCTGCTGAATGAATGAATCCAGGTTGACAACAGAAGCAACATATTTCTCATCTTTCTACATGGTTAACCAAGCTAGTTAACTGTAACTGTTTGGCTAATTCCAAACAAACCACAGCTCCGCTCGCGACGTTACCTCGAACATGCTGCGCTGTGGGAGTCAGCGACGGAGGACGTCATAGGAAAACCCGGGATATAAACGGGGGTTAGAGCCAGATTGGAGCGGTGTGTCAGATGTAAGCAGCAGCTGTCAGGTCCCATGAACTAGTCTGTGCTGCTTGCTTTTTTATTTATTTATTTATTTTAAGTCGGCCTTCCTCTTCAGCTCCCTCCTCTTCTTCGAGGCTTTAGGTATCTTTATCACTGCTTACTGCCTCCTGCTTTTAGTCTTCCGAGGTTTGTTTGAACGCATCATTTCAGCCAGATTTGCATCCTTCTGTCTGGCAGATTTAGTCACCTGTCTCCTTTGTTCTACACGTGAAGAAGTAAATTTAGGTCCATGTAATGAAGTCAATGAAATTATTAATATTTGTTTTAAAAATATCTCTTATTTTTTGGCGTTTGTTAAAAAGTTGGCTGTTTTTGGTTAAAATGTATTTTAAGACTTTAAGAATCAACATTATGAGTGGATTTCTTCCGATTAAAAATTTGCCATGTACCCAAAGACTGAAAAAAACATAATTCTATTTGGATGTTTTAACTGAAGTTATCTGAAGACAAATAATGCAGTTATATTTAACAAATTGCAAATTGTTTTGAAGTGATTTGTCAGATTAAAAGTATTTTTAATACTTAAAACCTTAGTAGTTTTGATCAAGCTAAGGTTAGTATTGCAAAGGTTTTCTTTTTTATTAGTCTGATGTAATATTCTACTAAATGTGTTGTTTTCATTAACTGAAAAGAAAATTATCATAATTAACCAAAACTTGAATAATCGGTCTGTGTGTAATTAACCGATATATTGTGTCACTTAATGAATTGGGTTCCTGAAATAAACAAACGTTTCAGTAACATGTACAGCATTTGTATCTCTGAATTTACAATAAATTGTAGCAGAGATTATCTGATTTCACCACTAGAGGGGGCTGTGGTCCTTCAACTACCAATTCCAGCTTTGCTTCACACCAGAACTGGGCTGCATTGTCTCAAAGAAAATGTCTCACTAAACTGGTTCGTTTCAGTTATGGTTGCCTTTCACGTGACCCAGAGGCATCTGACCTCTGTAAAAGGTCACAGTGAGGTTTTCAGCAGAAGCGACGTTCAGTACAACCCACTGCAGGGTGACCTCTGAGCCCTCAGTAGGAGGTCCAGAGGGGTTTAAACTGATTGACACACTTTCTGGAGGTTCTGGAGATAACGAAACAATATAGCATGAAATCAAGGATAGCATGATTCCATAATAACGCTTTCATCGTAGGAGAAAACAGGCCTGCTGCTTATCTATCAGAAGCCTGTGAAATTAAATGATTCAATTCAATTTGTCCAAGAAAAAAAAAACTCACCACAGCCCAAAATATAGAAGCCACTCAGAGAGTTCAGCAAAGAAATAATCAGAAATACACAACAGGATAACATTTTGACCTTCTGTATCAAACAAAGATAATCTATTAACATCACCCACAAATAAGGCCAGAGTGGAAATGTCATTAAGTTTAGGCTCACTCTGTTTCTGACAGGCTTGTGACTCTTAGAAAAGACAGAAGCAGCTTTATTTGGTCTGGAATTAGCAGTGCATGTTCCTGCTGACCCATATTAGACGAGGAGGCATCTAATTCTTTCTCCGGGCACAAAAAAGTCCAGGAAAACCGTTTATGCTGTACTCATCCTGACAAAACACCTGCAAAGGTAAAATACTTTTTCACAAATGTGGATTATTTCTTTAAATAAATCTGTACCAGATAACGTTTAATTTGTAGTCTTCTGACAGACAAACAGGTCAGGAATGAGGATTGTCTTTAGTGATGCCCGATCAAAAATGAAGCACAAACAGCAGAGCAAGAAAGACCGAGACGTTTAATCAGTAAAAACCGGTGCAATATTTTCACATGTAAACAACTGCAGCATCTCATTCTGAATACCTGAATAGTTACATAGAAATATCTTAGTGAGTCAAAGATTTCTGTAAAAATAAATCAGTGTAGCAAACCCATCATTACAACTACCATTCAAATTAAATTATTAAAAAAAAAGAAAAGATAGGTAGGATGAGACAAGGAATTTCTCTCCTCTGGTAAATACAGCAACGCTTTGCTCATAATCTGTGGATTTTAAGAAAACACACTTGATTGTGTAAGAAACATGGAAGCATCGAATTAATGCAAAAAAAAAAAAAAAGCTGGAAAATTTGTAGAAAAATAAAGTTTTTATATTATTAATTATATTTAGGTTGCAATTCCTCATGAAAAAGTTAAAAAGTTCACACTTCAACACAAACTGAAGTAAAAGATGATTTTACATTTGACACTTGGACAGCAGATGAGTTCACACAGCAGAGGTGGAAAACAAAAGGCCCTTCATTAATCTCACAGATCATTCCTCCATCAGCAAGACTAAAGAAAAGTCCTCCACGACTGAACCATGACAGCTCCTCTAATCCTTTTAATAGAAATTAACAGTCTTTGTTTATAACATGGCTTTTATTGTGAAAGGTGAAAGGAAGCAACTGGAATTCATCCCAGTTGGACTGGTTTTATCGGAGCCAACAAGCTGGTTCTTTCCCATCTCAGCCAAACCTTTGATGTCCATTTCCATACATGTAGTTATTGTTGGGTACTAGTGTTTAGCTTTAATGCCATCATTAAAGCTGCAGTGTGTAACTTTGATAAAAAAAAAATATATATATATATATATATATAACATTTGTTAAAATTGTCACCACGTTGTAATATAAAAGACAGATAATTTGCTATTGCTGTGTAGTAAAAAAAAGCTGTGTTCCCCGTTCAAAAACAACCAATCAGAACCAGGTGTTAGCGATGTCAATCAATCCTGTGTACATGCTGCTAAATAGCTGGAAAAACTTCACACCCTTTATCTTCCATCATCAGTGGCAACACCAACAAGCCTTCACATTCACAACTGGCTCTGTTGTCATCACAATCCTACATGAGCGTGATTGACAGCGCCAAGACACTCCTCCAAGCTCTGATTGGTTGTTTCTGACTGAGTGGTGTATTTTTACAATTAGTATTGGAGACACCAGAGTAGATCAGTTTTTCCTGATTTTCTGAGGTTTTATGTCTCAAACTAAATTCATGAAATGGTGAAAGTTTTAACAAATGTGCAAACAAAAGACATTTGTTTTTGTTTTAAATAAAAGTTACCTACTACCGCTTTAAATTGTACAGGAATCAAAAATGACAGATTTGGCTGAGAACAATTCATCAGAAATAAACTGGTGTTTCCACGAGTGGCTGAATTCAAAGCACTTTGTAAAACTTGTCCTGCTCCTCACATCATGTTTCCATCTTTTCCTCTTTTCTTTTTAAAGAGTCCAGGTTAATCTCAGTGTTAACAACATACCAATAACCTTTTTTTAAGTTTAGGTTAAACATGACATCCTGTTTGTAGAAGCGTACATTCCTCTTCTTTCTGCACTTTTTTAAAGTCTAATCACAGCTTTTACTCCCTCCGCCTTCAGTCTGTCCTTCATGTTCTCTTCCTGAGTCGCAGCTCTGTCATCAGGAAGCTCTGCGGCCGTCTTCCTGTCCCGCCTCCTCTCCGTCCGCCTCGGCCTGCTCGTCGGCCTCCGTCTGGTCCCTCAGCGCCCTCAGCAGGACTTTGAGCAGCACGTTCTCGTTCAGCAGGGTCTCCGAGGCGTCCGCCAGCTCCTGCAGACGCTTCAGCGCCTCGGCCAGCTGCCGGCTCTTCTCCTGCATCTGCCTCTCCAGGCTCTGCTCGATGCCGCGGATGTCGAACTTCAGCTGGCGGTTCTCGCGCCACAGTTGTGCAAGCTGTTGCGAGAGCCGCTGGCGGGCGTGGTGCAGGGCCTGGACTTCGTGCTGGAGGGCCAGGAACTCTGCGTGGAGGACGGCGCTGGAGCTGGAGCCGGACCCGGAGGCGGATCCTGGCACGGCGGCGGATGACCCGTTGGCCTGACGCAGAGAGTCGGAGTGCTGCATGATGAAGCGGAGGAGGTTTGGCAAGGTGATGGGAAGGTCGGTGGGATATTTCATACTGAGGTGCTTCCTAATAGAGAAATAGAAAGCTAGTTAACGACCACTCTGTTGGAGACAAGGGGTCACTTTACATTTTACTTTACATTTTCATTTAAGTAATTTTATTTATTTTCCTCCCATCTTTCCTAAAACATGCCACAGATAGAGAGATTGACTAATGCTAAATCACAAATTTTCTGTTCAAGGGGCAGAATTATGTAAAATCAACTTTTTTGAGCTTTATATTATGTTATTCCCTCATCAAAAACACACCTGGAATGTTGTTTAGACTCTTTCATGCATGTTTGACAAATCCTTTAATCTCCCGTGGCAACCATTCAGCTGTACAAAATGCCTGGGAGGCCTTAGCTCCGCCTTCAAGACGCAGCTCCACTTGAGAACTACAGATTCCAAGCTTCCGCTTCACAAAGTGCCCCTTTCATAACCCACCACTCAGCTCCTTCAGACTAGCCAGGAGCAATTAGCAAACAGCTGGTGGGACTGAACATCTGCTGAGCTCATTATAGGAGCTACTGCTCAGTAAAAACATTGTTAAAGGGCTAATAGAGGAGCCATGTTGTGATGACTTCCTGAAGGTGGAGTTTCATAAATAGGAGTTTTTAAAAAGGCAGACACACAATTTGAAGATGTTAAATTACAAAGTAAAATTTTTCTTAAGTCATATTTAATACATGCAGCAGTTTATACCAACTTAACTTGATATTGTTACTTCATTCTGCTGTAAAATGGCACTTTGTGGTTGGAAAACACATCATACCATCCTTTTGATTATTAAAACACAGATTTACTACCAGAAACAAAAGGTCACAACTCTCCCACTCTGAAAGGGACAACCTGCATTCAGCAGAAATTAAATATTGTTGTTTATTTTAGACCCTCACCTGTGTCTGGGGAACAGCAGGATGGAAGGGACGTGATCCACCATGAACTCCCACGGAAGGTCGTTACGAGCCACATTCACCCTGGACACAGAACAGGGAGCTTACAGTGTTTTCATTTCCACGTGGAACGAGCCTCTGACAGCAGCGCTGACAGGGAAACGGTCAGAGAAAGGGCACCTGGCCACCGTGATGGTGTGGTTCCCCTGCAGCAGTCGGGCCAGCTGGATGAGGACGTGGTTGAGAACGGAGCAGAAGCCGCACCAGTGAGTGTAGTAGAACAGCAACACATCCTGCAAGGACAAGCTCACATCACCACATTTACAAAAAAAAAAAACCTTGATCTTTATTTGTTTATTTAACGTCTCAGTTGTTTCTTCGAGAGTTGCCATTTTTTTTAAATTTCTTGCTTTATTCTTGCATTTCCAGGACAAAGTTTTTGAAACTGACTTGTTTCCATCAAGCAAATTTATTTTCAAAATGTCAAATTGTGCAATTATATAGAAAAAGGAAATGCAGCTAATGATCCAACTTCTCTCCCTTGATATTTTGATTTAAGTTTAGAGCAAAAAATAATATTCCACTGTGCGGATGGCTCAAGTTCCATAACAAAAAATTATTCCAGGCAATCTGAGTATTTAATTTTTTAAACCTTTTGATGGTCCATGATGGAAGACACGAAAGAGGAAGTGGTCAACTCGGTGATGAGGCGGCGCTGCTTCTGGTGCTGTTCCTCCAAAGGATCGGCTCCGCCTCCACCTCCGCCCTCCTTCCTGTCATCCTCTCCGACCAAATGTCTCTGCAGATGGCTGTGCGGTGAGCTGAAGTTCCTGATGAACGTCTCTTCGGTGTGACAAAATAATTACACATTGGGTCTTATTAAAAACACAAAATAAAAAGACAACAAATTACTGTTTATTTTTCAGCAGTTATGAGGCGAAACCTGAAAATGCTGCTCCACAAATGACTCAACAGGCTGTTGCTAGGCTACCATAAAGTGAGTTAGCCTTGCTAAGCTAGCTGTGAGAGATTGAGCAGCTAAAGTCTTTCCTTGGCCTACATCCCCCAGAACTGGATGTGTTCTCTATTGATATTGATCACCTGTCTAATCACGATATACATCGCTATTGATTTATTGCGCAGCCCTGAAAAAGAGAATAACTGAGCCTCTTCAAGGCACTTCTTCATCGCTTTTGCTTTTTGTTTTGTTAAAACTCCACCTGACCCGTTTTTAAGACATCAAAAAGCTACAGCCAACAATCAGCCTTACCTAGAGACTCTGTCAGCGTGGCGTCTGGGTTGTGCTGAAGAACGTAATGAACCTCGTATTTCAGGTTGACGATGGCCACAAACGACCAGTCCCGGTTGCCGTCGCCCTCTGTGGAAGCCCCTTTGTGAACAGAAGAGTTTTTTTGGCTCGACGCTCCAAGCCGCTCTGCCAGAGGCCAGTTGAGGCCAATGTCCAGCACATAAAACCTGAGAGTCCTGTTAGTCCGACAATGGAGCCCCGTGATGCCGTCGTTCTCCTCCTCCTGGATGGGAGCAGAGGATGGAGGGACAGACAGAGGAGGAGGAAGTCCTGGCTCTTCTTTGGCTTGTGATTCATTAAGCTGAGGTTCTACTGTTTTACAGCAGGCACTGAACTGAGTAAAGGGACTGTAGCTGCTCACGTAGTGGCTGCAGCCCTGTGAGGTCGCGCTTTTCATGGATATGGGAGAGGGTGGCTGGTGAAGGCAGCAGTGGTTCAGATAAGTCCCGAATCGGTCTCCTTCTCGCGAAGCGGAGGGAAACGAGCAGCGAGCTGAGGAGACGGGGAGGCTCGGCCCGGACAGCCTGAGGCAGACCTCGCACGCGCTGGTTCTGGACTCCGGAACGGAAACGGATCGGCAGCACAGCGAGGTGTAGAAGGGGAGACGGTCGTCTACGCTGGAACGCTCGCAGGAATGATAACGTACAGCAATGTCTGCAAACTGAAATACAAAAAGAAAGAAGAAGTTAATCATGAACTGAATCGTGATAAAATCACAATTATTTATGGTGGTGTGTTTTTCAAGAGCAGTATCGGTGTTGTGGAGGTACGAATGCTCTGCCACTCTGTTGCAACCATTCAGTAACCTAAAAAAAGTAGTAATTTGTACACCCCTTTCAAATTTTGATGATTCTGAAATTATCCATAATCATTGAAATATACAGCATTTTCATAACATAACATCTGAAGATGACAGTTACTTGATTAGGATATAAAATGTCACTGTCTGGCTGGAAAACGCGCATTATGTCCCGGCCCTTTAATTAACAACCCTAACTACTTGTTTCTACATGGAGGGGAAAACGTAGAGAAAAAATTAACAAAAAACAAAACAAACATCCTAAATTAACTGCAATATTGTTTAGAAACCAAGAACATAATTCTTTGAAAACCAGTCAAAACTGATCCATGGTTTAAAATACACTAGAATGTCTCTATCACAGCTGTCTTTGAAAGAGACGAGGTTAAAACTTGAAACCAAAAAATCTAATCAGAAGGTAACCAACAGTGAATCCTGTATAACACAGGTGATACAGAATGGTAAATGGACTGAAATCATATAGGATGTTTCATTAGTCATAGCAACCACTCAAAGCACTTCACACAAGGGTCACATTCACCCACACACAAACATGAAGCTGGAATTAAACCAACAAGTTTTAGACTGCTAGGTGACTACCCACTGCATCTAGTCTGGGAAACCGTTTCACTGCAGAAAGCATGCCAACTCCTACTGAATTCATTTGCTGCATGAGTGTTCACCTGCTGCAGTATGGCACTTGGCTCAGACTGCAGGGGGTCATGAGGCATAAACAGAAGCAGTGCAGGGCCTTTCGTCAACTCGTCCTCCAGCAGGCGGGACTTCGTCCCCGGAGGCACCAGCCACTGGACGACCGTCTCGTAGTGCTCAAACACCCACTTACAGACGGCCTCCGATGTGAAGTTTAGCTTCTTTCTTGGAAAAATCTGGGTGGGAAAACATACCCCCAGTGTGAACAACTGTGAACATGATCAACATTCAATGTTTGTGTTTCAAACAAGATTCTGCTGGCCCAGTGACGCTGCCTACCAAAGAAGAGTTGAATCTTCTGTGCAGGTAAACCGTTTCATCCTCTCCGAGTGAGACGGCCTCTGCCACGTGTTTGCTGGTCACAACTCCAAACCGCACAACACCATGGAAATCTGCACAGAGTAAAACCGCTAAAGCCACAGTCTGCAACTTTTACAAAACGTTTTTTTTTTTATTTTTATTTTTTACATATTTGTTAAAATTATTACTATGTAACATGAGACAGATAATCTGTGAGGAGAAAAAAAAGCTTCGCTGTCTTTTCTCTAAATTCCTGCTGCCATCTGACCCAACACAGAGCTAAATCAGAAACAACCAATCAGAGCCAGGAGGAGGGGATTAGCGCTGTCAATGACCCTCATGTACGCGCCCGCTCAAGTCCTCCTGTTTTCTCGTTCACCACAAAGGAGCCCGTCATGAATGCTAAGTAGTTAGCATGACCACCAATGATGGCGGTTCTGTAATGGTGAGTTGTTTTTCCACCATTAACACACTGAGCAGCACATACCCTAGAATGACTGAGAGCGCCAAGACACTCCTCAAGGCTCTGATTGGTTATTTTTGACTTAAATTTGTTGAAAACGTCAATTGAACAAGTTAATTTATCTAACACAGGTAAATTCACAAAGTGATGTTTTTACAGCTACTTTTTCCAGGCACTGCTGAACAAATACACTTGATTTACTGCTCGTCAACTGAAGAAACTCTGGAGCATACAAGTGTTTAACATAATGAGGAGGTGCAAAGACATGACTAATGACCAAGTTATTTATTCACATAGGAAGAGTTAGAGGGCTTCTTCTAAACTATCTGAGAAAGTCAGAAGTAGAATAAAAAGACAGGTGCTTATATTCCCAGGCGTAAAGGACTCGGCAAATCCCTCCCAAAGTCAGGCTGTACAATGCAGAGTCGCTAGAGGTCTGTTAATATGCTAAATGTTAGCATTCAAGGACCAACTTCAATTAGAGGGAATCAACAAAAAACAGTTTGTAAATGACTGTAGAAACAGTGGTTTTGTCATGAGCCTCCAATAACCGCAATAATGTTTTGTTATTGATAAAGACATTCAGTTTGTAAAACAGTTGATAAATTATTGCTTCTGAAGGTGGCCCACCCAGCTCTGAAGCTTTCACTTTACTGTGTTGACAATCATTTAAACTTTGCTTTTTCCTTGTGACTGTACAGAAAATGTCTACGAAATGTGATATTGATCGTAAAACCTTTACCTCTCCTTAGGGTCTGCAGGGCAGAGGACAGGTAGGTGACGTACCCTGGAGGCTGTGGAGAGGAATTGAACTGGAAGAAACCCACCACACCAGACTGCCAAAACACAAGACACAGCCGGTTAGAGAACAGGAGCCAATGTACAACTGGACAAACAGAAGATTTATTACAATAGTCAACAGCATTGCTGAAGCTCCCATGTTTGCAGAGACTAAACCTATAGCCATAGGATACCTCATGCTTGGTCAGGAAGTTTTTGAGGTGCGCTCTGGTCGGGAGGTAAGTCAGTGGTGTGATGACTCTGAGGGTGAAACTTTCAATATATGGAGCCACAAACGGTCCTCTGTACTCGATTGGCCCAAACCTGCAGCAACAGAAGCAACACATGAACAACTCACAGGTACAATTTGGACAGTTAAATAAAATATACCTTATTGGTCATTTATTTCTATTGCCAAGGACGGAGTGTCCAAAGTGTTCCTAGCCTACAATTAAAGAGCTTGGCTTGGCTTTTTGAAAACGAATACAATTAAAATCTTCCTAAAATGGGAAACACAAACTAATGACATGCTTCGCTTACAAACAGGCGCTCCGACCATTAAACGTGGCTAATTAAAGGAAGAAGTTTTGGAGAAAGACTGTCCCATATCCTGTTCTAGTTAAAGAAAATTCACACAAAAAATATTTTGACAAAAAAAATAAAAAAATAGAATTAGGCCATAATTGTTTTTGTCTAATGATGTTTCAAACATCTTTGTTTCATCAAAATATCAAGTACTTAGTTAATTGACATACATAAAAATAATGCAATAAAAGTTGTTTAGATAAAAAATGTTTAAGTCATTCGCTCTCATCACTAGTTTGTGTTTTCACATCCCAAACCAGGGTTCTTCCTTACTTTCTGTAGAACAGATAGATGATGGGGTAGTGATAGAAACGTTTCTGCCTCCTGCATTTCCCTTGACTCCACCAGCAGTTAACAGCCACAAACTGCACCTGCAGCACAGAAACCAACAAACTGCACCAGAGAAACTAAACCAAATGAAGTTTTTGATGCAAATTTCTCCAGTCGTGCTGAAAGGACTCCTTCACTTGGTTCACCAAATGAAGGAGTCTGAATTTTTTTCTAATGCGCAGCCACTGCCAAACGTTTTGAGACTGGCAAATTTATATTCTTTACAAACTTTACTGCTTTTCTTTTATGATGGCAAATTACACTGTGTCTAAGTTGCTATACAGGGTGATCAGGTCAAATTTAAAATGGCAATTATATATTTTCCAGGCATAAAGTAAAGGCACAATCAAGTAACTATGGTGCCTTCAGTTTTTATACAAACGATGCATGTATCGAATATGACTTCAAAAAAAAAATTGACTATGAAATTGGGCCTCTGTCTCCTTAAGAAACTCCTGCTCTTTCTGATACTCCGCCTTCATATTTTTTTAGATATATTGGTATATTTATATCTTTACAGATATATTTATCCCTGTAGATGCTGACAGTACATTATGACAGAAAGGGCCACAGCTTGAAGCTGCCCCTCCACTGGCTGTTTTAACAGCTGGTTCCTACTTAAACCCTCCTGCTTTCAGTGGTTTGTGCCTCCATACCTGTCTGGCCAGCTTCTTAGCAACCTGTGTCACTTCCTGTCGAGCAGCCATGGAGTGAGCACACCAGGGAGCATAGAAGAAAATAAAAGAGACCTCGGCCATGCTCTTGAGACGTTCCACCTGCAGAAAATAAGGCAGGAATTTATCTAAGGAATTTATCACGTGATGCTAGTCTCAAATCTAAACACGGAGCAGGATCCGATATATTTAATAAAGCGAGCCTTATTTTTGTGCTCCAGTCGCCACACGGCGTTACTGATCCTCACCTGGTCTAGCTGACCCAAGTAGAGGTCCACTACTGGGGCATCGGCAGAGAAGAACCGGACTGGAGGCCGCGCCGCCGCCACCACATCCTTAGCGCGGCTACACATGGAAATAATGAAAGGAGGAGTGTGAGGAATGATGATCAATAACTGGTTGTAGTTCTTTATTAGTAACACAGCAAATCTGCATAGGTCAGAATTGGTCAGTGGCACATAGCAACTGGGTTTAATTCAATATATAAATGTAAACATTGACCAGCAGAAAGTACACTGCGGGTTAATTTGTAGACTTTATTAAATTGAAAACAAAGTGCATAAATAATATGCTATTCATTGATGCATTTACAGACTAGAAAAAGTGAGGATTTTCAGTTTTTATGTCTTTAACATTAAAAAAAAATGAAAAAAATGGTTTTTCACCTGCAGTTCAACGTAAATTGTTTTTTAACGTTATGCTTGTAAAAGGATCTCAGCAATGTTAGCAAGTCACTCTCGTCTTTGGTATTGTAAAAAAAAACACAATTTAATACAAACATATTTTCTTTGGAAATCTTATTGCAACTAATCATCTGGCATTAATTACATTTCTTGCATTTTTTTGCTTCAATTTAAATATTTCTTTGTTCCATCATTAGTTATATGCAGCCACATAACATCACACGAAATATTGGTAATACAAGACCAAAAAACCCATCAGAGCACCCTTTCTTGAACACAACGAGTGAAGATTGGCCTCATTGTCATTATTATCATCATTATTAATAAGAATAATTACTTGACTTGTCTTATACTCAGGTCTTTCTTCTGGTAGCCGTGTGCGGTAATGTCTCCATCAAGATGTACAAGAACATGAAATTTGTAGATAAATGGTAACAAACTCAATGCAATTCTAGAAATGAAAGAGCACAGACCACCACGGTTTATGACACAACCCTTCAGGTCACTTCTACCACCTGAACCTTGCATTAGAGCCACGATAAGATATATATATATAGATTTATTTATTTTTTAAATTACGAGAATAAAGTGATAAAGTTACAATAGAGTTGCAATATTAGGACAATGAAGTCATAACTTCATGAGAGCCTCTCCACGAAAAATATTTAAAACATCAAAATGAGGAATGTTGAGCCTCTTGTGAAGTGACACGTTTGGTATAAGTTTTACACTTTTATAGAATTACCTAATCTTTTAACATATCAACATCAAATTATCATAGCAAGACTTTGAACAAAAAAAAAGAACCAAACAAATCCAGTTAGTTGAATCAGATCCTGATAACTATTGTAGAAAATATAAATAAATAAAAAATCTGAGATTGTATTTTTTTTAGCCGTGCTGCCCAGCCCAAGATGGAGCTAAAAGCTGGGAGACAGCAGTAAATCCAGAACTGTGTCTGGACAACCCTGTACTAGAGGAAACGTTGTTATTCTTTTTTTTTTAAATTATTATTATTTTGGCATTCTCTTTCTGAACATTTATCCTGTTATCTTTCACCATCAGACCAAGAAAAGCCTGACAACTTCGGCTCCCCATGTTCCAGTCGGTCAGTACGGCATCAACTGATCAGGAAATGACAGGAATTACTCCATACTGGGCTGGGAATACAAATATCTGTGCTGATTCACAAAGAAATGAATTATAGAGCACAGGTAAGCAATTATATGAGAACGTTCCAAGAGTTTTCTACGAATTCTGCAGACCTCAGGGTGGACTTTAGTTACAAGGTGTCCAATCTCACGGTTTGGATTCTGTCACCCCCAAGCCATGATAAACTAGCAGTGCTTGTGTCCATCTTAAGCAGTCAATGGGACAGAGGCAGAGTATACCACAGACAGGTCGCCAGTCCCTCTCACACACACACACACACACACACACACACACACACACACACACACACACACACACACACACAACTTAAAGATTTATCACAATATTTTTTGTGGCAATATTGTAGTAATAATAAAAGTGACTATAATAACCATTTCTTATTGCTGTTTTAGATTACTCTATAGCTGTGATTGCATGACACACCAATCATAGCCCCACAAAAACACAAATACTACTTTAGAAAACATTCCCAACTGGAATACACTTCTTTAGAACACTAGTCACAAAAAGTATTGTCTTTTTGTATCACTAAACTACACAGAGACCCTGCATATAATTATGTTTTCAGATGAATACACATTGATGCTCTCACTGAACAAACAGTGGAGAAAATAATCAAACTAATAATCCCGGTAGTTTTATTTCGGGAAGTAAACATGATTAGCTGGAATTTATTGTGACAACAATAAATCAGAATTGTTATAATACTAAGACATTTATCGCGATAAATGACAAAGATACGAATTTACACAGACAGAACACCAGAGTAGTACCCGGTGAGAAGTCGTTCATTCGAGAAGAGATTATGCAGAATGAACCTGATGGGGATTTGAACTCACGACCTCTTAACGCTTGTTTTTACCGGTCAGATTTTATCTTAAGTTACTGGTGTTTTAAAGCAGAATGAAAAAGAAACTGTCTTACAAAACAGCCAAAGCTTTAATATTCGGCTCTGCTCGAATCAGATGAATAACACAAACAAGGAATAATAATCCCAAACAAATGAAGTTATGAACAAAAGAACCAGAGACACCAGCTGTTTAAAATGGATAAACTCGATGGTTAATCCTTTTGTCTGTCAGCACACGTCAGATTAGCTGCAATAACACCGGATAATAGTAGCTCATTACAAGCAAACTGTATCACAACTCAGCTAAACAAAGACGTCCCTATCTCTGCTGTTCGGAGTTTGGGCTGAAATTAGCACAAAGCACAAACCTCCTCCACAGAAGCAGAAAGTTTCGAGTACCTGCATGTGAACTTGACCGCCAGTATAAGCAGGACGCTGAGCACGACGGCCCCGCAGAGAATGTCTGGTCTCCGGGCCATCAGTAACAGCACCTGCCGGAGAGACTGCCGCACCCGGCGCAGCATTACCGCCTCAGGTCTGCTCTCCGCACCATTTATACTCCCCGGATGCCGCTCAACGCGTTCATTTGCCTCCCAGGGTAGGAGGGTGACTGGTTCGACCAGGGACAGAGTGGAGCTGGATTGGACATTGGTGCTGTTAGTGTTTAAGGTATTCAAACACAGCCAGTCCAACCTTTCTTCCCCACGTAGACTTTTTACTTCCGCGACAAAGGCGTCAGGGAGAGTCTACAAAGCGCATTACGTTGGATAAAACGTGAAATACCCTGAAGGTTTTTTTTTATTACGGATTAAAAGCGACATCAAAACTCACGACAAAAAACGTCGAAGATATGTCGACCATTTTATGAACAAAATTATTTTTATCCCTTCTGCGTAAGCACGTTTGTGTATTTTTTGCGTAAAAGCTCGAATCTGTTTCTTTATGAAAGTCCCTTCAATGGTTTTGACGTCAGTGACGTTGCTGCTATGCTCGCTAAAATGTTTAACCACTAGGGGGCGGTGGTTTTAAAACCAGATTAAAATCAGCAATTTATGATATGGAATTTAACAGACAGTGGCAGTTTGAATTTTTTTAAAATCCACTCTTAATTTCTTTAGAAGCTTCATGTCTGAATGCTTCAGATTCAGATTTAACTGGTTTACCCAAACAAAAAATAAAGATCTATAAAAGAAGAGTAACTAAAAAATTTTATTTTTTTAACAGGAAAAGATTAAAAGAAATTGGACATGGCTCGGCATAATTTACTGTTTTACAGCAAATTCCTGCTTGACAGAATATACGGGGGAATTTTCCCCATACAAAAGATATGAAATCCTGCTTTCAGACTGAAAATGTATGCTTATGGCCGAGAAATTCCCTCATAAGAATAGTTAAAATTGCATTTGCCTTCAAAAGTTAATGGACTCAAACAAACAAGATATCTGAAAATAATCAGGTAGAGCAAAAATATAAAAGAAGGCAACTATACGAAAAACATAAACAAAGTTTACGGTCTTAAAGAAAAAAAATATGCGTCTGAAAATGATCCTGAAATGCTAAAAAATGGGGGGCAAAGACAGATGCCTTTAAAACAGGTTAGGAGTTAACTGGCCTAAATGCAGTAAATTATAAAAAAATAATGATACATATTATATAAGGGCTTGAGCTTTAAATATTTTTAATCAACCCTCTATTTTTCTTTACCTAACCTATTCTTGTGGGAGTGAAAATATCAAATGTTTGTATTCCTGGGATATTTTTCATAAGATCAGAAAAAAAACTGAAAACAATTGAATGCCTTAAAAAAAACTATTTTATTCATTCAAGAACATAAAAGAGCTCAGTCACAGTGTCAAATTTTAAGTGCAAATAAACATAGTAAAAAAAAAACAACTAAATTATTCAATTGGCTTGGTCCAACAGTAAAAAGAAATGGAAAGACACTGCAACAGCTTTTCTCTGAACCTCTGAACAATAAAAGATGTGCAACTGTATTTATCAGCAGTATAGGCAACTAAAAAAAGCATATTAAACATTTTAAAATATCAATTTCTATCAACATCTCAACAAATTTCAAGATTTTATCTTTAAATTCAGTGTTACACATCTTGCAGCAAAGCAATCTGTTAAAGAAGCCTTCAACGGATTGTTGAAAACTCTGAACAGAGCGAATGCTAAACTATAAACTGCAATAGTTAACACCACGTAATTTCACCAAATCTCATAATATGGAGTTTTGGAATAGATTTGTAGCAAGTGGACCAGAGTAACTCAAACTTCAAATAAAATATTTTGATCTTGATGAAGTAGCTGTGCATTTCCTCAATGATTAGAAGCTCGCCAACAAAAGCCTTTGACTACAGAAGTCAAAGAATCATAATGAAAAAAAAAATCTTGTTTTGAGTCCTCAATAGTGACCATCCAGCTAGTCATGCTCAACTCTTTAATACCATCAGTGTTCAGTCCTGACTTTCCTTCATGGTATTGTCACTGGGATCCGATAGGCATTGTGGTTTTTAATACACAGAAGACGTCCAGATATCGCAGCAGTGATCAGTCGTTTCTCCAAAAACGGCTTGGAGTCCCTCTTGTTCCAAACTGCAGAGACTAAAGACAGGAAGACAGAAAATCTTTCAAACTTCAGATAAGAAACACTTATCTGAAATTATGGATTAAAAAAAAAAAACCCAAAAAGAACCCTTCGGTCCTGCAACTTGGACTTCAGACGGGGCTTTATTTAGGTTGCTGTCAACTCTACAGCATAGCGTAGGCACTGACATATGCAGTCTGTTATCGGGCCCGTGTCTCAGGGTGCATCAGCTGCTGCACCACCAGGTCTATGTTAATGATGGGGCTGAAGTAGAGGGCCCAGTAAAAAAAGCAGTTGCACACAAACTGTGGGATAAAAGGCCACAGGAGGGCAAAGGCGAATCCCTGAGAGAGCATCTTCCACAGGTGGTTCCACATCTTCTGTGGCAGAGTCCTGCAAAAAAAAACAAAAAATGGTACAAATTAGCTAGAATGCTAGCATCATTTTTAAAGTAACTTTCTTTTCCTGGGCAGGTGGTTAGGCCCCCTTTGTTTTGAGCATGTTCTCTTTGGAACCTAAATCTGAAAAATAAAGTGACCAACCAAAGCACCAGTCCAGGTGTGTGTGAAAGCTAAATGAATGAAGAGCCACACAGCTGTGGGGAACTGCTACTATATCACATTAGGCAGACCCAACCAGCACTTTTCCCTTTTGTGCCAAAAGAAGAGAATTCATACAGATTCTCTTGTGCATCTCGACTTTCACCCAAGATTTACACTACACACTTCTCTGCTCTGCTGCGCAGCACATTTCACTGGCGGAGCAAAGTCGTTACTGATCAACCCTGATTTATGCTCCGTGCCATGCAAATCCAAACGTGATCCAAGAAGAAGCATGTGGGAAATGAGAAATTGTGCCATCAAGCCAACAATAAAAAGTATGGGCACACCAATTGCAGTTTTCTGGCCGATCACCAATCTTTTAAAAAGCTTAACCTGCCGATTCCGATTTTGGCCAATACCAATTTTTTTTGTCTGAAATGTTGCTCAATATAGCAAGAAAGTTGTGGTAATTATAAACATGCAGACATAACTTGGTGGGTCGGTCTCAGTCAAACCTCTCACCGGAGAGCAAAAAATTACACAGGTTGATTCTTAAGACTTTTGCCAAGCTAGATAAGATCTGTGGATAAGATTGGCTACATATGTAAAATCGGCCAATCACCAATCTCTCAAAATTAAGGAAACTGGCACCGATAAATAAAAAGGACAAGTGGTGTCATAAAACCAAAACTTTTCCATTCCATGGTAAGAACAAAGTGTCAAGGAGCAGACAGACAGAACAGTACCTGAATGGGGCTGCGGTCCAGAGCCTCCACAGAGAGAAAGCCTCCAGCATAGTGAGCAGCATGGCGTTGACGATGATGAAGCGGGACGTCCAGTAGTGGACCGCCAACCAGTCCCAGGCGAACTCTGCGATCAGCTGGTATGGAAGCATGAAGTACTTCACGAGAAACTCCCCCCACTGCTGCCAGCTGGGCTCCACCTAACACACACAGGGACATGGCAGAAGCTGACTACACAGGCAGTTTGACATCAATAAAACCTGTGGAACTAAGTGAATATTATTAAATATTTATTTTTTTCAATAACGTTTATCTTGCCCATGAGGAATGTGTGACCAGAGACACAATGTGTGTCAACTTCTGACTGACATTGTGTGACATTCAGACAACTTAAAACAGAGGATCAGTTCGTTTAATCCAAAACTACTCAGCAAACTAATGTTTTTATCTCAACAATACATCAGTTTTCTCCGTTCGCCTCAAACGCTGGGTCCAAAATTCCTAATTTCAAATTATAACCACATTTGTTTATGGTTTTCAGTTCAATCTCGTGTCAACAGAAAACAATAATGCATTATTTTAGGTTGATTTATATACAACATAGTATATCAATATTCACAGTGCTATCATTAAACAGTAGGGGTAAACAGACAAGCATCCGTTTACCAACTGCTTTTAAACTCATTACTTCTGACTGGATGAAGTGTGTTACCTGTGTGTGGAGGAATCTGCTCTCCACAGTGTTGTTGATGTGTGTGATGGCCGGACAGCAGGTGTGTAGGAAGGGCAGAAAGGTCTCAGAATAATCGAATAAATACAAATAAAAAATGGTGAGACGTGGGGAACGCTTCAGTGCGTACAGCAAGAACAGAGATTTTCCTGCATTGGCCGCCTGGAAGAGACCAAGAAAAGCAGCGAGAGGACAAGTTGTTCATGTTAATAACTGAAAACAACATCATCTCTACTACTGCAAGAAGCAATCTGCAATGTCATCAAATCTTTTTTTTCCTTTCCTTTTTTTTTTGCATGTAGCTGTATGTTGTTCAAACATGAAGCTTACTTTGTACTCCCAGAGGTTCTGCGGAGGTTTGACCCCCAGCGCTTTAACTCGCTCCAGTTCTGCTAAAACAGCACGTCTGTGTGTCTGGTTCTCCATGTTGAACGGCGGTTTTACCAGATCTTCATCTCCCAGCATCAAAAGTAACCTGAAACACAGGAATTAGCATCACAACGGTGAAAAAACTGACAGGAGACAACAAGCTGAAATCTTCTAATGCGCATTTATATCGAGTATTAGCTGCTGGGAGCAAACTGGGCCGTCTGGGTTTAAATGTGTCTGCGTTAAACTGTTACGACACTGAAATAAATAAAGAAAACCAATCAGTCCAATGTTTCTACCTTCCATTGACATTCTCCACCTGGAAAACTCTTCTGTAGTTCTCGGTCCACGGACCCAGCTGCTCCAGCCATGAACCGACCTCTTCTGGTGTCCAATTAGACACCGGCTTACTAATCAACAAGTCGTGCTGCTCCAATACTCCGCTGCCCCAGTGGTACACCAGCACCATCACCTGGACACAATAGGAAATTACAAAAACACTAGAATCACAACAGAAATATTTATTGTTCAACACAGGGGAATAAAAAGAATATGTAAGAAGCAAAGTGAAAGCAGAAAACAATACAGCCAGACTGTACACTAAGGGCAAATTTAAAACATAAGGAATTAATGCCGCAGTCATTAAACATAGCATGTTTAGATTGTCATTTTATTTTCTTCAGTATCATGTAAAGTAGTTTGAATTACCTTGTTGCTAAAAATGTGCAATACAAATAATCTCCATTATGAAAAAATGAAATAGTGTTTGTTATTGCATGTTTTAAATACAGTGTATGGTGGTGTGGTAAAGACTATTTTTTAAAATCTACACGTTGTGTTTTCTGATTTCATTAATATGCTTGCAGAAACAAACACAACAAATATAGCAGGTTCATAGACAGGACTAGAAAAAAATATTATGGATGCAATTATTTTTATGCAATTTCATATTGGATACCTTTAAGGACTAATCAGAGAAGCATAAAGTTTACAATGGCAAGGCAAAGTGTTTAGAAAAGTCATACAAATCTATTCAGTGCATCTGTACCTGGAATGTCATTACAGTTGCTTGATTAAAACAAACATAAGACTTGGTCAAGTGCTATTATTGATAGAGATGCACCACCGTTTGCAGGGAAAGTTCCCTTTCAATTACAAAACTAAAGACAGAAAAGAGCTGAAAACTGAAAAATAGAGGAAACAAAAGGAAACCTCAACTACCTAAAAATCTGCATACACATCAACACTGATCTGTCTCTACATAACCTGACTGAAGTCTGTCCTTGTGATGTCATCTATTTACAAGGACCTTTATTTGCATAATACTAGTGAATACTCAAATATACAAACAGTTTTACTGCCATGTGGCAAGGCACACAGTGACATTGCTCCCAGGTGCCACATGGACAAAACAAACATGTTCGTCTGTCAGCAAAATAAAAAAAAATAAAAAAAATTAACAGCTGATCCTTAGAGCGACTGCTGTGATAACATTCAAGTATTAGATGGAGCAGCATAGCTTACAAATGTCTAATGTAGTTAAATAGCATAACATGCATTTAAGAATTTAACGTTGTAAGTCAGTAGGAAATAAGATCATATTTATGCATAACAGCAAAATGTGAGAAAAACCCTCATGCTTTGCTTGTTGCCACCTTAAACACGCAAACAGGAAAGAGTTGACATGTTGTACTTACAGCCACACATGTCAGTGCAGTTAAGACTCCAGAGAAGAAGAAACCTGCTCCTTTGTGCTGCCTCGTCCTGCGTCTACCCAACTTGTCACCATACCTAAGGAAGATAAGCAAAAGCAAAAACGAAAGTTTTTTTTAATTACTATTTAAAACACAAAGCAATAATTGTCAAGCTAAGCCCCTAAATATTGTGAGGACTTAAAGTCTAAAATAAATTCCCAACAAACAGAAAATCTAATTTTTTAGGCACAGCTAGCACAAAATACTAGAATCCACCAAAACACATAAGTTGTACGTAATGCAACAAAAAGCAACAGTTCAAGAGTCAAAACAGTATAGATTATGTTATAGCTTCTTGAGAGTTAATTAACTTACAGACAAATCCTTTGGATACAAGAAAAAAAAAGAAAGACAGAGTTCTGTATGAGGAAAAACTAAAATGACCTCTGAAAAGCCAACAAGCTCCGGGAGACTTGGGAGTTTTCCTGGATCTCTGCTCTCCTCCTGTGTACAACCTCTCGGAAAATCTTTTCTATTGCATCCCTAAGTAGAGAAAGAGATAGTGAAACCGAGCACAAACAGGAAGATGCTTTTTTTTTAAACTGCAGTATTTTTTTTATAATATAAAATATATGTATAAACACCCTCAACAGTTATTGGCCTCCCTGGAAATGATGAGGAAAAACTATTCAAATAAATTAATTTTTAATGGCAGTAACACCAGCTGTGTTTCCATTACAAATGATGCAAAAAAAGAAAAAAAAAAAGAAAAAAAAACTGTCAAGAGCAAAAAAAATAAAACATTTGCAATTGCAGTGTTTCCATTGAATAAGAAACACTGTTACAAACGCATGAAAATAAGTGATTTTAAGTCATTAAAACACAAGCTGCGCCATCACCCTCCTACCACTCTGTCTTCTTCAACTTTTCCACCACTAGTATCATTGGGTTACTACGTGATGCGAAAGTATACAGACTCTCAGGTACCCCCAAAACATCACAAAAACAAAGCTTAAAGTGCCCCTATATCAAACAGAGCAAGCCTTGAGCTACTAAAAGCATACCTTAGCAGTATGTTGATCTTAGGAAAGCCTTCCCACATCTGCCGGCACTCTGGGCATTCGTTCTTGCGTGAAGACTCCCACCACAGGGCCAGGCAGTGGCGGCAGAAGTTGTGGCCGCAGGTCAAGGTGGTTGGGTTGACCAAGATGTCGTAGCAACAGTGACATGAGAACTCGTTCTCTGAGATGTTGCTCGTTCTGGGCTTTGACTGAAGAGATTCCAAAGCGAGAGGAGGCTCGTCCGCCAGCAGTTCCAGGCCTTCATCTGCTGGGTCCCACTCCATGTGGGGCAACATATCCAAACTGGAGAAAAGCAAGCACGTGATTGTGAAGGAAAGAATTTGCTGTAGAATGGAAACCTTATCACTGGAACTGTTATCTTTGTTACAAAGTTTTTTTCAAAAGTTGCTTTTTATTTTTTTTGTCTTTTAAAATACAACTACACACGCAGACTATTGAAACAGTCCTATGCTGTTGAAAGAGGAGGCACCATACAAAATTGACTTTAAAAAAGGTTTCATATCATGTTATAATTCCATTTATTTACCAAACATACTCCTGGAGTGTAGGGCTGGACGACATGGCTGAAAACGTCTCATGATATAAATGTTTCGCATCAGTCGATGTCGATAATTATCGGTGCACACAAACAACAGCATAGCTCCAAGAACGGTTGTGAACGGCATTATGGAGAGAGAGAATTTCTGTCTCTTTAAGACAGAAATTGTCTGCAAAGTCCAATTTTTTTTTTTACTTATTTTTTATATGTACAGCAATTTCAGTTTATGTCTGAAGTTGTTTTAAATAGTTACCTGATTGGCACTATGTTCCTAGAAAATATGTAATACAACCCAAATATTTCTACATTTATTATTTTTGTTCACCCAAGTAAAAATTGTATGGGGTCCCAAAATCTATTCAAACCACTTAAATGATTCACTGCATATTTTTTTTCCTAAACTCATTTGAGTCCAGTGTAAGCATCCATAGCCGTTAGACTATGGATGCATTTTATATGAAAGATCATAATACTTGGAATATATTAACCAACAGCTAATGCACAGCAAATGGTACTTTGCATACAAAGTACCATTCTAATTGTGTGATATCCACTGATATTTTTAAACAAACTTAAACTAAAAGGAAAATACCAAAAGACCTTATTTAAACTACAACTGAATTGAAATAAGTTTAAATGTAGCTCAAGTCCAAATAAAACTATTGAAGTCTTTAAGATAGACTAACCAGTTTGGAAAAGACAATAAAGTTCGACCTTTGTAAAATATACGAGAAAAAAACAGACTTGCGACTTTGTCACAGCAATTTATATGTACAGAAATTCGAGCTAATTGGTTCAGCTCTAATTTAAATGGAAAGTCTTTACAGTGAGGTTATGCACACTTAGCACACCTGTGGGGCAGAATAAACACCATCTGTTCGGAGTTCTATATTCAAAAAGAAAACAGTTTAAACAAAAATATTTACACTTTGTGACGTTAACTGTCACATCCACAACTGCACGTTAGCTAAATTCCTTAGCTAATAGTACTGCTAGTTGTAGCTAGCAAACAACTGATTGTGTACGAGGTAAATTAGTAATAACATTTTGTCGTGTCCCGCAAAACAACTCACAACAAATGATTATACACGAAAAAATGTCAAAATTAGCTGTCGTTTGGATACGTTAGTTAGCCTGTTTGTCATAACTTTAAAGAAGCTAACGGCGAAGCTAACGTGGTAACCTAACCCCTTACTACAGGAGTTAAGAAGACTAACCCTCTTCTTTCTCGGCTTGGGGTCGGTGATCAGCTGAAGGATGACATGACTGCCCGGCTAACTGTCCTGTGAGCTCCTGTAGTCAATGAAACTCAGCGTCCAGCCAGCACAGAGATATTTCTGCGAGAACAGCCGTCGCCATAGCTCCTGTTGCCGAGGAAAGCCTCCCCTTGCGTTCTTAGCGTCAAATGTGGAGCACCTGAAAAAGAAAAGTTCAGTTCCGTGCGTATCTTTTCCAAAGATAAAAGCTTGCGTCACATCTGATCTGATCTCTGGAGCTTTTAAAAAAGTTGCCTGAGATCAGATCAAAGTGCAGGTGTTACCGTAAGTGAAGCTCCTGGCCTGGAGTAACCTGTGACTACTTCCCTCGGTGATGATAATGAAAGTAACCTATTACCTTACACGTAGGCCCGCATAATGCAGGGGAGTGCTTACGGCTTGACGGTGCATGAAGTCAGTGTTTGCTTCTCTATGCCAGGTCTAGAGGTGCGTAATTATTGTTTGAGAGCTAAGTTAAAAAAAAAAAAAAAAAAGGTTGCTTCCTATTGCTTTTAGGAAAGTTGGACCGGAAATGTGCTGCTGTGTTTTCCTTCTTTTTGATAACCAGAATCAGCTGGTAGACTTTCATCACACAACATTGTAATGAAACTGCATTACCTTAAAACAGGGGTGTCCAAACTACGGCCCGCGGGCCAGTTTTTATTGGCCTGCAGTGCTACCACTTCTGGATGACAGAGGGAGGGACACCTCTAGAACAGAACCAGAAAGTGGCAACTAGATCTGATGTATAATTTCAAAATAAAAAGACTTTCAAAATGATAAGTTCTTACTTTTGTGTCCAAATATGTGTACAAAAGCCGTCAAGCCGTAAGCACTCGCACCTGTGTTTCTCAAAATCTCACGAAATACATACTCTTATTATTATTACTATTATTATTTTCGGTTTAATCCAATCATCTTATACGTACATACAAGTTTTTATGTGTTACACACATCTCTATCTATCTATCTTTCAAATGATCCTCCAGATCATTTGAAAGCTGTTTTGAGGAGCCCATGACTTTTCAGAGGAGATTCAAATAGGAGAACAACTTGGATTTGGCCACATTAAATACCTTTTCTCATGATTGGCTACACCTGGCTATGAAGTTCAAAGCTTAATGAGGTTACCAAACCAATTTTGTGCTTCAGTAAGTCAGTGAAAAGTAGTTAGGAGTATTCAAATCAATAAAATGATAAGGGTACCCAAATTTTTGCACCTGTCAAATTTTGTTTTAATGCATATTGCATATTTTCTGTTAGTACAATAAACCTCATTTCAATACTGAAATATTACTGTGTCCATCAATTATTAGATATATCAAACTGAAATAGCTGTTGCAAACACCCAAATATCTAGAAATAAAAATGATTAAGATTAATAGGGGTGCCCAAACTTTTTCATATGACTGTATGTGACTCCTCAAAGCTATTACCTCAAATGTAGAAATTTTGTATATTTGCATTTTTAAATGAATGTTGAGTTAGTTATAAAGGGATTTTTCACAAGGATGAGTAATTTTTACTTTGTATAGGTTTTAACTGTTATGTCCATTTTAGCTATGTTTAATTTGACAAATGTTTGCTGTAGCTAAATGTTATCAACTGCTGCCAACTGCTCATTGGGAGCTATTGCTTTGTAATTTGTTTAGGGTTATTTATTTATATTTTATTTAATGTATAGGGGCAGAAGCTGCTGGACCGATGTTAACCACCAACTTGATTTCCTCTATACATTAAAGTATAATAAATAACCCTAAAAATAAAAATCAAGGATCAAGCCGGTTAATGAAAGTTGTTTCTATAAGTGAATTTTTTTGCATCTCACAAAACACCAGTTGGCCATCATGTGCAAAAGTTTTACATGTTTTACAGCCAATAGATAATAAAAAAAAAAATCCATGCACATTTGAATGGAGATTAGTGAAGAAAACGTGTAAAAAAAAAAAAATGGAATTTTTAACATGTTCCTCCTGAGCGTCTTGTGATTCTAATAAAGAGGAGGCGAGGCGCAGCGCTGCAGAATGTCATCTCTGTGGGAAACCCGGCCACTCTCAAGCCAAAAGTCAACCAACACAGACTGTAAGTAGTAGATCAGATTCATATTTTATAATATTGTAAGATGTCCCCATCACTTAGATTTCAGGGCTCTGTTTATTTGCAAAAACAACTTTGGATATGAACACATGAATGCTGACGATTCAACAAATGCCACTGTTTATGAGACTGATTTCACTGAAATGAGACCGATTTCATTTGAAAGTGTTTTAAAATGAGATATGGTTTTTCTCTTTATTCAGTTTTATGACATTTGTTAAATCTCGTTTTTGTATTGCTTTTCAATATTTACCGTTTGGTGTGGCTAATAGTGTTCACATTATACAGGAACATGTCAAACCCAGAAGTGGCTGTTGGTGAGTAAGTTCATTTTCTGAGAGATCCTAAAAGATGTCTCATTGTTTTTTTATTCACACCATCATGTCCTTAAAATGGCTTTTTGTATACAGCGACTGTCGGCCCTTTACGAGAGAATCCAGCTCAGATTATGTGCCCAAAGTGCCATCGGACTGTCGTCTCTGAGGTGAAATATTCCTCTGGATTACTCACCTACCTTTTCTGTGGAGGACTCTTCCTCTGTGGGTAAGGGGAACTCTACTGTAGTTTTGGTTGGTGGGAGGTGGGACTTGAAGTATAAAATTGCTGAGAGACACAACTTGGGCATACTGATTGTTTAAGGAACTTTAATATTAGCAGCAATTATTTAATTGTAGTTTAGCTTTCCTGCAGTCTTAAGAGATAAGGTCAGTTTTTCACCTTGTGCGCAGTCAGGTGGGATCACACTGCCCCTGCGCACGCTTTTACTAGTATTTTTTGTGTGTGGTTCTGGAACTGGCGGTATGACGGAACAACCTCTATCCCTGTCCCCCTGTCTGGCCGTGACATTTGCCGCGCCCCTCCTGAGCATCACGCTAAAGCTGCAGGAAGATTAAATTAGTGTAAAATGATTCATTTTTCAGTGCTTCTCACAGAAGAAAAAAACAAAACACATTTTCCCAACATTTGTATCTTTTTAGTTTTCAAATTAACAATCTCAGCGCATATAAAAAGCCAAATTTCAAAATCATATATGTGTGTGTGTGTGTGTGTGTTGTTATTTTGTAAAAAACTTTGAATAAAAAAAAAAAAAGAATGTTTCCAAATTACAGATTTTCATATGTACATCCTTATTCCATGAGGAGCCATTAACATTTTTTACAATTATTTTTCTATACAAGCAACACATTGAAAAATCCACAGGAGCACATCCAAGGCCACATTTTCCTTCGGAGATTTATATGTTGATACCTAGTTGTTATTTTATAGGATTTTTCATATTTGTTTTAGAAATTAATAATCGATGCTAATTTGAATGTCACTTCTGCAGCTCCAGAGGATTTACAGGTTTACAGATTGTTAAAAATAAAATGATTAAAAGTTTCTGGGCCTGGATATAAAATCAGCGGGTTTAAATATCCGTGTCAGGTGGTGATTGTGAATTTTCTGTGAGTCGGAGGTTCTGAATGCGTCCACTTTCTCCTCCAGGTTTGTGTTCGGATGCTGCCTCATCCCGTTCTGCGTGGACAGACTGAAAGATGCCAAGCACACCTGTCCCACCTGCAAGACCGTCCTGGGAGTTTACAGACGCTTATAGCCGCCGCAGCTCTACGTTGGCGGCTCATTGATGCGTCATCTAATCCTAAATGAAACTAATCTGCAACAACTTTTTTTTTCTTTCTAATCAACAGAGAATTTTAGATGGTGTTAAATGCTTGTCCTTTTTTTATTCTTATCTGAGCAACAATTAATGTGATAGCTACAAATGTTCACTCTTTCGACCGCAAGTAAACCGGGCGCAATGAACGGTTTTCTGCATTCATTCATTTATCAATCACAGAATGAACCATTGAGTTGTGTGTCGTTGAGGACAGTGTGATGTGGTTTAGTCACCTTGATGTTTTTTAAGTAAATCATTAGGAATGGAGGTAAATGGCTGTTGCTCAGCCATATTTATGCTCAACATTCTTTTATTCTAGTTTTGATATTTCTTTGGATCTCCATTTGCCACAAGCAGATAGTTGTCTTCTTTCTTCTTTCCAACTCATTTGATTAGATTTTTTTAAGTGGCAGTGTTATACATTTACCAGGAATATAGTGTCCTTTTATAGCACGATCAAATAAATGTTAACTTCAGTTGTTATAAAAATGCTAAATATATCAAATGCAAAGACGAAGCATCATAATGAATAAAGTGGAGAGTTTACTCAAGAAAAGCATTTTATTTCAATAAGTGTTAACAGAAGCATCCTTCATATGAGGTATCAGAAGTAAAATATGGAGAGCAAAAATACAGAATATCTCTCCCTCCACAAATACCTACAGCAAATTGTAGTATAAGAAGTACATCTGGTATTATAGATAAGACATAAAAGGTTTTATAGCAAAGTATTAAGTAATCACAAGCACAATATTTGCACCCATTTTTGTTCAGGAAATATTTTTGTTCATTATAAACAACGTAATCAGCACAGTATTTGTTTTCAATTACACATAAATCTAAAAATGATTTCACCCGTTAATTCAAGCATTGATTTTGGCCTACAGTCCGTGTTTGATAAACAGCCGCGCGTTTCTTCAGATCGCAATCCGATTGGATGAGACGAGGAGCGCGAGGAAAACAAAGAAGGTGAGGCCGGCGACGTCTCCATGGATCCGGGCCCCGGCACCTAAAACAGAAACAGGTTTTAGACTCTCAGAACAGTTAAAATTTACCTCTAATGGTTACACAAAAAAAATACTAATAGCCTCATTTTAACCAGAAAATATCCCATATAAAAAGTGTTTCCTGGGAACCGTTTGATTAAAAAAACAAAACCATCTGCTATGTCGTTTGGTGAAATGCTGAGCCAGTTTTGGGGCTCAAAAGGTCAGTCTGAACATTTGGGAACCGCTTTATGCTTTTTAATAAACATCTGGGCAGCTTGTCAAATCTTTTACTTACCACTCAAAAAGATTCAAAGCATGATTTAAAAAAAGTAATGGAATGCTTATAGCTAGAGATTTGCAACTAAAGTCTGCTTTTGCTTTTTATTAGAAATATAGGTTGACAAAAATATACTGCTCAAAAAAATAAAGGGAACACTTCAGTGTTCACTTAAATGTTCAAATGTTCCCTTTATTTTTTTGAGCAGTGTATATATTTTTGTGGCAAGGTTTGTGTTTAATGACGTGCAATATTTTGTGTTTCACTATTTAATATGAATAAAAATGTTAAAGATTAGTTACTATTTTTTATGTTGACCAATGTGCGCACAACTTTGTTAATATTCTGCTAATGTCGAATAAACAATTTTGCAATTGCAGTGTTTCCGTTTGACAAGAAACGCAGTTAAAGTCACTTGTGAATATGTTGATTCTTGGAAAAAAAAAAAAAAACATGCCACGCCATCATCCTCCCACCACTTCCTGCCATCTTCTTCATCTGTTCCACCAGTAGTAACATCCGGTTGTTGATCATGACTCGTATGACGTGGAAAAAAAATTCATACAGACGAAAATTCACCTCATCCTAGCACAAAGAGCTTTATCAAAAAGTATTTTTTATTCTTTTTTTATTGCTATGGGTCCATTCAGTAAATTTACTTTGATAATTTGAATTTGTGGAATTATATGTTTAATGAAACTGCAGATAGTGTGCGACAATCTCCGGAGATTCCAGTACGGCTAAGGAGTAGTTATAGCTACTGTTGGTTTCTATCCCACTGAAGTGGACACATGTGATTTTAATTGCGTTTCTCACTTAATGGAGACACCGCAATTGCAATATTCCACTGTTTTTTGGGGTTTTTTTTTACATTAGTGGAATATTGGCAAAGCTTTGCGCTAGTCTGTAATGGAAACCCAGCTACTGTTAAGTTTGTTGCAACATCCTTCCATCGATGCCAACGACAGTTTTCTGTCGATTAAATCATTTGTTCTGAATATTGTTTCCACTGAGAACGTCCTTGAGTTAGACTCACCTTTGGTGGTTTTGACAGTTGTTGTGGGTGTTGTAGTTGTTTTTGCAGCAGAGGTGGTGCTGCTTACTCGGCCTCCTGTAAGCCCAATACCCAGTGTGTTGAGTTCTGATTGTAGCTTGCTTGAGATCCAGCTTCTTACTATCGGCGTATTTTCAAAGCTCTTTAAATCAAGCAGGTTGTCGCCAAGAAGAGCTTTAACTTCGCTAACACTCAGACTCTATGGAGAGAAAAGCAGGTCAAAATTTCATACTTGGGACATAAAAAGGAACTTACATTGTTACCAGAACAAATATTTTTAAAAAAAGATGACACTGACCTGTATCACACTCGTGTCCATGTTAATAAATGTCCGCAGGTCCATATTGACGTTGGAGGCTGCCAAACTTTGAACAAAAGCATAAGGTGCGCCTCCTACAGGACAAAAAAAATGGTGCTGACTTTTAGCTCAATCTTTAAGAGACGTTTTCTATTTACTGCTGCAGGTTTGTGTGTGCGTGCGTGCGTGTGTGTCTGCTTACCCAGGTATGGCTTTATGAGCTGGTACAAGTACAATGGAACGTTTGATCTGGAGGTAGATTGAAACCCTGGAAGGGCGATGTTGAAGAGCACTTTGAGTTTGTCACTGGTGCAGTTGGACACATCCAAAGCATCGGCATCTCTGAGACAGCAAAAAGAGCAAAAAATATGTTTGAAATGTGTCAATGAAACATTAGATTTTCAATAAATCTGACTTAAACAAGTCCAAAAATGAAATTAATCAGAGTGACAATATTTTGGTAAATGTTTTTAAAATGCTTTTTGTTCGCCAGAATAACCAGCAAGCGGAAGAGAACTTCCATATCAGTTTTACCTCAACCTAACCCTGATAATCCAGTGAGATTAAGAGTAGAACAAACCCAAAACAAAGAGTACTTACCTCAAGCTCTGCTGAGAGATGTTGCTAAGAACCGTAACGTCCACAGAGCACAGGTTTGGTCCTCCGATAGCATTAAGCTCGGCGCTCTCAAGTTTGTTGCCTCCCACGCTCAGATACTTAGAGATGATAGCTTTAGCCTGAAGCAGCAGAAACGAGCACTGATGTGAACAAACAGACGTACCTACAGCAAATACCAGCACAACATATTTAACCGTTTGCCCACCAAGCTTGGATCCCACGCTCCGTATGTTGTGTCCATCAGAGATGCGAGCGTGTCCACCTGAGTGATGGTCCATGTATTGATCTGATCTATCGAGGCAACGCGCGATGCCGGGCCCAAGATCTGGACCTGGTCTTCAGGGACGGTGGTGCTGTACGCCTAGATACAGAAAGTTGTACAAATAACTAAAGGAGAAACATTAAATTAAGACACAGACTGAGGATGGGTTTATCTTTGTCTCTGAATAATCAATATAACTTAATGGCTTTGATTGTGCTCTTATTAAAAGTTAAGATGAAAATACTCAGGTTTTGTTTCCACGGTGTGTCAGTTTTCATCACAGTGAACAAAATTTAAATGGTAAACATTTATTTTTGAACAGCACAAATGGTTAAGGAAATATTGATGACAGACTCAGCACTGTATAGAGACATAGATGAGCAACAGATGAGTTATTAAATTAGACACAAATCAAAAAGTACACAAAATGTAACCTAAACAACCACTAGCTGAATTCCTCTTCCCCCACCAAAGAGAATCTGTTCAAATTAAAAATTGCTGCCAAACATCTACAGTGTGACCCATGTGAGTAGGAAATGGATGGGAAAATTCACTTCAGATGGTATTATCAATGAGTTTCAAATAGACCCAGTGGATAAAAATTGGATTTTTATTTTCTTAATACTCGTTTGGGACCCACGTAGGGTAGAAAATATGCAATACAGAAAAGTATTAGAACTTTTTTTTTTGCCACAGTTTAACCTGGACTGCACTGAAATATGCTGCAATTCAACAAGTCATATCAAAATGAAGAGCAAGCATGCTAATGTTAGCCTAGCACATCAGTAAACTGGTCCAGTGGATGCATCATCATGCTCCATGTGCTCACCTCCTGCAGCTTGGCGAGAACAATCTTGAGGTAATCCCTTTGATCCACCTTCTGGGTGATAATCTCCAGGTTGTCCCTGACAACCGCAGAACTGAGACAGCTGTTGAACTGATTGATGTCGCTGTAGTCGAAGGGGAAGGTGTCATCACTGATGGTGACCAGGGTGATGTTTCCTACTGTGCATTCAGTGACTGAAACAAGAGGAAGAAATATGAAAATCAATCATTGCTGGATGAACAAGCATAGAAAAAAACTTATGAAACGATTATCAACTGACCTGTCTGTTGCTTAAGTCTCCTTCCAATTGATTGTCTTATTTGTTCTATCATTGCCCCTATCTTCGCTCTGTTGACTCCATCAGTTTTGAGGACTTTCAGGTAGTATTTTAAGAATGAGCGCTTCGTGGTCTGCAAGCAGGAAAAACAGGAAAATCAAGAGAGAAAAAAATTTAATCATTCATGTTCTTTCGTCTGCATACAAAAGATCATTTTTTTGAAGCAGTGACTTACTTCGTCAAAGTAGTCATAGAAACCTGAAGACATATACAGAGGAAATGAATCGAGGTTCCTCAGCGTTGTTTCAGTCCATGTCGGAGCAAGTCTGGTTATGAAAAAAACAAAACAAAACCAAAAAAAAAAGTTATTTTTTTACAGGTCGAAAAAGGCCAAAAATTTCTGCCAAAGACAGATCTTTACCGATATCTAGTGGTCCCACCGATCAGACGGGTCTCCACTGCGGTCGCCTGAGCGGCAGACAGATCCGGGCAGGTCTTCAGTTTCTCCAAGATGGATTCATCAGAGTTCAGGATGTAAGAGGGGCTCAGGTAGCAGCACATGTTTCCCAGAACTGTTACTTGATCTTTAGTCAGGTTTGTGGTTGTTATGCCCTGAGATGAAAAGTCAGACATGAGCACAATAAAATTAGAACATTAAATAAACCTACAAGGGGTGCTAAGGTGGGCCTCAGAAAATTGAGGGAAGATGAGGAAAAATAAATAAATGTAATCTAATAAATGTTTCAATCACCAAATCCAACCTATTTGTAATCATTATTATAAAATTAAGATAATGTATTGAAATGTTCTTTGGCATATTCATCTTTCTGACTGGCTGCCAGTAAATTTTATCAAGAGGCTTTGCTACTCAAGCTAGCATAGCATAGCTTATTAACATCAAACTGTTAGAGGCCGCATTTTTGTTAATTATTGAAAGTGCAGAATGAAAATGAGAAAAATTATTCAAAAGTTTATTTTTACACATTTGTAAAAAATGCTATATACGTTAGCAAAGTTAGAAGCTAATGTTGTTTGTGAGGCCACGGCATGGACGCAGGCTAATTTTTCTAGCCACACAATTTGCCTGTTATCATGTATATCATGTATTCAGATTTAAATATCAATTGATAGATAATATCCAATTTCTGACTAAATAAACTTGAAACAATGAACAAAAAATTTTCTATTAATGGCAGCTGTAAAACAACAAAAGGAGCATTTCTGTCATCTGCAGATATGCAGTGTCGACATAATGCTAATCTATGTATGTATGATATTATCACCCCCCTAAAACAATGGCCAAAGTCTTTGTTTTGTTTTTTTTTTAAACCAAAAATGACTTTTGACTTTTGGTGGTAGTGGGGGACAAAATCACATTTTTCAACCCCAACTGTCTATGGCCACGCCCCTGTTGAGAATCCACAACAATTTTAAACAGTTTTGGCTTTTAAAATCAATATAGTTGTGATTTGTAATATCTTTTAACATGATTTTCTTTTAAATCTCTCCATTTTCTTTTTTTTAGAATTACAGAGGAATAAATTATGAAGACATTGATTCTTGTGATCAACGATAGTTTTTGGGTGACCTTACCAGGCAACTCTTGGCGTTTTCGAACAGAGCGGTCCGCTTGTAGCTGAGTTCTGAGGAGAACACCGAGAAGTCGGCGTCGCTGAGCTGTTCAAAGTAGCGGCTGCAGTTGCTCTGGGGCACCAGAGTGTAGCTGGTGTTCAGAGAGAAGGACATCAACAAGTCAGCATTTAATCAGGAGTCCAACATTAGATATTGCAAGAGGACTTACTCATAGTATAGCAGGACATCTGGAGGGAAAAGATCAAAGCTGGTGATGTCTGGTTCTCCTCTGATGTGGTTGAACATGCAGGTCAACTGATGAGACAAAATGCATTTACCCGTTACCAACTCGTGTTGCATATTCCCTTCACCAGAAACAGAAACTAAGTTAATTTGGAGGTATTACAGCATTAAACACCTGCGTACAATGTCTGCAAAGATATGTAGAGTTGTCAATGCTCTGTTCTTATAGTTCTAGAAAAAATATGAACATTTATGGAAAAATAATTTGACCCACTGGAAAATCCCTGGGGCTGTGGGTCTGATATGCCTGTTTCTAATAACTGTACATTATTTTCTGCTATAGTCTTGTACAATAGCAGAACTATAGTAGGTTTTTCTCTTAACACCATCAATACAATTACACTCCCAGACTCTCACCTGAGACTCCTCCAGTTTGACTTTGCCTGTGCCTTTGCGCCGACAGGCTTTGATCAGATTCTTGACCTGCGCCTTCTGAATCGTTCTCACACTTGTGCATGTGAATCCTTGCAGCACAGAGGAAGACAGGCTACACAAACACATAAATACATGTTGGGATCACTTAACACACGCAGAGAAAAGACCACATGTTTTCACACCAGACTGTTTGTTTAAACCTACTCGTTCGCACTTCCCAGGACAGCCGTGGAGCTTTCCACTGCGATTACGTCAAAGAACAGCTCAGCCTGACGAAACAAAGTTGTAAACTCAAGGAGTTGTTCTTCTGGTAACATACAAATGAGAGAAAAAAAACTACAGGTTTTTAGCGAAGAAAGATCTCCTCTACCTGCTGGGGTTTCCATTTCTTCTTGTTGAGTTTTGTGACGCTGTCGGCTGTAAAGCTCTGCAGGAAAGCCCGAGGGATCTCAGTGGCCATTTCGTCCGGAACGTTCTGGATGATCGCCTCTCCGGTGCTGTTCATCGATAAAATCTGGCAGAAGAATGGTGAGCATCCAGTTGTAGGTTATTCAAACTTAGCTAAATCCAAAATTAAGATTCAAATCAAACTTTGTTTTAATCCATTGTATATTCATTTAAAGGGAGAAGATTATGTATTTTCCAGCCACATAACACCATTTCATTGCACAATCAAGTACTTCTGTTAATTTCAGTTGTTATAAAAAATGCTGTATTATTTCAAATATGACTTAAAAAGAAATTTGACTTTGTAACTGAAATTGGGCCTCTGTCTCTTTAAGAAACTCCGCTTTCAGGAAGCCATCACAACATGGCTCCTCTATTAACCCTTTTAACAACCCTTTTAGCAGAGAAGTAGCTCCTACAATGAGGTGAGATGACATACAGTTCCACCAGATGTTTGCTAATTGCTGCTGGCTAGTTTGAAGGAGCTGAGTGGGGGAGTTGTGGTGGAGGGCTGCTCTGTGAGGCGGAAACTTGGAAGCTTGGAAAGTGAAGCTTCATCCTCAAAGGCGGAGCTACGTACACCCAGGCGTTTTGCACATCTGAATTGTTGCCATGGAGATTCAAGGATTTTCTCAAACATTCATTCAAATTTCAGAAAGAATCAAGGCAATACTCCAGGTATGTTACTGATGACGGAATAACAATGTAACATGATGCAAAGTTCAAAAAAGTTCATTTTACATAATTCTGCCCCTTTCATTTTTTCCCCAATAATGAAAACCATAAATCACGCAGACATACCTGTGTGACAAAAATCTGCTGGACAACCTTTGGAGCAGACATCATGTGTCCCACAAGCGAGGGATTTCTGGAGGCGACCAAAATCTCAGAGCCCTGGATTGTCCTGAAAACTCTGGAGGGCACACCAATGATGAGAGTACCCAGCGTAAAAAGTGACGAAGAGCTGTTGATCTGGTGGGATAAAGGAAGCAATCGGAGAGTGTTAAGCATGAAAATTGGTCATGAGCAAGATGAAATAGGCGAAGGGAGAATCTATACCTGCGTCACGGTCAAGAGAGACTCGATAATGCTCTTTGCCTGTCCTCCATTCCAGCCCATCACGTTGCTGAGTGTGAACAGGGCGTTGACCAGCTGCTGTGGCTGGATGGCCTTGATCTGCCCCTTGGACAAGCTGGTGCTCTCATTGCCGAGAGCAGAGATGGCGTTGGAGTCGATGTTATCACCCAAGTTGCTCGTCAGAGCAGCAGAAATCTACAGATACAAAGGAAAAGAAAAACAAAAACTTTTTAAGTATTATTTTTCATGTCTTTGACAGAAAGTTGTATTGTGCAGTAGATTTTTCTGGTTTAATTCCTATTTTGGTACACAATAATATTATTCATAATTGACTCAATGCATTTTGCTGGGTTTCCTTCGAGAGAAACTTTTTAAGCTATTGGACTAATGTGGATCCCCATTTGAGGAGACAGACAAACACTATGCAACGTTTATTTCTCAGAAAAACAAAAACTCTCAGAAACTATTGCGATAGAAAAGAGCAAGTGCTGGACAGTAGCTATCTTCCCATTAATCATATAATTGCGCCTTTTGGAATTACCAAAATAAATTTGCTAAATAGAAACATGTCAATTTTGAAAAACAATTTTGCGCCAAGTGGATTTTTGGCTTCTGCGTATTTCGCAAAACCGCAACGGAGACACTTTTTTTTGCATCACACGAGTCGTGATCAACAACCAGATGTTTCTACTGCCGGAAAAGACTTATTTAATGGAAACACCCCAATTGCAAAATTGTGTTTTTTCAACGTAAGTGGAAGATCCACAAAGCTTTCAGTACCTTTGTAAAGGAAATGAAACTACTATTCACGTTTTTAAGTTCTTCACATCGGCTCTCGTGTTTTTGTTTTCCCTCTGTATTCCTGTTACCTGTGGATTGAGATCTTGGCAGACAACGGTAAGGTTCGGCAACACGAACAAACTTTCTCCTGGAGTCAGCTGGGTGAATGCCGTGCCCGGAGCGACGCACCGGCACAATATAGGAAGGCTGCAGAAAATATATCAAAATAACACAATAAAGACAAAAAAAAAGAAAAAAACACCTTTGCAACATCTTAGTAATTGGTAATAAACGCACAGAAGGGGGTTGAAGTTACTGTCTTGTTTGTAGACTAGTCCAGTGTAGTAATTAGTGAGGTTCTGAGGCAAAACCGAGTGGTTGAGGAGTGCAATGTTCAGGGGGTTCACCGTGAACACCTGCAGGGTCTATAAGGAGCAGGAACAATAAAAACAGGGACAATAAAAATCTGTGTCTCTTATTATTTCTAATTTAAGAGATCAATTCCAGATTCAGTACCTGATCCGATCCGAAGGTCTGAAGAATCTCAAGAGTGAGGAACGGCATGAAAGGGCCGATGTACTCAGCAAACCAAGCCGTAGAGTTCAGCTCTGGGTCTTTGGGGTCGTAACATCTTGGTGTTGCTACGGTGACAGGTTAAAAATGTTTAGGTTCAAGGGTTTTATATTTATGACAAATGAAGAGTAATTCATCGACAGAGTACTAGCAAGGTGCCAAGAGTGTGTGCCCACAGGATACTTATGAGGTACTTTTGAGATACTGGTGTGTACTTACAAGGTTCTACCTGTTTATAAAAACATTTATACTTTTTGGGTACTGAGAGGGGTATTTATGAAAAACATTAAGGGTACTTACAGGAAAAACTTATGGAATATATTTTTGCAGGGTAATTGAGCTTGTCTGTAGGGTTGTTACAAGAGTTACAGGTTGGGTTTGACTAACAGGCATTTCTGAGAACTTGCTTGTATTCAGCAAGTTCTCACAGAGGGAACTTTCTCCATCTGCATTTAACAAGTATCCATGGCGATACCTATAGCATAGCTATATATATAAAAACTTAATACTGATAAGGTGATTAATATTGACCTGGCTGTACTATCAGAAGACTTGTTACCTTATACAGTATTCCTCATATCTACCCTACATGCACCCTTTGTAGGTATCAGAATTACAAATTGACAATTTAAAAGTGAAATGATTAAAAAACAAAGCAAAATAAGTATGAATTTAAGGTTACTTTGTTGCTGCGTTCGAACTCACCTGATTGGAGGTAATCCCTGATGGTGTTGAACACATCTTCCCGCACAAAGTCCACCCCGGTGTAGTTGTATTGACCAAGAACCGAGACACTGAAACGGCACAAGGTTCAATCATGACACAGAAACAAAAACTTCAAAAAGAGAGGAAAGAAAACAGCTGCTTGGAAACATACAGTTTCTGGAAGGCCAGACACGCGGTGTTGTGTGTAACAGCTGGACTGATCAGACTCTTTGAAAGGAAGACCAAGTAGTTCTGGAGGCTTCGGTCAAACCAAGCGTTGACCTCTGACCTGTTGGTGCTGCTGAGGGCCATGGGCCAAACGCAGGGCAGGGTGGGACGCCTGACGTCTACCGGCAGGGACTCCTGCAGTGAATTAACAGGTTGTTGTGTTTGCACACATCATCCCGATGTTGTGTTTTAGATTCCAACAAGTGTGTTACATACGGTTTCCAAAAACACTGGTGTCTGAACATAGCTGCTGTAGAGACCACAGAGCAGTGCTTCGTCATCGATGACGTCTGGCCGACGCAGCAGGTTCCCCAGATGTGACGGAGGCATGGAGTTCACCAGCTGGAAGATCAGAAGTCACATAAATAAAGTCGATTTGGTCGTCCTTTGCTCTGCCAATACCCGAAAGCTTTTATCTCAACACACCAGATGCTTTTGGTCACGAGGCATGAGGGACAGGAAGGTGGTCAGGTTGGGGAACTGGAATCCCAAGAACGAATCCTCGACGAAGCTGTAGAAGCTGCTGTCACGGTAGCAACGGAGAGCTGGAGGGGCTATCAACAAAACAGGATTTTCAGGTGACGTGTAGGCTTTGTTTTTGGAGACATATCTCTAATATCAATTTATATAAATTGATTTTCAATGATTCGCTGTAGTTTGTTCACTCTGACTATTCAAGTCTATTTCCCTGCAGCCTCAATGTAGCGCTCAGATAAACGGCTTGCAGTCTGTGTTGGACCACAAAACACTTCTGACTTTGCAGATATGAAGCAAGCTTACTGTAAAGATTTAACAAAGATCTTTACATACATATATGCTCGAGCTTTGCTGCTCAGCTGAATTTCAACAAGCAGTTTCTTTACCTTTCAGTGCCAGAATGATGTGGTTGTAGATTTCTTTCTGGGAATCCGCAGTGAGTGTTGGGATTGTCGAATTGAGAAGCGTTACACTGAAACAGACAAAACAAAAATTCTAAGAATTTTCGGAGAAGATTTGAATCAAAATAAAAAATTTTACTGAAACACAGCACCAATGGGTGAAAGTGCCCTTCCTTGAACATTTTTTTTTTTACACATTCTCCCGTTGCAACCATGGTATTGAATGTAATTTATGCTATCAACTAAAACAACTGCTAGTGCTTGTTGCCTTTCCACTCACCCCTGCTGTCCAATGCTGCAGTTCCTTCCTGCCAGTATCTGGAAGTATGGGTTGACTTGGGAGGGGATCAAGCTTATGACCAGGGGAGGCAGTCGATTATTGAGCCACTGGGATACCACCGAGTCCTCCACTGAGGGATGGGACAGGTTTGCACGATCGAACACAACCTCCAGCATGGCTGACCTCACTGCGGAGGGCATCATGTGTTCATTTCCCTGCAGGAAAGAAAACAAACAAAAAAACTGAAAATCATGGACTATCTACAAACAAACATTTTTAATACAGATTAAATTACACCAGTCAACACTTTGCTGTTAAGGTAAGATGTTTTACGTACCCTAATGGCGACTGAGAACTCATCAAAGAAGAAGGCCAACATTGGGTCTGGGACGTATTTCATCACCATGGCAACCTGGTCAGGAGTCGTGAGCAGCCCAGGTATGGTGGATAAGGCCACCAGCTGTCCGACAGACAGAGAGGCCAGTGCTTCCATCTGCACACAAACAAATGCATCCATGTTTACAACCAGAGTTTTGACTATAAAGACAGCAACGAAAAAGCCTTGAAATAACACGACAAGAAGCCATGTGACAGAACTCACTGGTGAAAAGTCGGGGTAGAGCTTCTGCAGTTCCTCGATGGAGATGAAAACAGAAAAGCCTCCCAGGTTCTTCTGCAGCCAGTCGCTGCTGCCGACTATGTTGGAGCTGCAGGATGGATCTGAGCCACACAAACAAACACACATGCTAAGCTAATCGTTACCCTTCTGAGGAAACGCCGACTACTTCTATATGCTCTCATATTCCATCACGTAAGACAAGAAAGATGTTCAAAAAGTTTTCAGTGTCAACTTGCAAAATGATAGATTTGATGGGACTTGACTTGGGCAAAAGTACAAGTTTCACAAAATTGACAAATGATTTCACAAACATGAAAATCATGGTCTTATTGACTTTACTTGAAACAAAACAAACTATTGTTTTAATTGAAGATGAAATTAGGAAAAAATTACCATTGTAATAATAACTGTCATTATGGCATAATATAGCAGTTATTCATATTAATTTTAATTTCCAAAAGTTTAAGAAAAAAATATATAGCGGTAATACTTAACAATTCATTAACTGTACCATTCTGCAACGACCTGATATTATCTTAGTCACTTTGAATTCATAACAATGCTTTATGTAAATCACTTTGGGTCCATCACTGCTGGAAATGTGCTGCACAAAGAAAATTGTCTTGTCTTGCATCTGCCTACTTATTTAGTTCGTAAGTAGGTTGAGCTAAATTTAGTGATTTAAAATCTTTTACTCATTGACTGTTTTCAAAATGTATTTAGCTCCCCACCCTCCTTCACGCTACCTAAAAAGCAGAAGAATTACAAAGTTTTTATATTTCATGGTGTAATTACTTGCATGGACTGAAAAACTGGTCTTCGTTTTCATGGTTTTTTAGATCTGATTGGTGTTGGGCTTCTTTAATTAATTGTTTTTACTCTGCTTCTATTCATTTTTAAACAATTTCATAATTTTGTCCCTGAAAATATTAAAACAAATACTTTTCATAGACGTTCTGTCACAAGACAATACTAAATAGAGCTATCTTTCAGAAATAATTCTACCAGTTTCTCTAAGACCACAATTTCTCAGTTGAATGTTATGGTCACTTGCAATTTTACTCATATGTTTCCTGGTTTTCCTTTACAATAGCGGTTCTCAACGTGGGCGGTACAGCCCCCCGGGGGTGCGTTCAGAGGACGGCAGGGGGCGCTGGCGGACATTTTTACAACAGGGGGGCGCTGGGAGTCCTTTCGGGGGCGTTTGGTTGAAGGTAAACTTTACACCTTAAATGCACAACAATAACAGTTTAGACTTTGAGCAACTTGGTAAAACAGTATTGTGTAACATTAAAACATGCTTGGCTGCAACTGTATCGATGGCAGCTCTTCCTCTTCTTCTCTTCAGTGTTAGTAGTTTATGGCGCAGTTCCGCTCCTGCTACTGGTAGCTTCATCATTTCAGCGTTACACCGGCTGATGAAGCTGCTGTGATTCACTTTGTCTGGTATTTTTGCACACATGTTTTGGCAGTTCTGTGATCATGTTAAGCAGCAACTTATATTAAAAAGTGTTTTATTTCCGTTTGAAAGCTGCCAGCTTCCCTGGAAGGACAACAGAAAATCGCTCTTATAAGCATGTAATTACTAAAATCACGATACCCTGACTTTGTATCCCTCTGAAAAAAATGAACCCATGTAAATAAAGAAATCCCTCCATAGGTGATACCACGATAGAGGGCGTTCATTTTATAGCGTTAACACCGGCGCTGTAAGTGGTCCGGTATGAAACGGGGGTGATTGAACAAAGGTACCGCAGCACTTTTAAATTTCAATAATCAGAATGCAGAAATTATTTCCGTAGTTTTAAAAGGTTTATGTCAGTCTGCCTTTTACCCATCGATACGCCCTGCACTTTAGGGGGTTAAAAAAAAAACAAAAAAAAAACGATGCGCACATTGCGCAAAACTCTGAAACAGGAGAAGCGGGATATAAAACGGAGCGACGAACTAGATGTGAATTATGGCATTAAAACAGAGAATCCGACGCTGAACAGTGAAAAATCAACACATGATATGAAACACATGACGATTAGGCGGCGCAGCAGGTGATGACTGAAGATTACTGAGCGTCAATAAACGATCAAATAAATCTAGCAACAGGAAAGAAACTAAAGTGGACATAGCAATAAACCAAGAGAGGATAATACCAATCAAAGGAAACTAAATGTAAATGAATGAAGAACAACATGCAAGAATAAACTAAGAAACTAAAGTAAATACAGAGGAATAAACTGGTATGGCAAGACCTTTCGATCAATAATTAATACAGAGACCGTATGGCAAGAATAAACAGACACTATTTCCAGATAAAAGGTAAAATAATATTGTTAAAGTGCCATGGGGTGGTGAGACCACATCTAGTACTGAGAATAAATATATCTTACAGACCATAACAGTAAAGAACTGATCAGTTATGTTTTTAATTAGATTTGATATATTTATTTCTTCAATATTATTTTTCATGTCAGTGTTAATGTCATGAGGCTGATGACTCCATGACACTTTCAATTTGACTAATTAGGATTTGATTAAGAACCAGATTTGTTCTTTGTAATTTCTGTCCTGTAAAACTATTAATCTATAATCAATAGACAGGTCTATATAAAGATATAATCTATGTTTCTGTCTCACATTTGTATGGCATTAAAAGGACCGGGAACTTTTGTTTTTCCACTGAAAGCTCTGGTTTGCACAATAAATGCCATGTGGGTGAAATTTTATGGATGATACTCTGATGTCCCATTCTCCTGAAGGCAGCACAGAGCTGCACCACCAGAAACCCACAGAAACACTGAAGAGAAGAAGAGCTATGATTAATGTAGTTATAGTTCTATCCATGTTTTAATGTTGCAGAGCTCAGTCGTTTTGCAAATAGTTCAAAGTTAAAACTGGCATGTTGTACATCTTTTATCTGGTCATTTTGTGGAATATTTAACAACTAGAAAATGGCACAAAATATGAATATTTTTTCCACTCTGACTCTGTTAGGCCTACAAATTTTACGTTGAATGTCCACTGCATTTTTTGTTGACACCTGTGAAAATAATTTCTATTCCTATGGCTTTTTTGTTTTCTGGGAAATTAGTTTTGACGATGAATACAGAAACAAGCATAAAAATGAAAATATCTACAATAATGATAGTAATATTAATAAAAAATAATAGTCAGTGAAAAGTAACCTACAAATTCTTTGGTGGGGGGCGGTGAGGGACCTGGATAAAGGCTAGGGGGGCGCTGGCCCGAAAAAGGTTGAGAAACACTGCTTTACAAGAACTCTTTCACTTCAATACGTCAACTGTTGCAGGTTCCTACCTGCAGTGTTGTTTTTTGTCAGATAAACTGTGATGAAGTGTGTAAAGACAGACATTTGCCTTTCAGGCAACATGTTTGACTGAACTTCGCTCAATGTCTTCACGCTGAAAATGGAAAAGATATTATTATCACATATTGTAAAAGACAAATAAAAGGAATAAAAGAGATTCAAATATATTTGTAAAGTGATTATAAAGGATTAATGTATCCATGCTTACATGTACTGGTAGGTGCTGCAGTCCAGTGATTTGGAGGAGAGACATGAGAGGAAGTCCTCGGAAACAGCTGGCAGGAACGGACGAAGGCGGCGGCCGAACCACATCTGGAGGAAGGCGGGATCGTTGAGGACGGCCATGTTGACGACATCCAGCCGGAGTTCTTGTATGGAGTCCAGGATCATGGAGGCAGAAGGATGGTCAGGACGGAGCGTCTGCAACAAAAAATGATCCACAGTAAATTCTTAGCTAAAAAAAAGATATTGATTGGAGGTGGTACAACAAGGTGTGTTTACATACATCAATCTGGGTTATTGTACTTTTTATTAACATATATTTTCAGCCCCAATAATTTTTTTTGTCATATTATAGGTGAAAAAAGTTTGTAGATGGCAATAGTCAATCCACCGTTACTGACTCCACAAATTCTTTGCTATGTTTAGCACCTTTCAGAAAAAAAACGTGTTTTTTAAATATCAGCGATGGGCCTGAAAACTGAACCGGAGCACCGCTGGTTGGAACCAAAAGCCAGTCTTACGGTGTTGCTCAGCAGATCCAGAGCTTGATCCAGGACCAGGGAGGCTTTGGAGAGCAGCAGCTTCCAGGCAGGTTTGGAGCCTCTTGAGTTGGAGACCCTATCACAACCCAACATGGCTGCCAGATCCCCAGCTGTTAAACCTGACAACTGGAGAGGAGAATGACAACAGACCAGATGTTGAACCAAACATGGAACCATTTTCCCTCAGCTGCAGTTTGAGGACAGATGATGATGATGCAACGTCTTACAGAGGCACAGGCAAATTCCTCCACAGAGAAGCTGCAGTGCCGTCCGGCCATCGTTGATCTGTCTAGGTGGATCTGAAGCTCTGTGCTGTAACACAAAATGATTCATGTTTCCTTAATTTAACTTGAAATGTTTAGGGAAAAATATCAAAAAGTCTTTCTCAACCCTACCTGTTGACTCCCATGCATATCTCTGTCTCTGTGAAAACGTGCAAGACAAGTTACAGTAATGTAAAAATAATACATCATTTAAAATAAAGTAGATAAAGGGTAGTTATGCAGAGAGAGGAAGCGTACCATTTGCCATTGTTGCATTGCACTAAGTAGAGAAAATTATTAAAATGATTATTAATCTTCAAAAACAAATACATTTGTTTGAAAAAATAAAATAAATGTCCACAGTAACATATCTTTACCTGCCCACTGTATATGCTGCAGTCTGTAATAAAAGTACCAAAAATGAATTATTTAAAAACTCAGTTATTAAAGAAATAAGAAATTAATTGAAACAAATTTAAATCACAAAGTTATCTCTTGATTACCTTTTTCAAAAACAAACAATCAGTAAAGTTGCACATGAAGTATTGTCTCTTTGTATTTAATTTTATATTGAAATACAAGAAAATTATCTCAGCACAACTTCCTTTACAAGTAACTAAAATTGTTGTTACAGTTTGTTGGGAAAATGTTACATAAAGAAAATAAAGTTAAGGAACAGAATATTGGGAAGAGATTTAACATAACAGCATTTGTATTCAAAAATGCTGCATGTTCTTGTAAAACCCACCTAGTGGTAGTTGTTCGGACAAAGCCGCTTTAGTGTTTGTGATGACTAACACTATGTCAGGAGAAGTGGTTACCATGGCCTTGTCCAGTCTGGCAAATCTGCACGGCAAAAATATTTTACATTTAGTCAAACTAAACTCTTTCTGTGGTCTGCAAGAATCACTAAAATCATCCATGTGTAGAAAAAATAAAAATGATCAGAGAGAAAATGAATTTAAAACAATCACTCTATACATTCATAAGTTTTAGTACATGTCCTTAGTTTTTTGGTAGAATTGCCTTTAACTTTCTATTTGATATTCTGAGATGTTATTTACACATTATCTTTTTCTAATAATGCCTTTTAAATTGATGCTGCTACCGCTATGCTCCGCATTGGACATGAAAGCTTTTCTTCGTTTATCCAAATAAAGTTACTGTTATAACCAAACATTTCAGTTTTGGTTTCATCCACATGATACCTCAAAAAACATTCCTCTTTGTCCTCCTTACCCTAATCCTAACCTACTTGGTCATATTTCTATATTGCAGGTTTGATCTGGACTCACAGTGTTTTGTAGGATGAACAGGAAAGGTTTTCCTGTTTTACAAAAGGAAGAAAATAAAAATGAGTTACTACTTTAAACACAAAATCTTCGAAAAACCTTAATCATAATAAACTTTTCTAACCATCTTAGTAAATATGACGAGAGATGACAGGAACTCTGTGAATCTCCTTTCCTTTGGTGCTTCAGTCATGTAATCAAAGAGCGTGTTGATGACAGTATCTGTGTTTTCAGGGGGCGTCAGACCAAGCAGCTCCACTCTCTGATCTGGCGTAAGGAGCTGTATGACATCCAACTATTAAGAAAAGAAAAAAAAGGTTATTTCACCTTACTTTTAAAAAGCACTGATTTGTTTTTGATAGTCTGAGCCTCACTGGTTTAAAGAGTGGGTTGAGATGGATCAGCTCACTGATGATCACAAACTCTGAGAATGGACCGAAGTTGTCGGTCAGCCACTGTGCACTGTTGTTGAAGAAGGACAAACATCCTGGACCTGGAACAGGTCAAGAAAATTGAGATTTGTTTGTTTTACACCAAAAAAGAGGAAAAGTGTTTATTACTTTGAGCATTTACTGTTTTATAAGGAATAACATACTAAGGTTTGTGTGTTTATATGTCTGACATGGAAAGTTATGAAAAAATTTACGAGCACAAAATAAAGAGCTAAAAGACAAAGGGTTTGGATAAATAAATTAAGAAAAACAACTGAAATCTGAAGTTAACTAAAGACATTGATTTGAAGGATGTTGTCGTGGAAACACTAGACAATCATAAAAGTAGCGGGATAATAGTGTTTCTCAAAACTCCTCTACGTTGTTATATTTCAAATTTACATAACATGTTTATTAAAATGTCAACATGCATGGTAAGGATCAGTGTGTTTGCAGGTTCCTACCTGCAGTGTTGTTTGTTGTCAGATAAACTGTGATGAAGTGTGTAAAGACAGACATCTGCTTTTCACGCAACATGACTGGATGAACTTCGCTCAATGTCTTCACGCTGAAAATGGAAAAGATATGTTATAATCACTGACCGTAAAAGAGATTCAAATATATTTGTAAAGTGGTTATCAAGGATTAATGTATCCATGCTTACATGTACTGGTAGGTGCTGCAGTTCAGTGATTTGGAGGAGAGACATGAGAAGAAGTCCTCGGAAACAGCTGGCAGGAACGGACGAAGGCGGCGGCCGAACCACATCTGGACAAAGGTGGGATTGTTGAGGACGGCCATGTTGACGACATCCAGCCGGAGTTCTCGTATGGAGTCCAGGATCATGGAGGCAGAAGGATGGTCAGCACGGAGCGTCTGCAACAGGAAATAATCCTGGTTGTATTTTTAGCTAAAAAAAAGATATTGATTGGAGGTGGTACAACAAGGTGTGTTTACATACATCAATCTGGGTTATTGTACTTTTTATTAACATATATTTTCAGCCCCCAAATTTTTTTTTGCCATATCATAGGTGAGAAATGTTTGTAGATGGCAATCCACCGTTACTGACTACACAAAATGTTTGCTATGTTTAGCACCTTTCAGACAAAAAACTTGCTTTTTAAATATCAGCGATGGGCCTGAAAACTGAACCGGAGCACTGCTGGTTGGAACCAAAAGCCAGTCTTACAGTGTTGCTCAGCAGATCCAGAGCTTGATCCAGGACCAGGGAGGCTTTGGAGAGCAGCAGCTTCCAGGCAGGTTTGGAGCCTCTTGAGTCGGAGACCCTATCACAACCCAACATGGCTGCCAGATCCCCAGCTGTTAAACCTGACAGCTGGAGATGAGAATGACAACAGACCAGATGTTGAACCAAACATGGAACCATTTTCAATCAGCTGCAGTTTGAGGACAGATGATGATGATGCAACGTCTTACAGAGGCACAGGCAAATTCCTCCACAGAGAAGCTGCAGTGCCGTCCGGCCATCGTTGATCTGTCTAGGTGGATCTGAAGCTCTGTGCTGTAACACAAAATGATTCATGTTTCCTTTATTTAACATACAATGATTAGGGAAAAATATCAAAAAGTCTTTCTCAACCCTACCTGTTGACTCCCATGCATATCTCTGTCTCTGTGAAAACGTGCAAGACAAGTTAAGGTATTAATGTAAAAATAATACATCATTTTAAATAAAGTAGATAAAGGGTAGTTATGCAGTGAGAGGAAGCGTACCATTTGCCATTGTTACATTGCACTAGGTAGAGAAAATGATTAAAATGGTTATTAATCTTCAAAAACAAATACATTTGTTTGATAACATAAAATAAAATGTCCTCGATAACATATCTTTACCTTCCCACTGTATATGCTGCAGTCTGTAATAAAAGTACCAAAAAAAAAATCAAATTAGTTAATTATTAAACAAATGAGAAATGATTTGTCAGTTGACACGGATTTACAATCATAAAGTCAATTCTTCAATGTATAATCAATAAGCTGCATTTTGGATATTGAATGTCTTTTTGTATTTAACATGGTAAAGATGTATTGCCACAGTCTTTACACCTGATCCACATTAAATTTAACAGTTGGGAAAATGTTAAGTGAAATGAAAGAAATGAATGGGGAGAGATTTAACACAATTTGTATTCTAAAAATGTTTCTCTTTATATATATATATATATATATATATGTAAAAATCTCACCAAGTGGTAGTTGATTGAATAAAGCCACTTTAGTGTATGTGATGGCTGAAGCTATGTCAGAAGTAGCTGTTGCCATGGCGTCGTCCAGTCTGGTGAACCTGCAAGGTAACAATATTTTACATTTAGTCAAACTAAACTCGTTCTGTTGTCGGTCATCGATGTGAGGCAAACACCAGAATACATCAGAGATGATTTTAAAAAAGCTTCATTACTTTACTTTATTTAAATTGAAAAGTTTATATATATTTGATAGGTTCCCCTTGCAAATGTACGACATTTGCTCCAAAACATTTACTTTCCGTCTGACGTCCTTAAATGTTGTTTCAATATCTCCAAATTTCTCATTATGCTTTTTAATTTGCTGCCATTGTCATACTCCACATTTAGGATGACCTTCTTAGAGTTGCAAGGCTTTCTTCCTTTATCCAAATATTTCAAATCTCGCTACACTCAAAGTTTCATTCAAAGGAAATGTCTGGAAAAAAATGTTAGCCTTTGTCTCTGACTGTATTTACAACAGGAATTCACCTTTGTTTTTTTGCTTAGTTTTGGCTTCTTCTTCAGAGGGTGGTCAGTCCGTGTTGGTTCAGGACTCAAATCAGTAGCTGCATTTCCATTGACCGTATAATTGCACAACTTGACATTTTGAAAATGGATTTGCTTAATGAAAGCATGACAATTTTTTTTTCAAAAACTCTTGTTTTTAAAATCTGGTGCTAGTTTGCGGTGGTTCTATGACTGTATTGAAATGGATGTATTTCACAAAGCTGCAGTGGAAACACTTTTTTTGCATCACAAGAGTCATGATCAGTAACTGGATATTCTGCTGGCGGAAACCATGAAAAAGAGGACAGCAGGAAGTAGATGGAGGATCATGACTTGTTGTGTGAACAAACTTATTCACGTGTGATTTCAATTGCATTTCTTATTTCATGGAAACAAAACAATTGTGAAATTGTGTTTTTCACATTATCCTATATCAACAAAGTTTTGCACACATTTGTAATGAAAATGCGGCTTATGAGCTCAACGGACACTCATTGAAAAGGAAAAAAATGCTCTTAAAGACGACTCTGAAGTTCTTTTTTACTCTATGGTGCGACATAATTATGCTCATCTTTCCTAGGCACACACTAGTTTCCTAGGAACTACCAACACTTCAATCTCATTTGGCATTTCTGGCTACAACTTTAATTGTGTATATTGCAGGTTTGATCTGAACTCACAGTGTTTTGTAGGATGAGCAGGAAAGGTTCAACTGTTGGAGACAAACAAGAAGATGACAAATGAGCTACTACCTTAAAAACAAAAGTCCTGAATCATAACAGACTTTTCTTACCGTCTCGGAAAACATGACCAGAGATGACAGGAACTCTGTGAATCTCCTTTCCTTTGGTGCTTCGGTCATGTAATCAAAGAGCGTGTTGATGACAGCGTCTGTGTTCTCAAGAAGAGTCAGTCCAAGTAGCTCCGCAGTCTGATGTGGCGTAAGAAGCTGTAAGGTCTCGAACTACAAAAAACAAAAAAAAAGGAAGTTACTTGGCCTTATTTTTTTTAAAAGCACTGATTTGTTTTTAATAGTCTGAGCCTCACTGGGTTGAAGAGTCGGTTGAGATGGATCAGCTCACTGATGAGCACAAACTCTGAGAATGGACCGAAGTTGTCGGTCAGCCACTGTGCGCTGTTGTTGAAGGAGGACAAGCATCCTGGACCTTGAACAGGTCAAGAAAATGGAGATTTGTGCAAAGTATTTATTGCTTTGAATACTATTCACAAAAGTTATAATTAAATCCTAAAGTTTGTGTGTTTATTTATCTAACATTGAAAGAAAGCTTTAAAAATGGCAAACCACAAAATAATGAGCTAAACAACACAAAGCTTGGGGGGACAAAACAGCCGACGTGCAGTTAATAGGTGACATTGAGTTGAAGGATGAGGAAGATTAGTTGTTTTGGAAACAAAAGACAATCACTATACAAGTGAAGAGACTTAATGATTCTCAAAATTCCTTTTCTTTGTTATATTTCAAACCTACATAACATGTTTATTAAAATGTCAACATGCATGGTAAGGATCAGTGTGTTTGCAGGTTCCTACCTGCAGTGTTGTTTGTTGTCAGATAAACTGTGATGAAGTGTGTAAAGACAGACATCTGCTTTTCACGCAACATGTGTGACTGAACTTCGCTCAATGTCTTCACGCTGAAAATGGAAAAGATATTTTATTATCACAGATTGTAAAAGAGATTCAAATATATTTGTAAAGTGGTTATAAAGGATTAATGTATCCATGCTTACATGTACTGGTAGGTGCTGCAGTTCAGTGATTTGGAGGAGAGACATGAGAGGAAGTCCTCAGAAACAGCTGGCAGGAACGGACGAAGGCGGCGGCCGAACCACATCTGGACAAAGGCGGGATCGTTGAGGACGGCCATGTTGACGACATCCAGCCGGAGTTCTCGTATGGAGTCCAGGATCATGGAGGCAGAAGGATGGTCAGCACGGAGCGTCTGCAACAGGAAATTATCCTTGTTACATTTTTAGCTAAAAAAGATCTTGATGTAGATCAAATAAAGCCAAATGATGAGTTTAGGTGAATTGGTTTAAGGGTGTTTAGATCTAGCCATCCGACCTATTGCACTTTTTAACCTTTGTTTGAACGGCGACAAGAGTTTATTTTACATAATATCAAGCATAATAACATTCATAGTCTTAGCTGATTTGCATTGAAGGTTTTAAGCCCATAGACTCATTACATTACAAACATAGCAGAATCATGCTACATCCTACTATTACACAATAGAGCAACCAAACATGGGATAAGGGAGCAGAGACTCAGAAGAATCATCATGAAATTATCATGGCTGATTGTACCCACGACAATAAACTTAATACCTTTTAAGAAACTTGTTCATCCTCAGTTTAAAAATACATTTTCAGTCTCCATGAATCTATGAGCAGAAAGCAACAGCGTGTAACAGCGATAAAGAGGGTGATTTGGGTCAAGAAGGACATCGTTGACCTGCTTTGTGATTCTGCTTCTGTCCAGCTGGGGGACCTCTACCGGACTTATCCCTGTCATTTTGATATACATCCTAACAAGTTTGTGCTTATTGTTTTTACAGGATAAGCAACTAAAACTAACAAAATACAGAAAATGTTAAAACTGATTGATTTTAGAAACACTGTGGGTGGTTCAACAAAGAATTGGTCTTAAGTGAGTTTAACTATTTCCATCTGGGTTATTGGACTTTTTATTAAAATAAATGTTCATCCCAAATATATATATATATATATATATATATATATATTTATTTTTTTTGCCATAGTGCAGGTGGGAAATGTGTGTAAATGACAATAGTCAATCCACCATTAATAACTTCACAACTTTATTGCTACATGTAGCATCTTTCAGAAAAAACAGGAAAAATTTAGCCAAAATCAGAATCGGCAGGTCAGGTTTTTAAATATCACTGAACGACCTGAAAACTGAACCGGAGCACCGCTGGTAGGAACCAAAAGCTAGTCTTACAGTGTTGCTCAGCAGATCCAGAGCTTGATCCAGGACCAGGGAGGCTTTGGAGAGCAGCAGCTTCCAGGCAGGTTTGGAGCCTCTTGAGTTGGAGACCCTATCACAACCCAACATGGCTGCCAGATCCCCAGCTGTTAAACCTGACAACTGGAGAGGAGAATGACAACAGACCAGATGTTGAACCAAACATGGAACCATTTTCCTTCAGCTGCAGTTTGAGGACAGATGATGATGCAACGTCTTACAGAGGCACAGGCAAATTCCTCCACAGAGAAGCTGCAGTGCCGTCCGGCCATCGTTGATCTGTCTAGGTGGATCTGAAGCTCTGTGCTGTAACACAAAATGATTCATGTTTCCTTAATTTAACATAAAATGATTAGGGAGAAATATCAAAAAGTTTTTCTCAACCCTACCTGTTGACTCCCATGCATATCTCTGTCTCTGTGAAAACGTGCAAGACAAGTTACAGTAATGTAAAAATAATACATCATTTAAAATAAAGTAGATAAAGGGTAGTTATGCAGTGAGAGGAAGCGTACCATTTGCCATTGTTACATTGCACTAGGTAGAGAAAATGATTAAAATGGTTATTAATCATCAAAAAACAAATACATTTGTTTGAAAACATGAATTAAAATGTCCACAGTAACATATCTTTACCTGCCCACTGTATATGCTGCAGTCTGTAATAAAAGTACCAAAAAAAGAAAAATCAACTTAGTTAATTATTACACAACTGAGAAATGATTTGTCAGTTGACACAAATTTACAATCATAAAGTCAATTCTTCAATGTATAATCAATAAGCTGCATTTTGGATATTGAATGTCTTTTTGTATTTAACATGGTAAAGATGTATTGCCACAGTCTTTACACCTGATCCACATTAAAAACTTTAACAGTTGGGAAAATATTAAGTGAAATGAAAGAAATGAATGTGGAGAGATTTAGCACAATTATTTTCTAAAATATTTCTCTTTATATATATATAATCTCACCAAGTGGTAGTTGCTTGAATAAAGCCACTTTAGTGTATGTGATGGCTGAAGCTATGTCAGAAGTAGCTGTTGCCATGGCGTCATCCAGTCTGGTGAACCTGCAAGGCAACAATATTTTAAATTGAGTCAAACTAAACTCATTCTGTGGTCTGCAAGAATCACCAAAATCATTCATGTGTAAAAAAAAAATAATGATCAGAATAATCAGAGAGACAATGAATTTAAAGCAAACATGCTATTATCACTCTATACATTCATAAGTTTTAGTACATGTCCTTAGTTTTTTAGTAGAGTTGCCTTTAACTTTCCATTTGATGTTCTTAGATGTTATTTACACATTATCTTTTTCTAATAATGCCTTTTAAATTGATGCTGCTACCGCTATGCTCCGCATTGGACATGAAAGCTTTTCTTCGTTTATCCAAATAAAGTTACTGTTATAACCAAACATTTCAGTTTTGGTTTCATCCACATGATACCTCAAAAAACATTCCTCTTTGTCCTCCTTACCCTAATCCTAACCTACTTGGTCATATTTCTATATTGCAGGTTTGATCTGGACTCACAGTGTTTTGTAGGATGAACAGGAAAGGTTTTCCTGTTTTACAAAAGGAAGAAAATAAAAAATGAGTTACTACTTTAAACACAAAATCTTCGAAAAACCTTAATCATAATAAACTTTTCTAACCATCTTAGTAAATATGACGAGAGATGACAGGAACTCTGTGAATCTCCTTTCCTTTGGTGCTTCAGTCATGTAATCAAAGAGCGTGTTGATGACAGTATCTGTGTTTTCAGGGGGCGTCAGACCAAGCAGCTCCACTCTCTGATCTGGCGTGAGGAGCTGTATGACATCCAACTATTAAGAAAAGAAAAGAAAAAAAAAAGGTTATTTCGCCTTACTTTTAAAAAGCACTGATTTGTTTTTGATAGTCTGAGCCTCACTGGTTTGAAGAGTGGGTTGAGATGGATCAGCTCACTGATGATCACAAACTCTGAGAATGGACCGAAGTTGTCGGTCAGCCACTGTGCACTGTTGTTGAAGAAGGACAAACATCCTGGACCTGAAACAGGTCAAGAAAATGGAGATTTGTTTGTTTTACACCAAAAAAGAGGAAAAGTGTTTATTACTTTGAGCATTTACTGTTTTATAAGGAATAACATATTAAGGTTTGTGTGTTTATATTTCTGACATGGAAACTTATGAAAAAATTTACGAGCACAAAATAAAGAGCTAAAAGACAAAGGGTTTGGATAAATAAATTAAGAAAAACAACTGAAATCTGAAGTTAACTAATGACATTGATTTGAAGGATGTTGTCATGGAAACACTAGACAATCATAAAAGTGGCGGGATAATAGTGTTTCTCAAAACTCCTCTAAGTTGTTATATTTCAAATTTACATAACATGTTTATTAAAATGTCAACATGCATGGTAAGGATCAGTGTGTTTGCAGGTTCCTACCTGCAGTGTTGTTTGTTGTCAGATAAACTGTGATGAAGTGTGTAAAGACAGACATCTGCTTTTCACGCAACATGACTGGATGAACTTCGCTCAATGTCTTCACGCTGAAAATGGAAAAGATATGTTATAATCACTGACCGTAAAAGAGATTCAAATATATTTGTAAAGTGGTTATAAAGGATTAATGTATCCATGCTTACATGTACTGGTAGGTGCTGCAGTTCAGTGAATTGGTGGCGACACATGAGAGGAAGTCACCAGAAACAGCTGGCAGGAACGGACGAAGGCGGCGGCCGAACCACATCTGGACGAAGGCGGGATCGTTGAGGACGGTCATGTTGACGACATCCAGCCGGAGTTCTCGTATGGAGTCCAGGATCATGGAGGCAGAAGGATGGTCAGGACGGAGCGTCTGCAAAAAGAAATGATCCTCGTTACATTTTTAGTTAAAATAAGATCTTGAAGGAGATCAAACAAGGGAGATTGATGAATTTAGGCGGTTCAACAAAGAATTGGTCTTAGGTGTGTTTACATATGTCCATTGGGTTATTGCACTTTTTATTTAAATAAATGTTCATCCCAAATATATATATATATATATATATATATACATATACATATATTTGCCATATTGCAGGTGGGAAATGTATGTAAATGACAATAGTCAATCCACCATTAATAACTTCACAACTTTATTGCTATATTTAGCTTCTTTCAGAAAAACAGGAAAAATTGGGCCAAAATGAGAATCGGCTTGTCAGGTTTTTAAATATCAGCGATGGGCCTGAAAACTGAACCGGAGCACCGCTGGTAGGAACCAAAAGCCAGTCTTACAGTGTTGCTCAGCAGATCCAGAGCTTGATCCAGGACCAGGGAGGCTTTGGAGAGCAGCAGCTTCCAGGCAGGTTTGGAGCCTCTTGAGTCGGAGACCCTATCACAACCCAACATGGCTGCCAGATCCCCAACTGTTAAACCTGACAACTGGAGAGGAGAATGACAACAGACCAGATGTTGAACCAAACATGGAACCATTTTCCTTCAGCTGCAGTTTGAGGACAGATGATGATGATGCAACGTCTTACAGAGGCACAGGCAAATTCCTCCACAGAGAAGCTGCAGTGCCGTCCGGCCATCGTTGATCTGTCTAGGTGGATCTGAAGCTCTGTGCTGTAACACAAAATGATTCATGTTTCCTTTATTTAACATAAAATGATTAGGGAGAAATATCAAAAAGTCTTTCTCAACCCTACCTGTTGACTCCCATGCATATCTCTGTCTCTGTGAAAACGTGCAAGACAAGTTAAAGTAATGTAAAAATAATACATCATTTTAAATAAAGTAGATAAAGGGTAGTTATGCAGTGAGAGGAAACGTACCATTTGTCATTGTTGCAATGCACTAAGTAGAGAAAATGATTAAAATGGTTATTAATCTTCAAAAAACAGATTTGTTTGAAAAATAAAAAAAATTCTTTAATAATATATCTTTACCTGCCCACTGTATATACTGCAGTCTGTAATAAAAGCACAAAAAGACCCAATTAGTTAAGAACTCCTCTTAGTTATTAATAAGAAATGAATAATCAATTGACATGAATGTACAATCATAAAGTGATTCCTTGATTTCTTTTGCCATAACCAGCAATCAATAAAGTTGCATTTGAATATTACATGCACTTTGTATCTAACATTGTATTGAAATTGAAGGAAATGATCTTAGTGTTATCAACTTTACATGTAATTAAAGTCATTACCATTGTTAGAAAATGTTATATAAGGAGAATAAAATAAAAGAAGAAAACATTGGGAAAATATTTTACATAACTTTTGATGCAAAACATTTATATTCAAAATATGTTTCTGTTTCTCTCTCTCTCTCTTTTGATTTTTTTTTAAATAAAAATCTCACCAAGTGGTAGTTGTTTGAATAAAGCCACTTTAGTGTATGTGATGGCTGAAGTTACGTCAGAAGAAGCTGTTGCCATGGCGTCGTCCAGTCTGTTGAACCTGCAAAGCAAAAATATTTTTAATTCAGTAAATTAAACTTGCTCTGTGATTGGCTAGAATTGCTAAAATGATCAATTTATGACAAACACCAAAATAACCAGAACAATCAGAGAGAATTAGGAGATAAAAATGGATTACAATCCTCAAATTCAGTAATTTGCAAACAGTATATTCCATTAGTATTTTTGGTAGAACTGCCTTTTAAACTGTGATTTCATAATAATTTGATGGAACAAAGAAAAGCTTGAAGGCCTTTTATCAAAATGCTACAAATATTGTTCCACCCAAACGCTTTGGCATTAGCTTCATCCACAGGAAGTGCCTCAAAAATATTTGTCACTGACTTTAATTACAAAAACAAATCTGCATTTTTGTGTCACTTTTAAAGTCATAGCTTCTTCCTCACAGAGTGGTCAGCCCATGTATACACATTTCATATAAACTCACAGTGTTTTGTAGGATTGGCAGGAAAGGAAAAGACTTCCCTGTAGGACAAGAGGAAAAAGAGGAAAATAAGTTACTTCCTTAAAGTTACAGTATTATGTACTTTTTAGGCACATAGCATAATTTTATAGCACATTTAAGTAACTTTGTTACCTTGGGTTCTTATAATAATGCTAAATATGTCAAATATGACTTAAAAGACATTTGACTTTATAATTGAGCTCCTTGAATTTGGACCTCTTTCTCTTCAAAAACTCCTGCTGTTTCAGAAACACTGCCTTCAGGAATTCATCATGACTTTGCTCCTCTATTAACAAGGTTTTCATCAGCGGTTTACTGAGAAGTGGTTCAAATAATGAGCAGATGTTCAGTTCCACCAGGGGTTTGCTAATTGCTGCTGGCTAGTCTGAAGGAGCTGAGTGGGGGGAAAAAATGCAGTTCAGAGGAGGAGCTTTGTTCTTGAAGGCGGAGCTAGCTCCACCCAGGCATTTTGCACAGATGAATGGTTGCCATGGGAGATTAAAGGATTTCTCAAACATGCATGACAGAATCGAAGCAGCACACCAGGCATGTTTGTGATGAGGAAATGAGTTCATAACATGATTTAAAGCTCAAAAAAGTTGAACTTACATAATAAACAAAAATCTGCAAAACCACTTAATCATAATAGATTTTTTTTTTACCGTCTCGGTGAATCTCATGAGGGATGACAGGAACCCTATGAAACTGCTCCCTGGTGCTTTGATCATGTAATCAAAGAGAGTATTGATGACAATATCTGTGTTTTCAGGAAGCATCAGTCTCAGCAGCTCTGCAATCTGATCCTGTGTGAGGAGCTGTAAGGCCTCCAGCTAAAGAAAAAGAATAAAGTTGTTTGAGACAATTGTCACTTTGACCTTTTATTTCAAAATGCTGATTGCTTTAGACAGTCTGAGCCTCACTGGGTTGAAGAGTCGGTTGAGACGGATCAGCTCACTGATGAGCACAAACTCTGAGAATGGACCGAAGTTGTCGGTCAGCCACTGTGCGCTGTTGTTGAAGGAGGACAAGCATCCTGGATCTGGAAAAGGACATGAAAATGGATATTTGTGCAATGTATTTATTGCTTCAATTACTATTCACAAAATTTATAATTAAATCCTAAAGTTTGTGTGTTTATTTATCTAACATTGAAAGAAAGTTTAAAGAATGGCAAACCACAAAATAATGAGCTAAACAACACAAAGCTTGGGGGGTCAAAACAGCCGACATGTGCAGTTAGTAGGTGACATTGAGTTGAAGGATGAGGAAGATTAGTTGTTTTGGAAACACCAGACAATCACTATACAAGTGAAGAGACTTAATGATTCTCAAAATTCCTTTTCTTACATAATATGTTTATTAAAATGTCAACATGCAAGGTAAGGATCAGTGTGTTTGCAGGTTCCTACCTGCAGTGTTGTTTGTTGTCAGATAAACTGTGATGAAGTGTGTAAAGACAGACATCTGCTTTTCACGCAACATGTGTGACTGAACTTCGCTCAATGTCTTCACGCTGAAAATGGAAAAGATATTTTATTATCGCAGATTGTAAAAGAGATTCAAATATATTTGTAAAGTGGTTATAAAGGATTAATGTATCCATGCTTACATGTACTGGTAGGTGCTGCAGTTCAGTGATTTGGAGGAGAGACATGAGAGGAAGTCCTCGGAAACAGCTGGCAGGAACGGACGAAGGCGGCGGCCGAACCACATCTGGACAAAGGCGGGATCGTTGAGGACGGCCATGTTGACGACATCCAGCCGGAGTTCTCGTATGGAGTCCAGGATCATGGAGGCAGAAGGATGGTCAGCACGGAGCGTCTGCAACAGGAAATTATCCTTGTTACATTTTTAGCTAAAAAAGATCTTGTGTGTAAATGACAATAGTCAATCCACCATTAATAACTTCACAACTTATTGCTATATTTTGCATCTTTCAGAAAAAACTGGAAAAATTGAGCCAAAATCAGAATCGGCAGGTCAGGTTTTTAAATATCAGTGAACGGCCTGAAAACTGAACCGGAGCACCGCTGGTTGGAACCAAAAGCCAGTCTTACAGTGTTGCTCAGCAGATCCAGAGCTTGATCCAGGACCAGGGAGGCTTTGGAGAGCAGCAGCTTCCAGGCAGGTTTGGAACCTCTTGAGTTGGAGACCCTATCACAACCCAACATGGCTGCCAGATCCCCAGCTGTTAAACCTGACAACTGGAGAGGAGAATGACAACAGACCAGATGTTGAACCAAACATGGAACCATTTTCAATCAGCTGCAGTTTGAGGACAGATGATGATGATGCAACGTCTTACAGAGGCACAGGCAAATTCCTCCACAGAGAAGCTGCAGTGCCGTCCGGCCATCGTTGATCTGTCTAGGTGGATCTGAAGCTCTGTGCTGTAACACAAAATGATTCATGTTTCCTTAATTTAACATAAAATGATTAGGGAGAAATATCAAAAAGTTTTTCTCAACCCTACCTGTTGACTCCCATGCATATCTCTGTCTCTGTGAAAACGTGCAAGACAAGTTACAGTAATGTAAAAATAATACATCATTTAAAATAAAGTAGATAAAGGGTAGTTATGCAGTGAGAGGAAGCGTACCATTTGCCATTGTTACATTGCACTAGGTAGAGAAAATGATTAAAATGGTTATTAATCTTCAAAAAACAAATACATTTGTTTGAAAAAAATAAAATAAATGTACACAGTAACATATCTTTACCTGCCCACTGTATATGCTGCAGTCTGTAATAAAAGTACCAAAAAAAGAGAAATCTAATTAGTTAATTATTAAACAAATGAGAAATGATTTGTCAGTTGACACGGATTTACAATCATAAAGTCAATTCTTCAATGTATAATCAATAAGCTACATTTTGGATATTGAATGTCTTTTTGTATTTAACATGGTAAAGATGCATTGCTTTACACCTGATCCACATTAAAAATTTAGCAGTTGGGAAAATGTTAAGTGAAATGAAAGAAATGAATGTGGAGAGATTTAACACAATTATATTCTAAAAATGTTTCTCTTTTTTATATATATAAATAAAAATCTCACCAAGCGGTAGTTGTTTGAATAAAGCCACTTTAGTGTATGTGATGGCTGAAGCTATGTCAGAAGTAACTGTTGCCATGGCGTCGTCCAGTCTGGTGAACCTGCAAGGTAACAATATTTTACATTTAGTCAAACTAAACTCGTTCTGTTGTCGGTCATCGATGTGAGGCAAACACCAGAATACATGAGAGAGATGATTTTAAAAAAGCTTCATTACTTTATTTAAATTGAGAAGTTTATATATATTTGATAGGTTCCCCTTGCAAATGTACGACATTTGCTCCAAAACTTTTATTTACTTTCCGTCTGACGTCCTTAAATGTTGTTTCAATATCTCCAAATTTCTCATTATGCCTTTTAATTTGCTGCCATTGTCATACTCCACATTTAGGATGACCTTCTTAGAGTTGCAAGGCTCTCTTCCTTTATCCAAATATTTCAAATCTCGCTACACTCAAAGTTTCATCCAAAGGAAATGTCTGGGAAAAAATGTTAGTCTTTGTCTCTGACTGTATTTACAACAGGAATTCACCTTTGTTTTTTTGCTTAGTTTTGACTTCTTCTTCAGAGGGTGGTCAGTCCGTGTTGGTTCAGGACTCAAATCAGTAGCTGCATTTCCATTGACCGTATAATTGCACAACTTGACATTTTGAAAATGGATTTGCTTAATGAAAGCATGACAATTTTTTTTTTAAAAACTCTTGTTTTTAAAATCTGGTGCTAGTTTGCGGTGGTTCTATGACTGTATTGAAATGGATGTATTTCACAAAGCTGCAGTGGAAACACTTTTTTTGCATCACAAGAGTCATGATCAGTAACTGGATATTCTGCTGGCGGAAACCATGAAAAAGAGGACAGCAGGAAGTAGATGGAGGATCATGACTTGTTGTGTGAACAAACTTATTCACGTGTGATTTCAATTGCATTTCTTATTTCATGGAAAAAAAAAATTGTGAAATTGTGTTTTTCACATTATCCTATATCAACAAAGTTTTGCACACATTTGTAATGAAAATGCGGCTTATGAGCTCAACGGACACTCATTGAAAAGGAAAAATATGCTCTTAAAGACGACTCTGAAGTTCTTTTTTACTCTATGGTGCGACATAATTATGCTCATCTTTCCTAGGCACACACTAGTTTCCTAGGAACTACCAACACTTCAATCTCATTTGGCATTTCTGGCTACAACTTTAATTGTGTATATTGCAGGTTTGATCTGAACTCACAGTGTTTTGTAGGATGAGCAGGAAAGGTTCAACTGTTGGAGACAAACAAGAAGATGACAAATGAGCTACTACCTTAAAAACAAAAGTCCTGAATCATAACAGACTTTTCTTACCGTCTCGGAAAACATGACCAGAGATGACAGGAACTCTGTGAATCTCCTTTCCTTTGGTGCTTCGGTCATGTAATCAAAGAGCGTGTTGATGACAGCGTCTGTGTTCTCAAGAAGAGTCAGTCCAAGTAGCTCCGCAGTCTGATGTGGCGTAAGAAGCTGTAAGGCCTCGAACTACAAAAAACAAAAAAAAAGGAAGTTACTTGGCCTTATTTTTTTTAAAAGCACTGATTTGTTTTTAATAGTCTGAGCCTCACTGGGTTGAAGAGTCGGTTGAGATGGATCAGCTCACTGATGAGCACAAACTCTGAGAATGGACCGAAGTTGTCGGTCAGCCACTGTGCGCTGTTGTTGAAGGATGACAAGCATCCTGGACCTTGAACAGGTCAAGAAAATGGAGATTTGTGCAAAGTATTTATTGCTTTGAATACTATTCACAAAATTTATAATTAAATCCTAAAGTTTGTGTGTTTATTTATCTAACATTGAAAGAAAGTTTAAAAAATGGCAAACCACAAAATAATGAGCTAAACAACACAAAGCTTGGGGGGACAAAACAGCCGACGTGCAGTTAATAGGTGACATTGAGTTGAAGGATGAGGAAGATTAGTTGTTTTGGAAACACCAGACAATCACTATACAAGTGAAGAGACTTAATGATTCTCAAAATTCCTTTACTTTGTTATATTTCAGACCTACATAACATGTTTATTAAAATGTCAACATGCAAGGTAAGGATCAGTGTGTTTGCAGGTTCCTACCTGCAGTGTTGTTTGTTGTCAGATAAACTGTGATGAAGTGTGTAAAGACAGACATCTGCTTTTCACGCAACATGTGTGACTGAACTTCGCTCAATGTCTTCACGCTGAAAATGGAAAAGATATTTTATTATTGCAGATTGTAAAAGAGATTCAAATATATTTGTAAAGTGGTTATAAAGGATTAATGTATCCATGCTTACATGTACTGGTAGGTGCTGCAGTTCAGTGATTTGGAGGAGAGACATGAGAGGAAGTCCTCGGAAACAGCTGGCAGGAACGGACGAAGGCGGCGGCCGAACCACATCTGGATAAAGGCGGGATCGTTGAGGACGGCCATGTTGACGACATCCAGCCGGAGTTCTCGTATGGAGTCCAGGATCATGGAGGCAGAAGGATGGTCAGGACGGAGCGTCTGCAACAGGAAATGATCCTTGTTACATTTTGAGCTAAAAAAGATCTTGATAGAGATCAAATAAAGCCAATTGATGAGTTTAGGTGAATTGGTTTAAGGGTGTTTAGATCTAGCCATCCGGCCTATTGCACTTTTTAATCTTTGTCTGAACGGCGACAAGAGTTTATTTTACATAATATCATGCATAATAACATTCATAGTCTTAGTTGATTTGCATTGAAGGTTTTAAGCCCATAGACTCATTACATTACAAACATAGCAGAATCATGCTACATCCTACTATTACGCAATAGAGCAACCAAACATGGGATAAGGGAGCAGAGACTCAGAAGAATCATCATGAAATTATCATGGCTGATTGTACCCATGACGATAAACTTAATACCTTTTAAGAAACTCGTTCATCCTCAGTTTAAATATACATTTTATGTCTCCATGAATCTATGAGCAGGAGGCAAAAGCATGTACTGGCGCTGAAGAGGGTGATTTGGGTCAAGAAGGACGTCGTTGACCTGCTTTGTGATTCTGCTTCTGTCCAGCTGGGGGAGCTCTACCGGACTTATCCCTGTCATTTTGATATACATCCTTACAAGTTTGTGCTTACTGATTTTACAGGATAAGCAACTAAAACTAACAAAATACAGAAAATGTTAAAACTGATTGGATTATTTTAGAAACACTGTCAACTTTAAAGCTTCTTAATTTCCAACAAAAAAGACAAACTGTGGTGGGCCTTGGCGCAGACCGCATCTGTTCCGGCCTTAAAGGCCAAGCAATTGTCGAGAATTGTATCAAGATGTTCGTAATGTTGAGATCGATCAAAATTCTATATCAGCCAAAATAGGAATCAATGATGGGCCTGAAAACTGAACCGGAGCACCGCTGGTTGGAACCAAAAGCCAGTCTTACGGTGTTGCTCAGCAGATCCAGAGCTTGATCCAGGACCAGGGAGGCTTTGGAGAGCAGCAGCTTCCAGGCAGGTTTGGAGCCTCTTGAGTCGGAGACCCTATCACAACCCAGCATGGCTGCCAGATCCCCAGCTGTTAAACCTGACAACTGGAGAGGAGAATGACAACAGACCAGATGTACCAAACATGGAACCATTATCAATCAGCTGCAGTTTGAGGACAGATGATGATGCGACGTCTTACAGAGGCACAGGCAAATTCCTCCACAGAGAAGCTGCAGTGCCGTCCGGCCATCGTTGATCTGTCTAGGTGGATCTGAAGCTCTGTGCTGTAACACAAAATGATTCATGTTTCCTTTATTTAACATGAAATGTTTAGGGAGAAATATCAAAAAGTCTTTCTCGACCCTACCTGTTGACTCCCATGCATATCTCTGTCTCTGTGAAAACGTGCAAGACAAGTTAAGGTATTAATGTAAAAATAATACATCATTTTAAATAATGTAGATAAAGGGTAGTTATGCAGTGAGAGGAAGCGTACCATTTGCCATTGTTGCATTGCACTAGGTAGAGAAAATGATTAAAATGGTTATTAATCATCAAAAAACAAATACATTTGTTTGAAAACACGAAATAAAATGTCCACAGTAACATATCTTTACCTGCCCACTGTATATGCTGCAGTCTGTAATAAAAGTACCAAAAAATAAATAAAATTAGTTAATTATTCAACAAATGAGAAATGATTTGTCAGTTGACACAAATTTACAATCATAAAGTCAATTCTTCAATGTATAATCAATAAGCTGCATTTTGGATATTGAATGTCTGTTTGTATTTAACATGGTAAAGATGTATTGCCACAGTCTTTACACCTGATCCACATTAAAAACTTTAACAGTTGGGAAAATATTAAGTGAAATGAAAGAAATGAATGTGGAGAGATTTAGCACAATTATTTTCTAAAATATTTCTCTTTATATATATATAATCTCACCAAGTGGTAGTTGCTTGAATAAAGCCACTTTAGTGTATGTGATGGCTGAAGCTATGTCAGAAGTAGCTGTTGCCATGGCGTCATCCAGTCTGGTGAACCTGCAAGGCAACAATATTTTAAATTGAGTCAAACTAAACTCATTCTGTGGTCTGCAAGAATCACCAAAATCATTCATGTGTAAAAAAAAAATAATGATCAGAATAATCAGAGAGACAATGAATTTAAAGCAAACATGCTATTATCACTCTATACATTCATAAGTTTTAGTACATGTCCTTAGTTTTTTAGTAGAGTTGCCTTTAACTTTCCATTTGATGTTCTTAGATGTTATTTACACATTATCTTTTTCTAATAATGCCTTTTAAATTGATGCTGCTACCGCTATGCTCCGCATTGGACATGAAAGCTTTTCTTCGTTTATCCAAATAAAGTTACTGTTATAACCAAACATTTCAGTTTTGGTTTCATCCACATGATACCTCAAAAAACATTCCTCTTTGTCCTCCTTACCCTAATCCTAACCTACTTGGTCATATTTCTATATTGCAGGTTTGATCTGGACTCACAGTGTTTTGTAGGATGAACAGGAAAGGTTTTCCTGTTTTACAAAAGGAAGAAAATAAAAAATGAGTTACTACTTTAAACACAAAATCTTCGAAAAACCTTAATCATAATAAACTTTTCTAACCATCTTAGTAAATATGACGAGAGATGACAGGAACTCTGTGAATCTCCTTTCCTTTGGTGCTTCAGTCATGTAATCAAAGAGCATGTTGATGACAGTATCTGTGTTTTCAGGGGGCGTCAGACCAAGCAGCTCCACTCTCTGATCTGGCGTAAGGAGCTGTATGACATCCAACTATTAAGAAAAGAAAAAAAAGGTTATTTCACCTTACTTTTAAAAAGCACTGATTTGTTTTTGATAGTCTGAGCCTCACTGGTTTGAAGAGTGGGTTGAGATGGATCAGCTCACTGATGATCACAAACTCTGAGAATGGACCGAAGTTGTCGGTCAGCCACTGTGCACTGTTGTTGAAGAAGGACAAACATCCTGGACCTGGAACAGGTCAAGAAAAAGGAGATTTGCTTGTTTTACACAAAAAAAGAGGAAAAGTGTTTATTACATTGAGCATTTACTGTTTTATAAGGAATAACATACTAAGGTTTGAGTGTTTATATGTCTGACATGAAAAGTTCTGAACAAATTTACGAGCACAAAATAAAGAGCTAAAAGACAAAGGGTTTGGATAAATAAATTAAGAAAAACAACTGAAATCTGAAGTTAACTAATGACATTGATTTGAAGGATGTTGTCGTGGAAACACTAGACAATCATAAAAGTGGCAGGATAATAGTGTTTCTCAAAACTCCTCTACGTTGTTATATTTCAGACCTACATAACATGTTTATTAAAATGTCAACATGCATGGTAAGGATCAGTGTGTTTGCAGGTTCCTACCTGCAGTGTTGTTTGTTGTCAGATAAACTGTGATGAAGTGTGTAAAGACAGACATCTGCTTTTCACGCAACATGACTGGATGAACTTCGCTCAATGTCTTCACGCTGAAAATGGAAAAGATATGTTATAATCACTGACCGTAAAAGAGATTCAAATATATTTGTAAAGGGGTTATAAAGGATTAATGTATTCATCTTACATGTACTGGTAGGTGCTGCAGTTCAGTGAATTGGTGGCGACACATGAGAGGAAGTTGCCAGAAACAGCTGGCAGGAACGGACGAAGGCGGCGGCCGAACCACATCTGGACGAAGGCGGGATCGTTGAGGACGGTCATGTTGACGACATCCAGCCGGAGTTCTCGTATGGAGTCCAAGATCATGGATACAGAAGGATGGTCAGGACGGAGCGTCTGCAAAAAGAAATGATCCTTGTTACATTTTTAGTTAAATAAGATCTTGAAGGAGATCAAACAAGGGAGATTGATGAATTTAGGCGGTTCAACAAAGAATTGGTCTTAGGTGTGTTTACATATGTCCATCTGGGTTATTGCACTTTTTATTTAAATAAATGTTCATCCCAAATATATATATTTTTTGCCATAATGCAGGTGGGAAATGTATGTAAATGACAATAGTCAATCCACCATTAATAACTTCACAACTTTATTGCTATATTTAGCCTCTTTCAGAAAAAACAGGAAAAATTGGGCCAAAATCAGAATCGGTAGGTCAGGTTTTTAAATATCAGCGATGGGCCTGAAAACTGAACCGGAGCACCGCTGGTTGGAACCAAAAGCCAGTCTTACAGTGTTGTTCAGCAGATCCAGAGCTTGATCCAGGACCAGGGAGGCTTTGGAGAGCAGCAGCTTCCAGGCAGGTTTGGAGCCTCTTGAGTTGGAGACCCTATCACAACCCAACATGGCTGCCAGATCCCCAGCTGTTAAACCTGACAACTGGAGAGGAGAATGACAACAGACCAGATGTTGAACCAAACATGGAACCATTTTCCTTCAGCTGCAGTTTGAGGACAGATGATGATGATGCAACGTCTTACAGAGGCACAGGCAAATTCCTCCACAGAGAAGCTGCAGTGCCGTCCGGCCATCGTTGATCTGTCTAGGTGGATCTGAAGCTCTGTGCTGTAACATAAAATGATTCATGTTTCCCTTATTTAACATAAATGATTAGGGAGAAATATCAAAAAGTCTTTCTCAACCCTACCTGTTGACTCCCATGCATATCTCTGTCTCTGTGAAAACGTGCAAGTCAAGTTAAAGTAATGTAAAAATAATACATCATTTAAAATAAAGTAGATAAAGGGTAGTTATGCAGTGAGAGGAAGCGTACCATTTGCCATTGTTGCATTGCACTAAGTAGAGAAAATGATTACAATGGTTATTAATCTTCAAAAAACAGATCTGTTTGAAAAATAATAAATAAAAAAATTATTCAATAATATATCTTTACCTGCCCACTGTATATACTGCAGTCTGTAATAAAAGCACAAAAAGACCCAATTAGTTAAGAACTCCTCTTAGTTAATAAGAAATGAATAATCAATTGACATGATGTACAATCATAAAGTGATTCCTTGATTTCTTTGCCATAACCAGCAATCAATAAAGTTGCATTTGAATATTACATGCTCTTTGTATCTAACATTTATTGAAATTGAAGGAAATGATCTTAGTGTTATCAACTTTACATGTAATTAAATTCATTACCGTTGTTGGAAATGTTAAATAAGGAGAATAAAATAAAAGAAGAAGAAACATGGGAAAATATTTACATAACTTTGATGCAAAACATTTATATTCAAAATATGTTTCTGTTTCTCTCTCTCTCTCTCTTTTATTTTTAAAAATAAAAATCTCACCAAGTGGTAGTTGTTTAAAAGCCACTTTAGTATGCGATGGCTGAGTTACTTCAGAAGAAGCTGTGCCATGGGCCGTCCAGTCTGTTGAACCTGCAAAGCAAAAATATTTTTAATTCAGTAAATTAAACTTGCTTTGTGATTGGCTAGAATTGCTAAAATGATCCATTTGTGGCAAACACCAAAATAACCAGAA